>NC_066509.1:13573890-13638890 GCF_024679095.1 Eriocheir sinensis
CTGTGGTTCTCAAAGGCAACAACTCGGGTCGGTTTGAGTCACGATGGTCTAAAGTCCGCATAGAGAAGACCAACTGTGTGCTGCTGAAGGGAATGGAAGGAGCCAAACTAGGGGTGTGGGTGGCTCATGGGGAAGGTCAGTGTGCAAAGTGTTGTGTGAGTTATATTGCATGTGCATGCATGAGTTGTTTACAGTACATACATTGCACATTTATATAATCCAATCTGTATAAAATTAATGAGGAAACTTATTGTATGTTTGTGTGTATTGCACTGTATGTGCCCACATGTGAGAGTTGCTTAGAATACTGACATTGTTCCTTTTTGTAAACCACTAGTACAGAACTCAACACTTAATTGCATTGTGTGTGCAGGTCGGTTCACTTATTGGAGCAGCGCTGTGGCTGATGCGATGGAGACCAGCGGGTGTGTGGCGCTGCGTTACTTGGGTCCAAATGATGAGCCAACACAACGCTATCCCTTCAACCCCAATGGCTCTCCAGGTAAATCTCCTCTGCTCACTTTCAGCTTTCTCAGATCAAGAGGATAACAGCACCTCAAGATAAAGACATTATCTCGGTCTATTCTGTAAGAATCTTGTTTATTTCTCAGAATTTACATTTACATGCCTATCAGCTTCTGAGTAAATGTATCACATTGCCGATAGTGGATTAGAAAGTGGTATTGAAGTGTTGCATCCTCAACACTAGTCGGTGTCACAAAAGTTGTCGAGGATAATCCTTCAGTGAGGGACTGGCGGACTTGGTATCATTGCTTGGGTGATGGTACTGTGAGCTACACCCCAAAATGGTGAACTACAATCCACACATTGTCATTTGTTAACTAGTTTATTGTAAGATTTGGTATATTTTTAGTCCTGCCTTAGTCATAATGTGTAGTGTTGCAACGTAGTCATAGTCATTAAGGCAAAAACCTGCTCTTTCATCTATCATTAATCCTGAACTGTATCTCCATTATTTGTGGGAATTAAATAGCTATAGAGAAGAGTGATTATAAGAATAACTACATTTAGATACCAACAGTGTTGATTTTAAGAGGTAGCAGAGAGGGAGAGACAGTAGACGATGTCATGGCAAAAAAAATTTGCTGCAGGTTAGATCTAGTAAACAACAGGCCAATGAGCATCATAGAGACCATCACCGAAGCAATGATGCCAAGTCCATGAGTTCATCCCTGAAGGATTATCCCTGCCATCTTTTGTAAAACTGACTATAGTCCAAATGGAATACATGTTTAGTAATGTATTTGTTTCAGGTGGGGTAGCAGGCATAACATCAGCCTGTGGCCGGCACTTGGCCCTCATGCCTCACCCCGAGAGATGTGTCCTCACCTGGCAGTGGCCACACTTGGCTCCTCCATTGTTGTCTCCACCTGGACAGTCTCCCAGACTGACTGCTCCCTGGAGTAAACTCTTCCAGAATGCCTTTGACTGGTGTCTTGAACATCAGTAATATCAGAGCAGCTTGGTGAAGTAGATTTCCTGAAGTTATGATAAATATTAATTAGAAAGATGACCAGTAGCATATATAAATGTTTCTTGCAATTGAATTTATTTTGTTCAGTAATTTTCTTAATGAAAACAATGAATTGTGTAAAAGCCCCTTTTTGCTGGCTCAGACATGAGCAATGAATTGGTGCTGATAGGTGTTTGGAGAATGAAGGGTTGTGTTCCCATTACAAAGTACATATACATGTAATAATGTTTTGGCAAAGATTTATATTATTCTAATACTGTTGCTCAATTTTTGTATTGTTGGTTGTTGAATTATACTCTAATTTGTCATAGTTAACTTTTATTTCAATGTGGGATGGTTTTCCTCTGGCTAGTGACTTCATGCTGGGTAACATTGTGTTATACAGTAATTTGTCTAGATATCTTCCTTTCAGATAACATATACAAGGTTCAAAAGTTCGAGCTGGGGAGAGGAGGCAAGTGTGTCATGGAGGATATTTCCACATCCAAACTAACTAACTGGGAGCATACTTCAGGCAGCGTGTTGCTTCACTCACCCACCACCTCCACTCCAGACAGTCCCTCTGAGCAGGCCTCCATGCAGCTACCCTTTCCATTCAAAGTCCCTCCTGGCAGGATCAGTCAGCTTACCCCCAGTTATGAGTTATGTGAGTGTCCCCTTGGTCTTCTCCACTCAGGCTTGTCTTGTATGGAAACAACGCTATGAGCAGGATCAACATTCAGGGAGTTATGCCACGTGCCCATATAGTTAGAATTGATGTTCAAGGATTATCAACAACATCATATACTTGTGCTGAGCAAGTCCATATAATACCATGGGCCAGGCTAATCCATTGACTGAGTTCCTGGTAAGATCCACCCTTGTTATGCATGATGCTACAAGGTATGTGAAACTATTGGTGACCTAAATGATGTCACCACATGCAGCACTGTGAGAGCCATCCATCACCAGGACCTTCAGTGAATTCTGTGAGAAGTACAGCATCATCAGCATTAATTAAGAAGCTCAGTGACCATGATGTCACCAACAGATGCTCTGCAACAACTTTGCATAGTACCTAGCCCATGCAAGTGTTGGAAAGTAATGGAACAAGAACGTACCCCTTGCCTCAGTTCTGAATCAGGATGGAAGAAGCTGGAAATGCCTCCCTGACACTTCACAGTCATCAGGTCAATAATCCTTGCAGGAATCCTACAGATTCACGGGATGTCCCAGCGTGCCTTACAATGCACTGAGTCAAATGTCTTCTTGAGGTTGATATAAGCTGTGAGTAGCCTCTATTAAAATTCGCATCAGTGTTCCACAAGGAAGTGAAGTGCTAGGATCTTGTCGGTCGTTGGCTTGCTGGGCATGCTGACTACTCAGGTCTCTGAAACTTTAGATGAGATTTCAATTCGCATCAGCAGAAGATGAGTGAACACTTTGCTTGGCACAGTGAGCAGGTTAATACCATGGTAATTGTTACGATTCTATTGGTCCCCTTTTCAGACGGACAACCAATCCCCCTTTTTCACTCCAGAGGAATGGCACTTAACTGCCACATGGCAGACAGCACTGCATGCAATCTATAGATCATGTCTTCACCCCCTGGCATTCAGCATATCTGCACTGATATTACTGATCCCAGCTGCCTTTCCACCCTTCAACTTCCTCACAGCCTCTCTCACCTTCACAAGAGAGGGTTGGTGTTTTGTCCATTAGAGGATCACCAGCCATCATCTGCAAACCACAAACCAGCTAGAGGGAGTTATCTGGTGTATCAGCAGCCACCATCTGCAAACCAGCTAAAGGGAGTTATTTGGTGTATCAGCAGCCACCATCTGCAAACCAGCTAGAGGGAGCTATCCTCTTAGGGGGGTCTGCCTTGTACAGCTGCTCAAAGTACTCAGCCCAATGACCCAGATACCCATCTGCATTTGATACTCTCTTCCCATCAGCCATTCAGAGGAGAGATTCTTCAGAGCTAAGATGGCAAGTCTAAGGTCATTTACATTAAGACAACCCTCGACTTCCTCAGCAAGACTCGAGACATAAATCATCTTATCCCTTCTCAGAAAGGTTCTAGTCCATTGTGACAAAGTCATGTATTGCTCAGTCCCCAGCCATCCTGGCAGTATGATTCTCCTCTATTCTCCAGTGTCTCCCTCGAGGCAACTCCACTCCTATACCTTGGACGCTCTCAAATGCAGTTCTCGGCAGCTTTGAGAGTTTCATGTTTAAACTATCCCACAACTCCCCAGGGTCCACCAACCAATTTGAGACTGCCACTACATACTCCTGAGCACACACCTGGTCCCTCAGTTTCTCAAGATGGAATCCCAGAGGAATGTATCTTGAGAGTTTCTTGGACCTGATGTGTATCCTCAGTGTTGCAACAAGTATGTGGTTGGTGGCAAAGAACTTGGCACTCCGGAAAACCGTACCATTCTGAGGGATCCTCCAAAGATTACTAATGAGGATGTACTTGATCACTTTAACCATACCGTCAGTATTGCTATACCAAGTCAATCGGTGAGGCTCATGTCTCTGGAACAGGAACCAGCAACCCTCAGACTTCTGGATTTTCCAAAGTTTAGGAGGCAAGAACTAAGTTTCTGGTGCCAGAGCCATGGGGACCAACATATAACTCAGAGACAACTCTATATGTGCCAGTAACTGATGATGAAAACTGAGGGTGGTGGTGTTACACTCTGCACTTGCTTGGCATTAGACCAGTGCCCCCTCAGGACACTTTCACTGTCATGGATGACTTTAACGCTACTATAGTCGGTTTCATTCCATCTGTTCATTCGCGAGTGTGGATGTGGCACACGTGCAATGCTAGTTCATGATTGAGTGAACATCCATTGTTGTAATGAATATTACATTTTTTGGGGGGAATATATTTGAATGTTTATGTATAAAAGAACCCCACTTTATATAATCCCAAACATGCATGTTTGCATTGGCAATATACCATTCAAGCACATAAAAGATAAGCTTGTATCAAACAGCTTAGTCAGATCATATTCTAATGGACAATGGCTTTTTAAAAACTATAATTATTTAGCTCACTTCAGGTACATAAAGACATCTGCCTTTGTCAGTGCAAATTAAAGTTATTTTGATTATTTAGTGCATGTAAATCCCTAAGTATATTTGAAATAGCCTGGTATCACATTCGGCAATATTTCACGCTACTTCCAATATTACCCATGTGGTTCACATGCAATATATTACTAAAATACCTTTTGATTATACTTTCAGAACTACATGTCTTTTTCTGTACTTGAAATGAGATAAAGCTTATTAACCCTTTCATTGCTAAACGCTTGCAGCAGGCGTTAGGCGTATTTGCTGGTGGCGCTAAACACCCGCTGCGACCTCCACCCGCACTCAAATCTCCTGCGTATGAGTGTGTTCCAACACTAATTCTCACAACACAGGATTGCCAATTGAGTGGATTCTTCACTAAATTTGGTGGAAAATCATATAAGCCCAGCGCGGCAAATCTACGGACGAGTAACTGGTGGATGTTCTTGCCCAATATAGCGGCATTTTTGCATAGCTTCACCTATCACCGACTGATTCTTTGACCAAATAGTTGTAAATATTGCAGTTGGCAATGCTCCCTTGCCAGAATCTGAAGAAAAGATGTCCGCAGTTCCCTCAATATGGCTGATCATCAAGCACGCACTGACGTAAGTGTTAACATTCAACACTCCCTGAACGTGCATGTACGTTCGCAAGAGAGGCATACATAACTGACTCCTATAGATCTGGACCGCCTCTTTCCAATGGTGTTTTTGGTTTTTAGCTGTGATGAATAGTTTTTGAGATACAGAGGTTAAAAGAGACCCCTAATTGGCCTGCCCGACTATGCCTGAGGGGATAGTTGCGTCCACACTGCGCGCAAGGAAAGGGTTAATTAAAGCCTAGTGTTCATTCACGTATGATCTGATTTGATTGATTGATACAAGCTTGTCTTTCATCTGCTTGTATGGTATATTATCGATGCAAATTGGCATGTTAGGGATTTATACAAGAATGTGTGAGGGTTCTTTGAAAATATAAACATTCAAATCTCTTACTGACGAAACAGTTTTTATCATGAGCTACAATGCGCATGTGCCACTTCTCTCAGAATCCACACTTTGTGAATGGACAGATGAAATGAAACGGACTATGCTGGGACTGACAGAGTTGACTTAAAGCTTTAAGTTGTGTGTTGGTCCCCATGGTTCTAGTACCAGGAGCACCAACAGCTCTCTCCTCCTGAATTTTGGAAGATTCTGGAGGTTGAGAAGACCAGAGCTGGATTGCTGGACTAGGTATAGCAATTCTGGAGAGATTAATCACATCCTTGTAAGCACTCAAGAAGATCCTCCAGAACTACAGGGTTTTCTGGAGTGTTGAGTTTGTTGTAACCGACATTGTTGGAACACTCAATCTTTATGTCAAGTTGAGAAGAATCTCAAGATCTAACAATATTGTTTCATTGTGAATGAAACACTTGCCTTGTGCTCATGAGTATGCAGTGACAGTCTCAAATAAGTTCAATGTGCTCAGTGCCCTTGACGACCCTATAAAACTGAGATACCTTCAGACGTGAAATTCTTCAAGCTACAAAGGAGTGCACTGGAGTGCGTCTGAATTCGAGGAATGGTTTTGCTTCAAGGAGACGCTGTATCATTTTGAGGAGTCACGCTGCCAGACTTGCTGGAAATAGGGTCTGATATTGGACTCTGCCACATATAGGACTAGAGGTCTCCTGGGCAGACACAAGGAGAAACTTGTCAGGAGGCTTGCTGAGGATGTTTAGAGCCATTTCAATGTAAATGGGTAGGCGGTGGCTGAAGTGGTAGCGTGCTGGGCCCACATTCACCGCATGATGGACAACATGAGTTCGAATCCCCACGCTACCACCTCGGATTTTTGTCACCGCCGAGTGGCTTAAAACTACCCACATGCTGTCCTGAAGGAAGAAGGAGTTCCGGGGGGCAGCATGAGCCAAGAGAAGATGGCGCCACTATAAATACTTGCCTGCCCAATGACGGGCTGGGGCCGACTACCATCCAGGCCCCTCAAGCAAGCCTACCAGCGCAATAGGCGGAGACGTAAAAAAAAAAAAAATAAATAAATAAAAAAAATAAAATAAAACTCTTCCAACCTGCCAAATGAGCCCTGAAGAAACTCTTTGAACCTGCCTCTCAGGTGAGCAAAATCCAAACAACAAATGGTTGCCTTATGTCAGACATGGATGGGCAGAAGGCTCATTAGACTGAGGACTTTGAGCAGTTATACAAGGTGAACCCTCTGAACAGGCAGCTTCAGCTGCTGAGTTGCAAACAGTGGATGGTGATCCACCTATTGATGAAAGACCATCCTCTGTTGACATTGGGATATGCAAGGTTGATGGGTGGAAAGGCAGCTGGTATTTGTAACATCAGTGTGGAGCTGCTCAAAGTTGAAGGTGAGGCCATGATCTGCAGGTTGCATGTGGTCTTCACTTTCATATGGCAATCTGGCATCATTCCTCCTGCCTGTTAGAGGGGACTGGCCATCCCAATCTGGAAAGAAACCCGCTGGGACTGCAACGACTACAGCAGTATTACACTGCTCAGTGTGCTTGGCAAGGTGCTTGCCCATCTATTGTTCATGTGCATCTGCAACTAGCTGCTGAAGCTGCAGAGACCTGAGCAGTTCCAAGTTCATGCCTAGTTAGTGAACTATAATCATATCCTCGTGTTTCATGTACTTGTAAGAGTGCTGATACTAGTTTTGACTAGGGATACTTGCAGCCAGATCTCAGGAAGGCACTTGATTCAAGTGCATCAAGCAGCACTCTAGAGAGCTGCTGTGACTCATGGGATTCCTGCGATGACCATTGGTCTTACTCTGGGACTGAAAGTGCTGTGAAGTGTGGGTGTGTGTGTCCAGCCTCTCTCCTGTGAACATGTAAATGAGGTAAGACTGTGTCTTTGCCCCATCACTTTTCGACACTTGCATGGCTGAGACATGGGCACTGAATAGTGACTTGAGGAGGCAGAGTGATGTCTTCGTAAATAGCTTATGCAGAATCATATCACTGAAGTGACTGTGTCAAACTAGTGTTAACTTCATGAGACTGATTCGAGGCCTATTGCCTGCATGGTCCATGAACACCAACTCCGGCTATACAGGCATTTACTCAAAAGCTGACCCTGCTCACAGGGTTGCTTCCGAAAGAGAATCCTGAGGGAAGGAGGGAACACCCACAAATATTGTGGCTTGAGCAAGTTGTTAGATCTTGTAATCAAATATACTTAGGATGGGAAGGCCTGCATGGAGACTAGCCCCAGGTTTGTCATTGTGGGGTGGGTGAGGCAATGCACCTCCTGGTGTATGCCCCTGTTGATTAACTGAAAAAAAAAAAAAAAAAGATAATAATGGTTGATATGCAAAAAAAAAAAAAAAAAAAAAAAAAAATCTGCTAATTTTGAGTGAGGGATATTTTTGTGGCTGGAATTGTGCCGACACGAAGCAATCTGACAAAGTCAGCCGCATCCAGGAGGACATGCGTTCGCATCCTGCCTGTCACCAAAAGCTGGGATTTTTCAGTAAATGGCTTATTTGAGTCGTGTTATTTATAATTTTTTATATGTTTACATAGGCTAGGTGTAGACTTGGGTATATTTTAGTTGGCCAAAAATGGCAACTCCATGGTGTAGTAGTTATCATGCACAGCTGTTCATTCTCCTTTTTGGGGGTAGTCAATAAATGGGTAGTTAGGAAAACCTGGGGGGGGGGGGCCAATAAAATTGAGATGAGCACAGAGGTCATGCACAGTTATAGCAATCATCATCACCCATTAAAAGTCCACTGTGGGACAGAGGAATTTCCTACTGTTATCGACCTTTATCTGACATTAGTGTACTCCATCTGCTCCAGCAAAAGCTTTGATTTCATCTCGACACCTGGTCCTCTGCCTGCGCTGACTTATACAATCTCTGGGTTGCCACTGTTACTTTTGTTGTCTATCTGTTATCAGTGCTATGTTTGATATGACTTGCCTACGTCCACTTCTTATGAAAAATTGTGATGGAATGTTATCTTGACATTCCAGTTAAGGTGAGTGTTAAAATTCTTCAGTAATAGCAGTAAACTGGCAAAATTATCAATAAAATTGACAAATATCACTGATAAGTCTAAAATCTAAAAAAAAAATATATAGAAAATATGCATTTTTAGGCCTAAAGTACATCTAATAAAAACTACTTGGTTCAAAATACCTGATAGACAAGAAGTCTGCACTAGTATCTATTAAAATTTACCAACACAAATAATAGCTCATTACAGAAAACATATGAAACGAACATAGATCTTTAACCCGGTAGCTGCGGGATCACGTTTCTTAAAGGGCCCTCTAAGCGAGAAAAGTGAAAAAAATTATTACTCGCACAAACCATTTCATAATGTATATCAACCTATTTGTGATCAGTTTATGCATCATCCATTTTGTGGGGTTTATATCATTGCAAAAATTTGGCCTGTCGCTGCTACCGGGTTAAGTTCACTTACTTGATTATGTTCTTTAATTTCACTGTTGCTGATGAAGTGGGAACTAGTCTTAATTTCAACATTACTGCTGCTTTCAGTGTGGTGTGATGAGCTGTACTGTGGGCCCTGCCAAGCATAGCCATCCTTCAACAAACTGTGGTTTCAGTCAAAGCTTGTGACATTCCTTCAGGTGTTACAGACCACCAACAAGCACCCTGGATGGTGAGACAGATGCCTTGTATACACAGTGGTGGAAGATAATCCAGCCATCCATCAGTCAAACTTCAGCGGTCATCTGTTCCATTCTGCTGGAGGAGGAGAGATTTCACCTGAAGAATCATTGATTCCCTAGACTTCGACTGAGAAAATGTGTTTAGTTTTGCTGGCTTACATAGCATGACAGAATTTGATTTGTGTATAAACACTAAAGAACTTAATTACCTAATGTTCAGTAAGCTGCAAACTTTAAGTACATCTAAGATACACCCATAAATGTCTTTTAGCACTAGATGCTCAAAGTTGCATAAAACCTGGCAACAAATGTTTTATTTATTTAATAGAATTTGCAATATTGAATTGCATATTTATTAAAACAAGTAATTATGTAACTTGAAACTGCCATTAAAGAAATATTTTGCTTATTTAGAGGTTTTACTGTACTAAACTTATGAATAGAGGAAAACTTTTAAGTTGAAAAAATATATTACCTTTGACTTCAAATATTTGAAGTGGAAAAAGTAATAGATGAACAGTCATCCCTTTTTAATCTTGAAATATTTGAATACAAAACTACTTTAGACTTGAAATACGGGGAATAAAAGACAATTACCTCTGAAGGAGAAAACTATGTAAATAATTGTAACTTTTGAATCTTAATGTCAGCCATCTGGTTCACTTGTTGCCACAAATCTATCTCATCAAATCCTCTCTTTATATGGTATAAATTTCCAAGTAGTACTTGGATCATATTGGTCATTCTTCTATGTATTGCCTCGAGGGAATCTATACAACTTGTAATAGTGGCACCAAAAATGAACACCAACTGGACCCAGATACACTTTGAGGATAATTTATTTGGTCCAGTTGCTAACACTTCTAGAAATAAAGCTCAAGACTATTTGCAGAGTGATTTTTAGTCACACACCAAAATCCTTTTTGCAGCTGATGTGACCAAGAACTTATCTAATGTGTAGTTACTTTGGAGGTTATTTCTTCCTACACCTAGGCTGCTGTATTTGTCAGTGATGAACTACATCTGCTTGATTTATTTACAGTATGGTTACATTTCTTGTTTAGTAATCATTAGACAAGATTTACCTTTAATGAACCCATGCTGGAAGCCATTGATCAAGTTATATTTCTAGATGGTCACAGATAATTCTAACAATAAATGACAATTTTCTTATAATTTGACATTTTATATTAATCCCCCCCCCCCCCCCTCTTAGATACCAGCACAGCCATGGAGGTAAAATTGGTGGAGTAGCCATCAGCCCAATTAAGTAAATCCGCCTGAGCTGTCATTTTTGTGGCCAGGTGTCAGGTGTTGTCAGGTCAGGCTCCCTCTTACTGGGCTCGGCCAGGCTCGCCCACCTGGTTTTCCGCAAGGCCTACGAGAGGCCTACGAGGTCTTGATTTCCGCCGCTGTATGGATTGATCGTAGTAGACATTTTTAATTCAGATAAAGCTGCAGCCAAGTCCTATTTATAAGTGAGGTCTTGGAAGTGAGGTTTTCAAGTTATGTCTATCCTTTAAGTTTTACAAAAATATCTTGGTAATATAAAAGGTATTTTTGAAATATATACCGCATCAATAAATGAACGGTGATAAAAAACACCACCATCATAATGGATGAGACGGGGTCTGGAGGTAGTGGGCGTGAGTTCTCTGCATATCCCCCATCTTTTGGCCGTAAATTTGACAGTTCGTCGGCTTCACCTCAATGAATGGGATTAGCGGGCCGTGTCGACTCCACCAATTCTACCTCCATGAGCACAGCATTTGGCTTTTTCCATTCTATTCTGGTGTTGAGATTTTTAAATGCTGGCCAACGGTTTGGAAATTTTATCCCTAGCTTTCTTTAATACATGCGAGAAAATATCTATCTGAACCAAGTAACTTAGTTTTCTTAATCTTATCTTTTTAATGACTACTACATTTATACTCAAATACCGTAACCTATTCTTTCCAACATTTACTTCCATCTTCCTCCTCTTACACACCCTGTCAAGTTCATCCACAATCTTCTGCAGTATCCTCTGTCACTTTTTGCCTAAAAGTGACTAAAACTCCAAGCTGCAAATAGGCCTGTCACCCTGGATTGCTCATACCACTTATTTTCATCCTTGTGCTCAACTCCTATACTTTGGATTTCACTTCCCTTATACAACCATACATTCAAACAAACAACCCTAGCTAAACATCCCGGTCTCACACCCATGCCAACCGCAAAACTCCCTTCCCATTCAAGCTTACAGAGGCACCGGCATCCTTGTGGAAAGACTCGATCCCCTTAGGAAATGCTCTCACACACTATATACATCCTAGACATCCTAAAAACTCTTCCCGTCAGCCTTGTCACAGGCCTTCTCCACAAACAGCTTCCTATCCTTCTCTTGGTACTTTTCAACCATCATTTTCAGTGCAGTTCAACTTCTATCCACACGTTCCCTCCCGTTTCTCAGGCCTCATTGTTCATTGCCATTTTTTTAAGGATATTTTCATCCTCTACTTTAAAACCCTCCTATTATTTGAAACCTTTCCATATATCTTACCTATTGCACTGAGTACATTTCTTTCCTTATAACTTCCTTTCCGTTTTTACAGTGGCACAATGGTGGCATTTCTCAATTTACGGCTTAGCATCTCGCCCGGCTCCCATGCTATATTACATATTCACAACCCAATCCACAACACACCTGCTCCGTAGTTCAGCATATATGCTGTTATGTGCCATCAATGTAAGGGAAATGCAAGAGGAGCGTAAGAATCGCAGGTAAGGAATAGGGAACATGGAGGAAAGAAGATGGAAATATGGAAACATGGAAATGCAGGCAACAGAAAGCCTATTGGCTCATTACGAGGTTGCCAGCTTTGGTGATTTAATCTGCTCGATAGCCACTTGGGGCCTGGGGAGCAGATGAAAGCACCTCGACATTGAGGAGCAGATGAAAAGCACCTCGATATTCAGTTCACTCCTGACGCAGCGAAGTGACGGTCGATTCTATATTTGAGGGAGTTGATGATATTCGCATTTACTACTTCTGAAGGAAGATTGTTCCAGTGACGGATGATTCGGTTTGAAAATATGACGGATGATTCGGTTTGAAAATGACGAATGATTCGGTTTGAAAATGACGAATGATTCGGTTTGAATGGTATGGGAAAGGTTTGGAGGTATGGTTAACGGTAAGAAGATGAGGCAAAGAAGAATAAGAAAGTAAGGAATAGAAGGTAAGGTAAGGCATTGTAGTGTATGGCTTTGCATGATGAGGCTGCTGACTTTGAGAGAACAATATGGCATTTGAGGCAAGGCAGGCTGAGAGCAGGAGGATGTGGAGAGGAGGGGCAAGTAAAGAGGAAGGGAAGTAAAGTAACTGGCACGTTCTGTCTGAGTCTCAATCTGTCAAACTTGCTTTAAAATCATTTAAGTTTATTGAGTGGACAACCTTTTTATCCAGGCTGTTCCATTGATTCGTGCATCTGAATAATTGAATTTCTTTTCACATCCTGTAGCTGCTTAGGCTACCTATCCCATACAAGCAGATCCTCTATGTACTGTACACACCCTTCACCACCCTGGACACTGCAATTGTCACCTCTTCTTTGAGGACGGCAGCCCTAACTTTTCCAGTCTTATCTGCTGGTACGTTGTCTGTTATATGCTTAAACCAGCTGGTTACTGCTCTTTATATTCTTTAGGTCTTATCTATGTTTTTTTTTAGTACGAGAATCATACTACTACCGCAAAATCCACCCTGGGTCTAAGTAATGCTTGTCAACATCTCCAATAATCTAGCTAAAATGTGTTTTTCATTAAACAAGTTATTCTGGACCAATAATCAACTAACAGAACCCCACCTAAATCTAACGGATAATAACCTATCGTCGTTGTATTAGTCACTGAAATAGTGTGGGTGCGGGGGGCTGCGTGCGCGAGTTCTGTTCAGAACACGATATGACAAACATTAAAAAAAAAAGATGTACTTTTCATTGCTATTTCCACATTCATTTTGACCTAAATAAACTTTAAAGGTGAAAGAAAATTGAACCCAGATCCAGTCATAAAATACATTGCCCCATTTTCTTGCAACAAACACTAATAAAGGACTTACTACTGCCACCCCACCATTACCACAACTACTACTAGACGCCCTGCTATCCCTTATAAATTAGTAGTAGTAAGGGAAATAACTAAATAACTAAAATGTATAGAGACTTTCAGTATATAAACATCGCCATGACAGTTGGTCTCCTTACCTCACCCGTGGTCTCCTTCCCCTCTCCCCGCGCCTCCTCCATGGCACTGACGCCTTCTCCAGACATCCGAACAGGCGTGGAGGACGTGACACAACTTGGCGCTCAGTGTTGGGCATAAAATACACAAAATTACAGAGGTGCATGGGTTAAAATAGTTCGTTATTTTATCATTACTACTTGTTTGATCCGCTTCCCAGGTGCGTTTTATTGATTAATTTAATCTCTAAAAATCTTATCTCTGATAGTTTGTAGATGCCTTTTGGTGTAGATGGGTGACAATTGGAAAAAAAATAGCAGGTTCGATTATGAAATACGTGGTGTGTATAGTATGTGTTAAGACCTAGGTACAAAAAATTGCGTCAAACATTAAATTCTCGGAGTTATGCATTGATGCAGCGAATAAAGCGAACAAAATGTTGGATTCCATTGATATAAACTTTTAATTCAGTAATAAGGATTCAGCTGTAGCCTACAAGAGTTTAGTTAAACCCCATATATTATATTCAGCGCAGTTCTGGTCTCCCCACCATGCGAATGACATTGCTAAATTAGGAGTTCAGCGCGGGTCAAATAAGATGATCTCCTTATGCAACAAACTTTACGAAGGAAGGCTTTCATCTCTAAATATGTCTTCTCTTGAAAAGCGTCGCCTCCGAGGAACGCTGATCGAATGTTTCAAAATACTCTATTCTTTCACAAATGTTGACAAATTAAAATTATTTATGATCGATGACACGACTCAAAACAAGAAATAATGGAACAAAACAAAATCAAACTAATAAAAATCAGACCAAATTAAGTTTTCATCACCAAGTTTGTAGCACGAGAAGGGAATAACACCCCGCCTTCAATGATTCAGTCGGTACGATTGACCCATTTAAAACAAACTCGACCGCCATTTCCTTAACCTTAAGGGGATTGCATAGCATTCAGATACCAAAAATGATTCACGAAGTCGATTCTAGATTCTGGCATGTATAGGTAGCTGCAGGCATCAGCAATGCCAGGCGTATGCTTATTTCTTATATGGCGCGTATTTAAATGTCCCGACAGGGATTTAAATGGATCAGCTGAATGGGAGCGTTGCCATATCATGTAGTGAAGATTTTGGTTTATTTTTTTTCATAATTTTTCTTACTCTATCCAAAACCAAACTCGTTCTGGTTGATGTGCGATATGTTGGGCTTGTGAAGTGAAGCTCTTCCCTCTTCGTCGAAGCGTCGCTTAGAGAGTGTTTCCGTTGAAGGGTATGCGCCGTCCCTAATTTTTTTCCCCCTTCGAAGCTATCTTTCCGTGTAGTGTTGGTACTGTTGCAAATCAAACAAACGTTGAAAACCGAAACCTTAATGCAATTTAGGTACATTTCTATAATGGATTATATAGTGTGGCTAATATTTATGTAAACAGTGCTTGATACAGTGACATACATTATATATAGCAGAAATTTCACATTGATGCATTTAATTGGTTGGTACCCGTGGCTATGTTTGCTTCGCTTTCATCTCATCCTGTTACCTGTGGGCGGAGCTTAGGAGACCTCGTTAGAATAAACTGCTTTTATTTTCTTTATTTTCCTCCTGTTCCATGAGACATCTCTTCCTCCCTTCGTTATTTCTCCCTTGTAAATATATTTTTAACTAGCCTTAGAGCTCCTATCAGTGGGTGGAAAATGGTATCATCTATATTGCTGAGCTTTGCTAAGCTCCACCCACAGGTGACGTCACGAGTTTGGAGATTGGCTGTGGGAAGCCCAGTACGGAGTACCACATACCACCACATATTCATACAGACTTGGGAAACAAGCGCCCGGAGGCCGAAGCCTGTTAGTCCGTCACTTTAAAATTCATCCCAGCAATCTTATTTCATGCTTATGGTTCGAAGTGCCCGCCCTACAAACGCTCAAAAAAGAGAACTGTTGTGAATAGTTGAGACTGAAGAGCGGGGCGTCCTGGTTGAGAGGTGCTTTCCAGTGTTGGCTTAAATTATCATAGGAACCGTGAAGTCTTGAATAAACAGAAAAATATTGTTTCGCGCATTGTATAACTTTTTATATAAGGGCTAGAAAATTTAAATTGTTCTTATATCCAATTAATAATACAGCAACATGGAAAAAAATTGTAATAAAGCATTGAATGTGCGAAGATATTAGCGAAGAGCGGGCCTTCACCGCCTCTTCGTCAAGGGAGGAAATTAGTTCATTTCTTTCCCGCTCGCCGCTTCGCGCGCTGCATCAAAGACACTCCTCGTCACTGAGAATACCGTTTGGTCCACGAAGCCTTGTTTCCTCGCGTGAAGGGGGAAAAGATAGTTTGAGAATTCCAGCGTCAGTGTGGCAGAAATGATCACAGCCAAGAACAGCATCAAGGGACGTACACAGAACATCAGTGAATCGTTCCATTTTAAACTCGGGAAGAAGAGCATGAAAGTCAAGTTTCAAGGCAGCAAGAAGGTGCAGTATGTATTCAGGATGGCAGCGCTGGAGCACAACTGTGGGTACAAAGCTGGTTCTCTTCTCGATAAGATCCGGGGAGGAGAGTTTGCTGCAAGAGGACTGGACTTACAAGAAGAACGCCTAACAAGCTCTGCCAAGAGACCACTACGAAGGATAAAGAGAGGAAAAGTTAAAGACAAGGAAAGTGACTGTTCCTGGTGGATACTAGCAGGGTACCATACAGTACGGTAGCAACTGGAGAGTAGGCCTACTGGGGAAACTCCGGTCAAACAACAACAACAACAAAAAAAAAAAAAAAAAAAAAAAACGCACGTATCAAATCACTCCTTGGGCCGTGTGGAAGAGTTTGATACTCATAAAACAAAGTATGGAGCTCTATTTTAATTTGTATATAGTTTAATATATAATATGACATTACCCTTTATTTCAACAGGCGCCACTGAAAAACGTTCTGGATACTTGAATTAAAAATGCTGTCTTTTTTTAATTAACAAATTTTTGATCTGTATTATTTTGGAAACTACATTAAAAGAGCTATAAAACTTCTTAAGTATGATTTTCTGTGAAGTTAATTGTTATAGGAGTAAATCTTGACCAAAGTTTGAGGGCCGTTTTCTCGAATATAATTTTTTGACTGGTTTTGATGCTTCTTTGAGTAATAAATAAGTTTTTTTTATCTTTAACCAATTTTAAATTTGTTAAGTTTATTTTGCAGAGTATGATATTCAGAAGATTTAGGCCTGGCAAGTTAATCATATTTAAAAAAAAAAGTATACCTGAATTTTTTTATTTATTTTTATTGTTTATATCTTAAAAAAGTTATCAATATTATAAACTTTACCCAGACCGTTTGATAGATATAGAAGTCATATTTAAAATGAGCTTTTGAAATATACAATATGAGTATTAGGTAAAGCTTTATCATTTTTAAAAATTAATAATCAATAAAAAAAAAAATAGAATGGCTTGATATTTTGTCTGAAGCCTTTTTATGAGTCTCAACTTTGTATTATAGGGTCATGAAAATTGAACCATTCCTTTTATGTGCTGACCCGACATTCCCTGTAGCAGAAACTGTCATTTGTCTTGTAGTTTCACTTAGTTCTAAGTACAGACCACCTAGTCTGGACCATGTCTCTGTGGTTTGAATGTTTATGTAAACTCTCTCTCTCTCTCTCTCTCTCTCTCTCTCTCTCTCTCTCTCTCTCTCTCTGACCTATAGACAAGGAAAGTCTCCAAGAAAACTTGTATATAGTTTCAGCTTGGTCGGGAGATGCTCTTTAATACAGGTAAGGGTCAGGTTTTTCAAATTGGAACAAAAAATAGGATGTTCGATTACGAAATGTGTGGCGTGAAACCCAAGAGCGTAGTGTGTTGCTCGAGATGGTCATTTCACCGCACGGTTTGTTGCGCAAGGAAGAGTTCTTTGTTGGCCTAATACGTTGAATCTGCTAGTTTTGCAATGTCCTTAGCATGGCGAGGAGACCAAAATTCTACTACCTATTCTAAGTGGGGTCTCTAATCTATTTTACAGTGTTTGTATGAAATCTTTATTCATGAATGAAAAGTTTCTATTAATGAAGCCCAACATTGTTCGCTTTATTTGCTGCGTTAGTTCATGCTGTGCGAATCTGAGGTTTGACGCGTTTTTGATGCCCATATCCTTTTTTGATTTCTCTAGAAACTGACTGAATGTTTGAAAAAAAAAAACTTTACATATGCGGACAAACAAAATTGTTCGATCGATGACTGTCACTACTACTATCACCACGAGAATCGCCAACCTCTTAAGAGCGAAAAAAATAGGTCCTAAAGCGTAAAGAAGAAAGCACATCAATGAGCACAACACACCAGCAATAAGTTCGGTCTTCGCAATGCGCCGTAACGAGGCCAAAACAAGCACTTAATCCCTCGCAAGGTTATGAGGTAATTCGACCATTCACCACTTTCCCCAAGTACCTACCATTCACCTACCCATAGTATAATAGTTCATAGTAGAACCCATATCATAATAATTGGTAAAGATTCGTATTAGGTCCGTGTCAGTATCTCATAATCTACTTTATGAAACATCAGTATCTCTTCATATATCGGTTAAGATTCGTTTTAGGTCCGTGCCAGTATCTCATTACCTACCTTATGAAACCTCAGTATCTCTTCATATATCTTTTCTACAAACCTTCAACAGTCATGGAAACGCTTTGAAAATCCAATTCAATAACTTTTTTTTTTACTCCTGAAAATAGGGGATAATGTTTACGAAAGCGCGTCGCCTCCTCTGCTGGCCGCGGCGACGCTGCAGCGGGTGTTGCGAGAAATACCTCCTTGCTGAAATAAGTCACATATACATGGGGGGGGGGTTAGAAGGGGGGGTCGAGAGGGGCGCAGCCCCCCTGTGAGTAGGTCGTAAAGTTCGGTTGGAGTAGTTTAAATATTTTGCGGTTGCAGCGGCTGCGTGGTGTCGCCGCAGCAGAAGGCGACGCGCTTTCGTAAACATTATCCCCTATTATCAAGAGTAAAAAAAAAGTCCTTTAATTTGATTTTCAAAGCGTTTACATGACTGTTTAAGTTTTGTAGAAAAGATATATGAAGAGATACTGAGGTTTCATAAAGAAGATTATGAGATACTGGCACGGACCTAATACGAATCTTTACCCATATATCTTTTCTACAAATCTTCAACAGTCATGGAAACGCTTTGAAAATCCAATTCAAGGATTTTTTTTTACTCTTGAAAATAGGGGATAATGTTTACGAAAGCGCGTCGCCTCCTCTGCTGGCCGCGGCGACGCTGCAGCCGCCGCAGCCGCAAAATAGCTCGCAGAGGGCTTAGGGTCGGGAGCATATTTAACCCTGGAACACTGAACCTGTTTCCCTGTTACACGGCCACTGAACGTGGGTAGTTTATACCCGATTTTGGAAAATTAAAGAAAAATAGTAAATATACAAATTTATTAATCCTATCCCGTACACACTAAATATAATCCTCTTACTTAGTAATGAAACTATTAAATTAGAAAACTTACTTTAAGAAACTTAAATTAAAAAGCAAAAAGAAAGGAATGTAAAAAAGTGAAAAATTTTGAATGTTTTTGCAAAAAAAATAAGCAAAAAGAAACCCTCCCATAAAAATCGCTCAGATGCTCCCACACGCTTCCAAGGATGTCAGGCTCTCATCCCAGGGGGTCATCAATGCACAGGCGATGCGGGAACTGTAGGGAAGAGAGTAGGAAAAACACCCTTTTTTTAGTGCACCAGAAATGACAAATTGTGGAATATAATGTGTTTTTTGCTTATAAAACCCATTGAAACTGTGTATAAAAGGCTACTAAGATACAATAAAGGCTTAGCCTGATGATCGCCCACACCAAGCATCTCCACTGGTGTCTATCCCTTGCAACCTCCTGTCATTGATGTTGAAACTTCCCACTTTTTTGAAGTACTTATTGAAATGGCTTATTATATTTTTTTTTTACATAACATAAACACTTTATCACACATCCGCACTCAAAATCTTAGTTTTATATTTATTACCTACCTCAGCCTTAGAGGCAATCACAGCAGTAGGGGAAGTAGTGGCTCGGGCAGACAGGTTGGCGGCAGCTGTGACACCTGAAACGTGTCTTCTTGTCTGCCTTGGAGTCACACTTCGTGCAACGGACCATAGGGTTCCTCATCTCGGCTGCCGATGCTCCAGCACCTGCAGCTGTGCCAGAGGGGAGGTTGAGGGAGCACACCTGTCTTATGGCCAGCTTCACCTGGCGATGCTGAGACGGGTTGTTCATCCGTTCCCGCGCTGAGGGCTTGATTAGTTGCAGGGCCAGTCCATGCATGAATTTTCTCCTGTGCAATTCCTTGCGTCCTAGCGTTGGATTATTTGCCTTGTATATAATCCAGGAGTTAATGACACTTGCATTTTTCTATATACACTTATCACTGAACGTGGGTAAACGGTACCCGAACACGTCTGTAGCGCAAAATCCAGGCAGAGGAGTGGAGCGACGCGACTTCCCCCTATAAACCCATAGGGTAGAATGAAGCTATACGGAGTCCCAGCGCGCTGGCTTGTGGGGAAGAGGGTGGAACACGAATGACGTCACCTACCCCGGGTAATCTATACCCACGTTCAGTGTTCCAGGGTTAAACTACTCCAACCGAACTTTACGACCTACTAACGGGGGTGCTGCGCCCCCCTCGACCCCCCCCTCATGTATATGTGACTTATTTCAGCAAGGAGGTATTTCTCGCAACACCCGCTGCAGCGTCGCCGCGGCTAGCAGAGGAGGCGACGCGCTTTCGTAAACATTATCCCCTATTTTCAAGAGTAAAAAAAAAGTCCTTGAATTGGATTTTCAAAGCGTTTCCATGACTATTGAAGGTTTGTAGAAAAGATATATGAAGAGATACTGAGGTTTCATAAGGTAGGTAATGAGATACTGGCACGGACCTAAAACGAATCTTAACCTAATAATTATTACATTTATCTGCCAATCCGAAAAAGCCTGAATAGCTGTGTGGTTGCTTGCTGACTGACCCGGCGTTCTAACAAGTATATCAGAGGCGGTTTGTTGTTATTGATCGTGCACCTTTATTTTAGGCATTTTGATAAGAATTTACTTACCGTATGTAGTGTTGAGCGGCGGGTAATACACGATCCCTCGTTGACCCTCACACCAAGAATGGTGGGGTGTGTGTGCGTGTGTGCGCGCAGGGTAACTACCTTGTCAGAGAGAGAGAGAGAGAGAGAGAGAGAGAGAGAGAGAGAGAGAGAGAGAGAGAGAGAGAGAGAGAGAGAGAGAGAGAGAGAGATCCTACGTGGAAATCAGAAAAAAAGTAATGCTCGAGTGATACGTGTCCTTAATTTGATCGTTTTAAAAGTGAAGTTAAAAAAAAAATCAATGAGGGAGAGAGAGCAGCTGTACATATAGTCAAGTATGAAGGAAGTATGGATTAATCCGTTGATTTTATATTAATATTGAGGTGCATTATCAATAATCTAAACTTCCAGCCGTATCAGTAAGTGAAGTAGCAGGATTAAAATTATGACACTCTAAATGTTATCAGGTAATGGTGTTGGCAGTGTGTGTGTGTGTGTGTGTGTGTGTGTGTGTGTGTGTGTGTGTGTGTGTGGGGGGGGGTGAAGGGGAGGGATTCAAGTGAAAGCATGAACTGTAAAAAAAGGACACATTTATTTACAGCACATTCAGTAAACCGTACATTGTATATATAAAAACTAAACTCCACGTGGTGTGTCAAGGAAGTAGCTTAAAAAACGACAGGCATGAATTGGCTCACTTCACTAGAATGTCGCAACAGGGAAATTGATGAACCGGCTCGTCGCTCGTCGGCAGCAAGTCGTTGGCTGTCTGCGTTGCCGATCACTCATCAGAACAGGTCATACAAGAGATGCTCAAACCTTGCTTTTACATATAAGAGTACGTTCGAAAACACAAACACGTACCCGCATACGATGGAAACATTATGCAAGAGAGATGCTTGATTAATCTTTGTTTGTATTAATAAAAAATGATACGTTCTCTACTACGTGCTCGAATAAGATCAAACCGTGATGCAGGAGATGCTTACCACACTTCTCTTACGGTGTGTTCGCCAAGACGTACTCACACAATATCAAACGGTACGCAGACGAAATACTTAAACCTTGCTTGTGTTAGCGTACGTTCCCTATTCCATCCGCCCAATTCCAATTAGATCATTCAACAACGCAACAAGCAATATCGGATACTTTCAGTTTTGGCGCATAAAAGAATATTATGCACTATATTATTATGCTTCTCAAGACATCGACATTCACACAAAATAGCAGTTATACTTTCGTTACTCTCTGTCTTATTGCCATATAAATATAATGACCTTGAAATTAAATGATATATGTGTTGAGGTGTGCGTACGAAAACTTGCATACACGCAGTGATATGCTTCTGCTATTCCAACCCACACATTCTTAGCATCTGTCTTTCCACAATTTTTTTCTTAATTATTGCAACAATATTTAGTTATATACTTCATCTCAATGTTCTTCAGAGTTTTCTTCCTGATACGAAAACTCTTTGAAACGATGCGCACCCACTGGCACGAACAACCTCCTTCCAGTTATCTTCAGCCGTCTTACCCCCGACGCCCCGCCCCTCCCCTCACCCTGCACCCACTAGATGTCATCTCTAACTCTACTGTCAACTTCTGCCTCTTACGAAATTACCTTGTTATATAATTCTTTGTCTTAGGTATCTTTTTCCTATCAAATATACACAAAGAACATCCAATCAGCGACACCTCCAGGAAGGGGCGGGGCTTGAGGGACTATTTCGTTGGTTGACGGCGACTATTCTCTGTTCAAGTTAACCTGGCAAATTAACCCAATCCACGGCAGCCCACCAATACCCAATACATGCATAATACATAATACATCAATACGATTTAACATTTCTCAGGATCCACCAATCATATGCAGTCTGAGTTGGAAGAGGGGCGTGGTGTGCTTGGGGGCTCGCCAAGGATATACACTCAATGAGGGATAGGGGAGGGACTGCTTTGCCTAATTAATGTGAACAGAGTATAGTTCAAATACGAAACAATAACGCCATTTCGGCCGAGAGCCCTGAGAGCGGGTGTGAGGGGACAGGCGGGCCTTCCAGGCAGTGAAGGACTCGATAAATATGCGAACAGATTTCTCTTCCGTCACTCCTTCCTGAGGCCTATACAGACAGTCTTCCAGTGGGCTTTGTCTTTAGCTCATATGACTTAATTTGAAAAGCACTAATATAAGAATGCTACAGAAAAAAAAACTATACTCTGTTCCAGCAACTCTGACAAAAAACGGTGCTCCAAATTTGGTAACAGTTTCGGCCGCATCGCTGTTACAGCACATTATTAAATTTTCACCTAGAAAATAAAATAAAAACTAAAATCAACCTGCCTTTTTCTTGCCAACGTCATAACTAATTGATAATTACTGTAATGTTAAGATGAAACGGAGCGGGTCACTTCATGCTACTGCGAGAAGCAGGTCAACTAAAGAGTTAAAAGAACGAAGATGTAGCCATTAGGTGAATATCAAGTCTGACACACTATGGAACGGACTATAGGCACAAATAATGATATAAACGATTCGTTATTATTGTTCACGCAAGGTCTTATGTCATATGAGCCTAAGATACAAGCTGGCTAAGACTTGATCACACACTCCTCCTAAGTTGGCTCTGACTTGTTCACACAGGGTTTACTCCTCCCAAACCTTTGAACATTGAAGTCGATACATGCAACATACAAAGTATCACAAGTCTCGGCACATCAAGTAGTATACCAGGTCGTCAACGATTGGAAAGTTGAAACAAAGAAAATAAATGGAACATAATTATTTCTCCAGTCACTTCTGTCGAGCCTTTGAACCTTAGAAATCGGTACATAGAGCGTAAACAAAATGGCACAGGCTTCCTCGGCACACAGGACTGTCATTTCAGGTCGTCAGTGATTGGGAGGTTGCAACACTGTCATAAAATAGCGAATCGTTGCACACACTTTTTTGGGGGAATGGCCGGTCATGCGATGTGAAAATGCAGCAGTAATGAAAAACTAATAAAATATATATTGGAATAAATTTGGGTCAGCAAGGTGGGGATAATTCACAATATGGCCAGCGCTGGAAACGTATTAATAATTTTGTAGTGGGGTGCGAGTATGTACATTTTTGTCATTTTGCCGAACACAAACTGGAATTGGTGATGGAATACCTAAACATGTATTTGATGCACACTCACAATAAAAAAAAAGATACTTGTCGAAAACCACTTCCACCACATCACTATACAAGATGCGATTAATTACACACACACACACACACACACACACGCACACACAAAGCTTGACTCGTCTCGTAAATATATAAACAGGTGAGAACATAGGTAAGAACACACACACACACACACACACACACACACACACACACACACACACACACACACACACACAAAGCTTGACTCGTCTCGTAAATATATAAACAGGTGAGAACATAGGTAAGAACACACACACACACACACACACACACACACACACACACACACACACACACACATTTATTTGTATACAAGCTAAGCATCGGCGTAGTTTACAGTCTGATACAAAAAGGCAGAACAATTGTCATCACATTGAAGAAGGAGGCGACGGAGAGCTTTTGGCACCCCTCGACACACACACACACACACACACACACACACACACACACACACACACACACACACACACACACACACACACACACACACACGTTCTTCGTTTTATCGCATTTTTCTATATATTTCCGAAAACTTTTGTATGGTTTTGGCACGCGATTTCGTTTTACCAAATGAAATCGCGTTCACCAAAACTTTCCGCAAATTTAAGGAAGTATAGGATAAAATGTGATAAGGTAAAGGACGCACGAACTTGGAATGGAGGTAAGTAGGAAAAGAACAAATAAAATCACACACACACACACATCTTATACGCCCTCACCATTATAGTAATACCACCGCTTGACAGTAACTTACAGGGCTGTACACACACAAGTCTTCATATCCTTACTGACTTGATACTTATATGTAATTAGTGTAGTAAAAAAGGGGAGATGAAACAATGAGGAGGGTTACCGTGGTCATCCTTCATAATACACTAAGGGAATACACTAAGGGGGAAAGGAACTTACAAAAAAAATCCATCTAATTTTCTCTAAGGAGGACTAAAAGGGAGAGGCCGAGGAGCAGAGTCGGAGCCAATGTCCCCGCGCCGCTCCGCCCGCCGCTGGTTGACTGCAGGACTGCCATGGCTGGGGAGGGAGGGAGGGAGAGTGAGACGCGGAGGGAGAGGGAGCTAGGGAAGGACTTGGGGCCGTATTTTTTAACATTTACCACACACATATTTGACAAGCTTTTCGTAGGAGTTATGGGCATTTCTAGAGGTAGTTTAATGACCCTGGTGGTAGTTTGATCCTTCATCCGTGCCAGAAAACTAAAAAAACACTCATGAGAATCTGATTAATCTCCTTTTTAGCCTTTGGGAGTAATTAATGTGAGAGGCGGAAGCGTCTGAGAATTATAAGCGTATCTAAAACCAAGTAATAGTTTAATAAGGCATCTGCATCATGAATGTGGAAAATACTCAAAGATGGGAGATGTTGTCTTGAATAGTGTTATGGTGTATGATCCCTCGTTTTGAAGAGGTAAACTATTATTTATGTTATTCGGGAGCCGCACAAGTGCCCTGAAGGAGCCGCATGAAGCTCTGTATACCGTAGGTTGCCGACCACTGGGCCAGGCGGACGATTAGGGGGACTGGTACACAGCCTGAGATACGAGTGAGGAGGCAGGTCTGGTAGTATATAGCAAGCTCTAGTAGGTGAGGACTTGACTTTTCATTTGCAATGACTGGGCACTTGAACAGGGGACTTGCGGGTACCTAACGTCATTCTGCGCGTTTAAGACTTATTCAGACCATGAACCATTCAGCTCGGGCTGGTTGGGACCACTTCCTTTGCGGCTTTTGAACTTTTGGTCATCAGATGATTTGAATAACATAATTAGTTTCATGGATACACATGACTATAGAACGTGGTCGTCCTCTTTCACTTATCTAGGGAAGCGCAAAAACCTAGACACCTTGAGTATCTTTTCTGATGAAGGGAATATTAAAAGAGATGTCCAGGCTGAAAAAAAAAACCGGAGGTCCAGATTAAAAATAGTTTAGGATAATAATGAGTTTCAGTTCGAGCCACACCAATAAAGTGATACACCAAATAGTGAAGGGCAAATGCGGTATTTTCAACACGCTTAAAATCCATGAATAACTCTGGTCGCGTTTCGAAATGTCATACTCTGTCAACTGATCCGCGAGTGATGGGCGCCGGGCACTCACGCGTGTCACTGCCTAATGGAGCGGGGGTGTGGCCCGGCACTCACCGCTATCACGCCGCTCAACTAAACTACTTTCCTGATCCTTGTTTTGCACGCCCCACGCTATATATATATATATATATATATATATATATATATATATATATATATATATATATATATATATATATATATATATATACACACACACACACACACACACACACACACACACACACACACACACACACACACACACACACACACACACACACACACACACACACACACACACACACACACACACACACACACACACACACACACACACACACACACACACACACACACACACACACACACACACACACACACACACACACACACACACACACACACACACACACACACACACACACACACACACACACACACACACACACACACACACACACACACACACACACACACACACACACACACACACACACACACACACACACACACACACACACACACACACACACACACACACACACACACACACACACACACACACACACACACACACACACACACACACACACACACACACACACACACACACACACACACACACACACACACACACACACACACACACACACACACACACACACACACACACACACACACACACACACACACACACACACACACACACACACACACAAACACACACACACACACAAACACTCACACACACACACACACACACACACACACACACACACACACACACACACACACACACACACACACACACACACACACACACAGTAGTAGTAGTAGTAGTTTATTGACCACAGCTTTACAATATTTTTTTTTTCGCACACGCTAGGTCCTGAACATGAATAAGCTGAATTACGAGTTATGCATAATCAAAATAATGTAGTCCACGATAATTATAGGTAATAAATACATCACATAGAACATTCAACAAAATAAAAATCTAAAAATACAAGTCCCAAGAAAAAAAAAAAATTCAAAGCCAAGATAAACGACACAGTAAATAAGAGAAACATGGTTAAAGAAAATGAAAAGAAATATGTCTCCGACACTATACAACAATAAAATTACACAATAAAAACTTAATGAACTGTAAAACTTAAAACAATATGCAAAAACTGAAAGCAATATGTAAAAACTGGTCACTAAGTGTAACAATCGAAAGAAAACATAAAACCAGAGAACATTAAAAGGAAAAAACTAGCGACATATAATAAATGAACATCCCAAGAAAACGTAAAATGAACATAAAAAGACCATAAAAAGAAAAAAATTTACACGTTCACAGATAGTATATCATAGATTATTTTGCAAGCTTTGTCTGTAGAAAAATCAGTAAATATTGACTGTAATGCACAAAATCCATAGTTCTCTCTCAGTTGTCGGTTTAGTGGGTACAGAATAACTACACACACACACACACACACACACACACACACACACACACGGCCCGGTAGCTCAGTGGGTAGAGCGTCTGCCTCACAACCAGAAGGACCGGGGTTCGATTCCCCGACCGGGTGAAGATAAGTTGGGTTTATCTTCTTTCACGTGTAGCCCCTGTTCACCTAGCAATGAGTAGGTACGCGACGTAAGGCGAGGAGTTGTGACCTCGTTGTCGCGGTGTGTTGTGTGTGAGTGGTCTCAGTCCTACCCAAAGATCGGTCACTGAGCTCTTGAGCTCCATCCGTCGGGGAACGGCTGGCTGTCTCGAGAGAGACCCGCAGCAGACCAAGAGGTGAATTACACACACACACACACACATCATATACACACACACACACGCACACACACACACACACACACACACACACACACACACACACACACACACACACAAACACACACACACACAGACACACACACACACACACACACACACACACACACACACACACACACACACACACACACACACACACACACACACACACACACACACACACACACACACACACACACACACACACACACACATATACACTCATAACAAATATATATATATATATATATATATATATATATATATATATATATATATATATATATATATATATATATATATATATATTACAAAGGTGATCATCAAAACACCTCAATATGATTTCATCAGCTTTTCTTTTTCCTGCTTCTTTTATTATTATGGTGCAGCGCGTGGCGGGATTTTTTTTAAACTTAATTTTACTCCTGTACGTAGATTTTAACGCTGAGTATCTTTGTTATGACGTATTAGCGGTGAGTGGTATTTAAGAGACTTAGTTTTCCTGACACCAAATACGAAACCGCCTTACGTTAGCGAGTAAAAATGACCTAATGCACTACAGCCTTTCTCGGGTTTTTAAAAAGGGGGACAGCCACAGCGGGTCTTTTTAAAGCTGCTTCAGGCTGAGTGGTCAACGAGCAGTGCGGTGAACAAGTTAAAAGCTCCGCCGACAGTTTTCAGCCGTTGTCGAGTGGCGCCGAAGAATCAGTTGTTTATCGACCTTGACTTCAGTGATCTCTGTCCGGGCAGCACCGCCGAGCAGCGGGGGCCGAGCAGAAAGATAAATTACGTCGTCACTATAAAAAAAAAAAGAAAAATCGCCCGCGCCACTAATGGGGCTGGGGCCGACCAAAAGCACCTTTAAGATACTTACCGGTGCGAAGGGCCCGAAATAAATAAATTAAAATCAATATATATATATATATATATATATATATATATATATATATATATATATATATATATATATATATATATATATATATATATATATATACTTATAAGACTTGCTCACCTTTCTTGGTGGAGAAGTGGAAGTGGTCGCTCTCTGCCGACCAGCCGTACCTGTTCCGCACCCGCACCACCGTCACGTAGTCGCTGGCCACCTCGAGGCCATGCAGCGTGTAGGTGAGGCTCTCGCGTTGGGCGCGGCACGCTCGTCGCCACCACTTTCTTGGACACGTTCTCCCACGCGCCCGCCATCACCACCGTGTGATTGGGCTGCGGCAGAGGGTGAAAAAAAGCACTGTGAGGGGCGAGCAGTAATTTTCTTTTTATTCTTTCTTTATTATATATTTCTTTACTGACTGATAAGAGGAGTGTGATGCATGGGGTAGGGTGTGTTGGGGGGTGCAGGAAAATGAGGAAAAATAAGGCAAGCTCATTCGGACTTGATTCAACTCTTGATTGATTCGGTCCAGTGTCTTGACTGATTCGAACTTCCGTCTTGATCTGCGTAACCCTGACCAAACGACGGAAGCTAAAGATACGAGTAACATAATGACAGTAGAGGAAACACAAAATTGGAAAGGGATGAGAAAGAGGAAGAAGAAAACAAACAACGCAGGGAGAAATAGGGCAAGAGTTAGATTAGACGTGAGAGAAAAACAACAACTGGTGGAAGAGGGCGACTACGAGGAAGAGGGCGACTACGAGGAAGAGGGCGACTACGAGGAAGAGGAAAACAATACAATTGGAAAGAGAGAAAAAACAGGTCACAAGGGAGAAGGAGAATAAGAAGAGGACGCAGGGGAACGATGAGAAGGAAAGAACGATAAAAGAGAGGAAGAACATGGGGAAAATATTTTAAGAGAAGGGAGAATAAATAGGACCCGTGGGAGAGGAGGAAAGGAAAGAGAACGTAGAGATATGAGAAGCAAGAAATGAGGAAAGAAGAGGAAAGGAAAGGAGGAATGGAGGAAAGGAGAAATAGAGGAGGAGAAAGACTAGAAAGAGAACGCAGAAAATTGAGGAGTGAGGAGGAAAGGAGAGAGAAGGTAGAGAAATAAGGAATGATGAGGAATGGAAAGAGAAGTAGAGAAATGAGGAAAGAGAAAAAATAAAAAACGAACGTAGTGGAGGAATGGAAAGATAAAGTAGATAAATGGGGAATGAGGAGAAATGGAGAAAAGGTAAAGAAATAAAGGGCAAGGAATTGTGAGTGAGGAGGAAAGAGAAGGTAGCGAAGTGGGGAGCGAGAAATGAGGAGCAAGGAGGAACCGTGTACGGACTTAGATCTTGGCGCCGTTCGCTCGAGACTCAGCATCGAGGTTCATTTTGCCGCATAATGAGTAAGCGTGATCATCGACAGTCATTTCTCGAGTCCGGTGCAGCACAAAGACCTCTCCCAAGCGCCTCCTCCGCCCATCCTGCCTAACAAGCAAATACACTAAACATTGTGAATAGACTCCGCGCCGCTGCCTGACGTAATGATCGGGCTGAGTGAATGGGAATGAATGGACATGTGCTGGTTTCTTTTGCATGTTCCTGTTCCTCCTCCTTCTTTTTCTTTTTTTTCTGCTCTTCATCATCATCATTATTATCCTTATCATCATCATCATCTTCCTCTTTTTCTTTTCCTTCTTCGTCTTTGTCATCTTCTTCTTCTTCTTCTTCTTCTTCTACTTCTTCATTTTCTTTTCCTTCTTCTCATCATTTCTTTAATCTTCTTCTTTTTCCCTTCTTCTTCGTGCTACTATTACTACTATTACTGCTACTATTACTACTACTACTACTACTACTACTACTACTACTACTACTACTACTACTACTACTACTACTACTACTACTACTACTACTACTACTACTACTACTACTACTACTACTACTACTACTACTACTACTACTGCGTCTGTTGTTGCTCCTCCGCTTGCATAGTTCAGGCGGCGATCGAGTAGCAGTGAGTAGATAGATTGCGGGTTCATGCAACGCTAAGGCCGTAATACATAAGTTAGTGATCGATGGTTAAAGTTCTCAATAGTTGCAGATACGTGCGTGGGAAGGGAGGGGGAGTGGGTGGGTGAAGAGGGAGGGAGGGAGGAGAGAGGGATCAATGTTGTTATTATTTAGAATTATTATTACTATACTTCTTCTGCTGCTTCTTTTCACGATCGTTATTTACGTTACTAAGTCTGGCTCGGCTAATCGTGCGGTTCAAAGGTGCCATGTGAGGAGTAATCCAAGAGTACAGCGTGCCCCGTTTTTAACCCCACGTTGGTTCTCTCTCTCTCTCTCTCTCTCTGTATTTTTTCTTACTTATGTCAGCTTATTTTAACGTACATTCCTTCACGATATAATCTAAATACAATTGTGAAACTACTTACACATCCCAAACGTAAGGGAAACTCAATAATAAATATAGCATTTTTTTTAGCAACACTGTAAAATATGTATGCCACGTTTCTTTATATGCTTATAAAATTTCTTATCCATAATAAGTTAACTGTTCTTTTATACGTTATAATTCTAAGATTAAATGTGTATGCATACTTGCTGATCATATTTGCCATGGTTTTACTTATATTAGAACATTTCTACATCGCGGGCTAGGAGACATGCGGCAAAGCTGTACAAGGGGATCCCCCTACGCTGAACCTCCCCCCCCAACCGCACGTTTAGTTGAGCCAGACTATAGTGTCACTACTACTACCTCTACTACAACTTATAGTACCTGTACTACTACTACTACTTCTACTACTACGACTACTACTACTACTACTACTACTACTACTACTACTACTACTACTACTACTACAACTACTACTACTACATAAAAGATACCTCCACCCATGTTTATTTTCCCGACAGATAATCATGGAGGGCTCCATAGCTTGCAGATCATTAGCCCCAACTCTATTCGCTAATGACTGTGGCATCCAACCAAATTACTAATACTACTTAGCACTAAATATATACATAACGCCTTATCATCTATTGCGTCTAGATTTCCCTTTCCTTCCCTACTCGTGTCACTCCCGACCCACCTTAATGTCACCCTCCACCACTGTGGCCTCATAGTCCATATTGGAGATGTTGGTGGCTTTTGGGCCAGAGTGTCTGGTGCCCCTGAGACATAGGATGGCCGACCTGAGCAGGGAGAACGAGAGGCGACACCTCATCCAGGCGACAACGTGACTCCTTGGCTGATTCTTCTTTTCTGAGATAAGTTCTGCGAGTCATGCGTAGAAGCATCGGGCCCTGGGACTCATCCCGCCGGATGTGGTGAAGACGAGGGGGGTGAAGCTGCCCTGATCCACATGTTGGATTCTTTCACCGTATAGCAGTCATGTGGTGAGTGCCAATTTAGCAGTCATGTGGTGAGTGCCAATACAATTGTCACATTCAAAAATAGACTAGATAAATTCATGGACAGCGATATTAGGTGGGGTTAGATACACGGGAGCTTAGGGTCAAAGGAGTTGCCTCGTACAGGCCTACCGGCCTCTTGCAGACTCCTGCGTTCTTATGTTCTTATGTTCTTATGCCCTTGTCTTCTGCTTGTTCCTGTGGTGGGCGGCTTCCAGGGGCAGCTCACGGTGACAGGCAGCCATCGGGTCGAATATGCGGATGTCCATGAACGCCCGCTGTCCGCGCACTCAGAATCCGCGGGCACTTACATCAACCCGTGCCTCCTGTGAAGTATTGGCCGTCCTGTACCTAAGGCGTTCGCCGTCCATAGGAAGCAGTGCCGGCTCGGTAGTGACGTCTTGGCATACCTCCCCGAGCATGCTGGCTGTCAGATCCCTCACCTCATCGTGTCGAATACAGACGAAGCCTCCCTTCTTGCATGTCATGGTGTGAGTGACACCATTCGGTGATCCACATGCACAGAGATCAGGCAGCCCCTCAATAGGCCAGCCATATCTCAGAGCAACGGCGTCGGCAAATTTTTGTTTGTTGAGGCTGAAGCCCTTTGCTCTGATTGGAAGTGACGTTAGCCAGTTAGAAGTGCCTGCCTCCTATGCTGTGTGGATTTTTCCACACATTTCTGTGGACGGGTTGTGTGTTAGACGGTCCAGCTCGTACTTTTGGGCCTGGTGCCTTTCTTCTGAGATTCTTCTTATGATTTCTCTTATTTCTGTTTGGTCTATTTCGTCATCTGCCTCCTGAGCGATGATCCTGTTGGTGAGAGATCTGGTAAGGCTGATGGAGTTTTGGTTCTCCTTATCAGCCACCTATTCTCAGGGTTGGTGATCCCCATCCCACCCAGTCTTGGAGGAAGTGCTAGCATATCCCTCTCCTCCTCCCCCAAAGCATGAGATTTCACCAGCGCCGGCAAGAATCCATTCTTGACGGCATTCTCCAGTGGTCGAAGGAGTGGACTGATGCCGGAGATGGTACGCATCAGGAACGTCCACCGATGTTGGATGCCGTGGGTGTACGCTGAATAGGCAGCGTGTGGCTCAGTCTTGGCAATGGCAGACAAAGCTTCTATTTCCTTCAGCTACTTTGTCTCCTACGTACTCCTTCTTATATACCTCTGTCCCGATCACTGCACCTAAGTGTTGTTGTCCGTCCTTTGACACAATGACGCCACTTCCTCTAAAAGTTTCTGCGGCATGGTCATAATGTTCAGGTTTGACAATAAGGACAGACTTGGTGGCGTTAGGGATGTATCCTATCTCAGGGCCGGCGGCGTTCACAATATCCCACCACCCTTTTAAGTCTGAGATTTTACCAGCACCTGAGAGGTCATCCGCATAACCCATATGTTTCACCCGTGTTTTTGCGTACAGAATTTCATTTTGGAGGACCCTATCATAACCATGGCTACTGGGTCACCTTGTTTTGTTCTTTCAGATGATTTTAACACTTTAATTTTCCACTGTGGCTATTTATGTATAAGTCGGTCGGGTATGTATAGGTATTTTCAACATACATAGCTAAACTAGGGCACTTGGTTGTTACTACTACTACTACTACTACAACTACTACTACTACTACTACTATTACAATTACTTCTACTATATCTACCAACACCATTACCACACCTCCACTAATCCTATCAATCTTGACAGCTTTTAACCATTTTCATATGAGGTCACTCTTTACACACACAAACTTCATATAAACATTTACTTCCTAACAACAACAGCAGGAACTACAACAACAACAACAGGAACAACGGCAACAACAACACACCCTACACCATCCCCAAGCTCACCTGCCAGGCCCCCAGGTGAGTCTTCCGGTACCTGATGAGAAACTCGGTGATGGGGTAGTAGCTTTCCGTCTCCCAGGTGAGTGTGTAGGAGGTGCTCTCGCCTCCTATGGGGCTGCTGGTGAGCACGGGGGGCTTAGGCAGGCCTGCGGGGGGCGGGGAGGAGAAGGCAGCTATAAGGAATGAGACCAAGTGAATCCGTGAGGCCAGGAGAGAATGGCTTGGGAGGAGACGAGAAAGAGGAGGAGGAGGAGGTGGAAAGAGAACAGGAGAAGGAAAAAGAGGAGGAGACTGTAAAAGGAGGAGGATAAAAGGAAGTGAATCTGTGGCAAGTGGAAATGAAGTGAGGAAGTGGTGAAGGTGATAAGAAAATGCTGACTGTGTTAAAGATGAAGACGTACAAGAGGTGAAGAGAGAAGGTCACGAAGAACCAAAGGGAGGAGGCGATAAAAAAGGATAAGAAGAGTAGAAAGGTTGATGGTATTTAAGAAGTTGAAGAAAAAAAGGATAAAAAAGGACGAAAAACTTCAAAAAATATGATAAAAAGGTAAGAAGGGGAGAAATACTGATGGTTAAGAGAGAGAGAGAGAGAGAGAGAGAGAGAGAGAGAGAGAGAGAGAGAGAGAGAGAGAGAGAGAGAGAGAGAGAGAGAGAGAGAGAGAGAGAGAGAGAGAGAGAGAGAGAGAGAGAGAGAGAGAGAGAGAGAGAAAATCGAAACGAAAGACGAGTAAAACCACCCAAATGAAACTAACAATATAACTCTTTACTTTCAATCACCTTCATAGAAAGAGCTTTTTTCTTTGCACTCATTCTCCAAAATCTCTTCTTCGGCATAAAAGTTAGTGTCTCCTTCACCTATAAAGCGAACAAACAAACAAAAGAACATCACCACCAACCTGTCATCTGTATCACGGCGTCTTTCTGTCCGTGGGGGTTCTCCGCTATGCACACGTACGCCCCGAAGTCCTTCTCGGAGACGTTGGTGATGGTGAGGGTGTGGCGGTGGGCGACGTGGGTGAAGGTGACGTGGTGGCCCTCGCCCGACACCCGCTCCGGCATATGTCTTTGTGTGTCCATGAGTGACTCTGGGAGCGGGTGTCCATCACGTGTCCAGATAACGTCAGGAGAAGGTCGTCCGTGCACCACACAAGCCAACTCGACGTGGTCCCCCTCCCCCGTGCGCACGACAGCCTGGGTAGTAGTAGTTGCAGTAGTAGTAATAATAGCGGCAGTAGTAGTTTTAGTAATAGTAGTAACTGTAGTAAGAGCAGCAGAGGGAAATTCGGGGAAGATTCTGTTTTGTTTACTTTTCTGATTAGATCCGTTTGTCCCTCAAGTAAGTGTAAAAAGGCATCAGAAAGGGATGTACATTAGAGTCTTTTCTCTCCGCGCCCTTCTTCCCCTCTCGGTCGCAGCCGGAGAAAGGCTTTTGTTTGTTTTTCCGATTGGTATGAAAAGGAGGGAAAAGTTGTAGTAAGATTCATAGGGACCTGAGTCAACATTTGCCTTCCTACTAAGCCAGACAGGGCGGAGAGGAAGATTGGATGGCGCGGGGATCCGGTTGTGTGGACGAAACGGAAAGAAAAGTGCTTGATATTAAAAAGACAAATGTTGTGTACAGGTGTTATTAAACGTGGGCAGGTGGCACACGGAGAGCTTTTAGAACGTATATGCTCGTAGAGGTGCCCTTTCGGATGGAGTCAAAGTGTTTTCGCCCCATCAACTCCTCTCCTCTTACTGACATTATTCTATCTCTTAAGCTCCGCCAGTGATGCCTCTCTATTTTCTATCGATATTATCATGCTGACTGCTCTCCTGAACTTGCTAACTTCATGCCTATCTATCCCCCTCCCCCCCTGTGGCCCCGGTGCACATGTTTTCCTACTCTTGCTCATCCCTATGCTATCCTAATCCTTTATGCGAGAGTTAACCAATAGATTAATTAATTCATCACATTCGCTAGTAAACTCTGGGGCAGCCTTCCTATAACTGCAATTCCTCCTGCCTACAACTCAAACACATTCAAGAGAGAAGTATCAAGACACTTCCCCAAAGGACTCTGGCTTTTCTACTTTGAACTCTTCTGTTAAAACTATTTGCATGAGCAGCGCCATTGCGGGCTTCTTTGTTCCTATAGTTTGTTCCGGCCTGAAGCTTCTTTCTGTACAATAAAAAAAAGAAGCAAAAGTAGTAGAAGAAGTAGTAGTAGTAGTAGTAGTAGTAGTAGAGGTATTATTATTATTATTATTATTATTATCATTATTATTATTATTATTATTATTAGAGGTAGTAGTAGTAGTAGTAGTAGTAGTAGTAGTAGTAGTATCAGCAACAGCAGCAGCAGTCACTTACCTTCTCCGCTGTGATCTCCGGCGGGTACTCGACGGTGATGGTCATGGCGGCCGAGGCGGGCTCCCCTACGCCATTGTCCGCCGTGCACAGGTACGTCCCCTCCACGTGCCGGTCCACACCGTGCAGGAACAGCGTCTTGCCCTGAGGGAGGATGGCGAGGCGTACGTGACGCTTGAAAGAACATAAATATAATCTCTCTCTCTCTCTCTCTCTCTCTCTCTCTCTCTCTCTCTCTCTCTCTCTCTCTCTCTCTCTCTCTCTCGGAAAAAATAACAATCAGGTAAACTCTTAGGTGAAAATAATGTTGATTTCACCGTTGGACAAAGGTAAAGAATGACAGGAAGACAGACAGATTGCTAAAATATTAAGTTCGTCCTCCTTATAAGGTGAAAAAATGCCCGAAATGATTTACCTTCCCTTTGTTCAAAATCTGTCACGTACTCACCTAAAAGCAATACCATCTCACGTGCACGGCTGGCAAAGAGTGAGACACAAAGACACTAAGAAAAAAAGGGAGTGTGTGAGAGGAGGAGGTAAGCAGGTAGGAGAGAGAGAGACAGAGAGAGAGAGAGAGAGAGAGAGAGAGAGAGAGAGAGAGAGAGAGAGAGAGAGAGAGAGAGCAAGCAGTATACCTGTGACTAAGCAAGGAAGGCAAGCAAACAGCCCCTTCTGGCCTCTCACCTCATGACTGGATAAGCCGGACGGGAGCGGACCTTCCTGACGCGTCCAGCGGATTACAGGCTCGGGGTTGCCGTGGGCGCGACACTCCAACGTGACCGCTTTACCTCGGGGGACATGCTGCTCTGGGGGCGCGAGGGACCTTACGGAGGGGGCAAACTGGACGTCGAGGGTGTGTTGCAGCTGCACGGGAGGCTCGACATCAAAGAGGCAGAGGAAGGTCCCAGCATCCCGAGGCCTCGCGTGGGATATGGTGAGTCGCGTCCCTTCTATGTTCAGCCGTCTGTCCCGCGTCACCTTCTCGCTGCCTACAGACAGCAGCCGTTCCTTGCCCCCGAGCGCCGGCTTCTTCTTGATGATCAGCTTGTGGTTTCCTGAGGGACGAGAGACAAACGTTATGCGCCACTGAAGCGTCCCGTCCCGAGGGGGTTTGTTTTGTTAAAAGTTTTGTCTTTGAAGGCTTCTGCTGCAGCCACCACCGCCACCGCCACGACCACCACGGCGTGTTTGACTTCAGACAAGGAGATAAATGGAAGGGGAGGGAAAACATTGACAAAAACTTCCTAGCGAGTAATAGGAGTTAAAAACAACAGAGCAAGGGAAGAAAAGGGAACAACAAAAATACCTGAACAGAAAAGCAAAGAAAAAATGTAATATTAATAGAATCAGAGAGCAGGGATGATGAGCTAAAAGATGTGAGAGAGAGAGCGAGAGAGAGAGAATATATGACAATGATCAAACTAGGAAGAAGCCAAATAACCTCAGCAAGCAGGTTACGAGAGGAAGACAACCACTACCAGCTATAAAACATCACATCACTTTATATATGAAAATAAAATAAGGAGGAAGCCAAACAAAATCAGAATCGACAAAGAAAAGATTTAAGAAACGGGTGACCAAGGGAAGACTAAAATGCCACCAGGGATATACATTTCCGAAATTGACCCCTCTTTTTGGACACTCCTTTGACCTCTATTCAGGAGCAGTAAGAAGCGGGCTTTTTTTAATATTTTTCTTTACGCCCTTGAACTGTCTCCTTAGCTGTAAAAAAAAAAAAAAAAAAAAAAAAACGCGAAACCCCGCACCGAATACAGTGTTCGTAAAATATATAAAGACGAAAATCGAGCAAGAAAGAAGGTAAACGGAATTTCATAGCAGCAGTTTACAAAAGAAGGCAAAGAACACTACCACACGCGTATAACAGCACCATCAAGACACAGTTTCGTTGTAAAATTAATCAAAAAATACAATACAGGTAGGTAAAGTTGGGGGCATACGGTGCAGCTGCGCGTGGCCTCGGTGCTCATCTCCGCCGCACTGAAAGGTAGATGAACTCGTATTTTAAAGAAACCGTGAGACTAAGCGAATGCACAAACACCAGCACCACAAACACCAGCACCACAAACACCAGCACCACAAACACCAGCGCCCACAAAGCACCTCACTAGATACACTTGGGTCGTGGAAGTAATAATGATCGCTAGCACTCTGGAAACCCTCAAGCCTCTCTCTTCACCAGCACCACAAACACCAGCACCCACAAAGCACCTCACTAGATACACTTGCGTCGTGGAAGGAATAATCACCAGAACTCCAGGAACCCGCACAGAAATCCCTTCTTCAGCGCCACAAAGAAGTCGCAAAGATCATTCCCAAGGCGCTGTCAGGTTAAAGCAAGCCCAGGAAATACATGAGGTCAAGGTGTCGGGAGAGAGAAAGAAAACGAGGTGTGTTGGAGATTAATCCTCCATGACGCTGCTCAGGAAATAAAAGTTAGTTGTGTTGTTAGCATATGATACGGCGGGGAGAGTGAAGCTGCGATTCTGAACTAAACTCGGTAATGTTATCCTACAAGACCTTTTGACGATAGCTTCTCTGCTTTATACGAGACTGCTCTCCACCTTAACCCATTGACTGCGGATTTCCTACCAGAAGACATCACCAAACTATAGGAATGGATTAAAAAGTGGCTGCTACAGTTCAATGAAGAAATATGTAAAGTCATGCGTACCAATACCACATGGAAAACACTCCACTATCCATCACAGAGGCAGAGAAAGACATGGGAGTATACGTTATCAGGCTACCAGTGAAAGCTAAATTCGTTCCAATCGCAGCGGACGGGTTAACAAAATCTTTAACTTGTCTTACCTAATTTCATCACTAACAATACTTTCAACCCTGCCACTCTTAATCAATTGGGTTTGTATTATTCTGTCGACTTTCTTATTTCATGCTACGCTATTCTCTACCTTAACATCTGCACCGTTTTCCCAGGACAGCAGCATCCTATCCCTCAACACTTCAAGTTTGTCTCACCGCTAGTCTCTTCTTCGACATCACTAACATAATGACTTCAGCTCTGTCACTCTTACTTATCCTGCTTCGTATTATTCTGGCAACGTTCGTATTTCATGCTTCGTTTTTCTCTACCTCAGCATTTGCGCTAATTTTCCAGCGACAGCAGCGACACATCTATCTATCTATCTATCAGTCTACCTATTTATCTATCTATCTATCTGTCTACCTCCACCACGTTTATCTTATATCGCTAATCTCTTCTCTGACGCTGTGCTTCTCTGTTTTCCATCACAATTGTTATAACATCCAGTGTTTCCTCAGCGACAGAACAGGGATATACATTCCAACTCCGCCACTTTTTACTTTTAATGGCTTTCAAAATTTTAGTAACTCTCCAACTTCCTGTTATTCTCTTCGACTTTGTGCTACACCCCGTGCTTGCTCTCTCTCTCTCTCTCTCTCTCTCTCTCTCTCTCTCTCTCTCTCTCTCTCTCTCTCTCTCTCTCTCAGCAACGGCACTGGCATATTTATCTAAACTCCGACACTATTCATAAATCCAAACATGTTATTGCACTAACTTTCCGCTACTCTCTCCCTTGACTTCACTTTGCTCTTTCCCTCAACACAGCCTTTGCGATGTTTTCTAGGCGACAGCACCGGCATATTAGTTTAGTTTTTTTTTAAGATTTGACATTTTTTAGATAATATTCCGTAACTTGAGAAAATTTCCGACTTTGCGCTAATCTGTTTCTCGACTTCACGGTTACGCTGTTTTCCATTTTAACAGTACTTTCGCACAGTCTTTCTGGCGACTGCACCGACATTTACTAATCAGGACTTTCAGATTTCTACCAACTTTCCAACTCTCTGCTACTCTCTCTCCTCTCGACATTTTCTCTCCATCAACACAACCTTTGCACTGTTTTCCAATAGCACGATAGCACCGGTACAGCCATATAAACTCTGCTACCTTTTACTACTCGGGGTTTTCAGAATTTCATCAACTTTCACAATTCGTCCTTACTTTCTCCTACTCCGTTTTCTCACTGCTTTCCCAGCCGCAGCACCGACGTATTTATTTAAACTCCGCCACTCTGAGGGCTTTACTGTTTGCCCGGACTACTACAGACACACTTGAAACATTAAAACAATCTTGCATTATTCTGGCGGCGGCGCGCGCTCTCCCTCTCTCCGCGGGCGTGGGACGGGGTGTTCTTGTGCGCGAGGTTTCCCTCAATTATTCAGCTTTGACTAACTTTTCCGTGGTGTTCGCGGCGGTATTGACTTTTGTTGGGTCTGTAAGCCTCGCCTTTGATCCCTTTTTATGCGCTAATTTTTGCCATGTCCGTAAAATAAATGCGGACTTTTTCCTTCCTCTTTTTGTGTGCTTGCTGTTTGATATCCCAAAGTGCAAATGCCTTTGTCTGGCGAACGCACGAAAGGGAAACGCGAGGACAAAGAGAAAGGCAAGCGAGAAGAAAATGTAAATACGCAATGGAAGGAAAATACAAAAAAACAAAGCGAGAGACGAACGGGAGGTGGAGAAAAAGGGACAAGGAATAATTAAAAACATCCAAATACGCAGTGAAGACGGAAGAAAAGGGAAAGACGAACGGGAAGTGGAGAAAAGGGACAAGGAATAATCGAGAACACGCAAATACACGGCGAAGATAAAAAAAAGTAAAAAAACGAAGTGAAAGCCGAACGGAAACTGAGATAAAGACAAACGAGAAGAAAATGTAAATATGCGATGAAAGTAAGCAGAAAATAAACGGGAAAGACGAACGGGAAGTGGAGGAAACGGAACAAGGAATAATGAAAAACATGCAAATACACAGTGAGGACGGAAGAAAAGGGAAAGACGGACGGAAAGCGATAGAAAGACGAAAACCGATGCTAAGAAAATGTAAATACGAGATGAAAATAAACAGAAAATAAAGCGAAAGACGGACGGAACGTGAAGAAAATAGAACAAACAATCATCAAAGAACTACAGATACACAGTGGTTAAAAAAATATAGATAGTGACAGACGAACGGTAAGTGAGAAAAAGAGAAAGAAGCGATGCAGAGAAGAATGAAAATACACAAAGCAAGCAAGAAAAAAAAGTGAAAGAAGGGAAAATGAGAAAGACTAAGAAAATCAAGTGCAAATAATGAAAACACAACATGAAACCAAGAAAAAAAAAGAAGGGAGAGGAACGAGAATTAAGGAAAATGAGACAAAGATAACGAAAAAAAATACAAATACACGGTAAGATGAAAAAAAAAAAAAAAAACACCCACGAACGAACATCATGAAAAAAGTGAAGATCAAATGCGAAGAAAATGGAATTATCTGATGAAAAAATAAAAAAAAGTTATGGACGAAAGACAAGTGAGAAAAAGTAAAGAGCAAATGGGAAAAAGAATGTAAATAAACGATAAAAAGTACAGACAAAAAAAAACAAAAAAAAAAACAGAACAATGGAAAGAAAGAAAAAGTGGAAAGCTGACCCAAAGAAAATGTTAATAGGCACACGATGCAATGAGGAAAAGAAGAGCGCGACGGAAACATCAATAACTCAGACGAACCGGTTACGTGAATTTGTTTGATCGTAATATTCATGAGTTTTTAAGTTCTGTGTAAATTCCGAGAGAAAATAATAATTGTTTTTTTAATTCTAAAGTCCTACTACTACTACTACTACTACTACTACTACTACTACTACTATTGTTATCATTTTTTTCTTCTTCTTCTTCTTCTTCTTTTTATTAACAGCAGCAGTAGTAGTAATAATTAAAGTAGTAGTAGCAGTAGTAGTAGTAGTAGTAGTAGTAGTAGTAGTAGTAGTAGTAGTAGTAGTAGTAGTAGTAGTCATAGTAGTCGTAGTAGTAGTAGTAGTAGTAGTAGTGGTGGTGGTAGCCGTGGGAGTAGTAGTGGTAACAGTGGTGGTAGTAGTGGTGGTAGTAGTCGTGGTAGTAGTAGCAGAGCAGGAGTAGGGATGAGAGCGATTTTGATGGTAGTGGTGGTGGTAGTGGGGGGGTGGAGGAGTGGTGGTTGTGTAGCTTCTTGTGGTATGTGGTCGTGACAATAGCCCCTTTTGCCTGTTTGCTCTGTGTCGTGTGTTCCTGCGGCTTCACGCGTTCATGTCTCACCGCTGGCTGGCGCACGTAGATAAGAGGAGGAAGCCTTTACCTTGCCCCACCACCCGCGCGGATAACAGGGCACATCCGGGAGCAAGAAACAGAAGCCGAGGTATGCAGTTTTTCCTCACGGATGTACAGGTGAGGTCTATCTATCTCCCCACCCTTTTATTTATCTATCCATCTATGTAAATATCTATCAAAACATCTTTATCCTTCAATGTAAATATCTGTCTATCTTTATCCATCTATGTAAATATTTACCTATACATCTTTATCTATCTATCTATGTAAATATCTATCTATCTTTATCCATCTATGCAAATATCTGTCTGTGCATCTTTATCTACACATCAATGCCTTTTAGCAACCTCTTTCTTTTTGCTGATTATTTTTCCCGTGTTCTTTGATGCCACGCGAGGGGTATCGCTCCTCTTTCTGACTAGATCGAACCCTCACCAGTGTCTTTGATCTGCGAGTCTGACACATTGGAAGAACGCGTAACATTTATTCACAGTACATTTTGAGAGGAACAGTCACGCACGGAAGAAAAATCCTCCCCCGACTAAGAGGCCTTGTAAATTGCAGCCTTTAGTGTTGCTGACAGAGCGCCGCCCGAAGTGTGAATAGTTGAAAATATATGGACTAGAGAATTCAGTATTTCACCAACAATATTTCCCTCCAAATCCTTAAACGAAGCCTCGCTCGGGGTGGGTGTCTTAACAATGTTTGCAGATATGTTCATTTTGATCAAACAGTCTATAACTTGTACGTCCATGGTCGGTATTATAAGACACTTTGGCTTCTCACATCAGCTATTTCTAAAGGTCAAAGAGGGGGTCAGTTGGGTTCTAATGAGTGTCTCTTCAGGTTCAAGTTACAGAAGAAGGGTAAAACTACCACCAGGGTCATACAACTACTGGAAATGCCCACAACTCCTACGAAAGCCTTTTTTTTTTTTTTTTTCTTTTTTTTTTTTTACGTTGTTGCCTATTGCGCGGTAGAGACTCTTGATGAAGGTGATGGTCAGCCCAAGCCTTCAGAGTGAGGGCGTGGTGGTCAGCCAGCCGTTCTGGCGCAGGCGAGTGTTTATAGTGGCGCCATCTTGCATTGTCATACTTTGCCCCAGACTCGTTCTTGATTCGCTTGGATGGCTTCCTCTAGAGTCCGGGTTGATGGGTGGTCTTCAGGACAGCATGTGGGTAGTTTTAAGCCACTCGGCGGTGACTGAAAAATCCGAGTGGTAGCGTGGGGATTCGAACCCGCGTCGTCCATCACGCGGCGAATGTGGGTCCAGTACGCTACCAGTTCGGCCACCGCCTTGTCAAATATGTTTTCTTGGGCGCCGAAATGTCTCATAATACGACCCCATATGTCTTCAAGCTGCAATAGGAACCAAAATAAAACTGCCTGGCACCGAGTATTTCAGATCATAGTCAGTTATTGTATTCGAAAATTTTATAATCCTATTTGGTGTGGGTTTTCTCAGTCGTATTTGTGTCGCGATAACGTCCTGAAAATGTTGCGAGCTTGTTACCTTCCCCGCTCTGGCGCAGCAGCTTTATTTTCTTTGGATTTTCTCGTTCATTTAGATATTCCGAGAACTTTTTTCAGGGGACATTCATGTGATTCGAACAGGGTATCAGAGAAACTATTCAAATGTACGAACTATGCTTTTCCATGACTTGAAAATCTATCTGTCTATATCTATCTATCTGTATCTATCAATCTATGTGTTTATCTATCTATCTATCTATTTATCTATCTATCTATTCATGAGTATTTCTATTTATCCATTTTTCTATCCGTCTAAATCCACACATCTTTTTTTCTGCACATCAATGCCATTTAGCAGAGCAGTGTGTTTTAGATTAATTATTATTTTTACAGTGTTCTTTGATGTGACTGATTGGAATAGAATTGCTTTGTAGATGTTTTCAAAGCTTATGTCACGTATTTTTTTCCTTTTATGTTTTATGTACCCCTGCTATACCTGCAATGATTATGGTCAATAAACCAACTAACTAACAATTATCTATCGACAAATGTCAGTCGCGTGGCAATTTATACTCACTAAAAATAAATATAGGAAATAAAGCACCCCATGGGATCCCTTTCTTGTGTTACTTTGGCCCTGTGTACGTATACTGGTCCAGGAACTACACACAGCACGTAACGTCAAGTCAAGGGCAAAAACGAGTTAGGAAACCATGCACACAACCCACGCAAAAAAAGAACAACTGCGAAACACTGCAGAAACACTTGCAAGACACGGGGGCATTGTTTCTGGAATGCTTAGCGGCTGTTGTGGGAAGAAAAGGACAGAAGTGAAACAGCCAGTCAGTCCAACAATGTGTGCAGCTTCAAGGCATGACGGTCCTTGCAGATTACGGAGTTACGCGGATACCAAAAATACTGGAAGACGCCACGGAAGTTTAAAGAAAGAATGGAAGGTGTGACGTTTCGTGCAGCTTGAAGTTGAGGTAATTTAGATCTACAAAGGATCGTTAATGTGTGTGTGTGTGTGTGTGTGTGTGTGTGTGTGTGTGTGTGTGTGTGTGTGTGTGTGTGTGTGTGTGTGTGTGTGTGTGTGTGTGTGTGTGTTTCTGTCTTTTTGCCTGTTTGTCTGAGTGCGCTATGGAAAGAAAGATATATTCACACACAAAAAGTTGCCCTAAACAATGCAACGAGGTATAAAAACAGGGTGCGTTCACAAATCAGTACGGGGCATGCCGACTGGTACTCAAAATAAGAATCATGCTACTCAAAGAAACTATTCTGAGGCATCGACTATTTCAAAATGCTGAGTAAGATTTTTTAACAGGGAGGGAAGCAGCTCAAGGGCAAAAATAATCAGATAAAAACCCTTCCTATAAAGAGAAAGTAGAAATGGTGGCCAAAAAGACAGGTATGTTTCGGGTGGAGATGTTATAGGTTTAGGAATCGTCACCTGGTAAAGCTGTTTCTAAGGCGTCTCACTCACCAGGGTCGTCCACGTCGCAGGAATCATCACGGAATGGCACACCTCCAATGTGAACTTCTGGGGCCGTGAACGTGGGCAGCAGGTCGTTACTCTGGGCGCAGTTGTAGTCGTAGTAGTAGTCCGTCTCGTAGTCGTAGATGTCAGTAACTCTCGGATAAGCCTGTGGGGGGTAGGAGAGAGAAGGTACCTGGTTTGCTCATTTTAAAGCAATATGGTCATGCTTTTATTTGTGTGAACATAAAAAAAATATCATAATTTTACCTCACGAGGATGAAAAAATTGATGGTTTCAAAAATATCTGTCAATCTGTCTGTCTGGCTGTATATCTGTCTGTCTGTTTGTTCATTACCAGCAGTGTTTTTTTCCGAATCAGAAAATGCTATCATAATCAACAGGCACGTTATCGTTATTGTAGCAGGCGGGGCGGGGAGGGGCGGGGCGGGGTGGGTCGGGGTAGCATGGGGCGGTGGGGGCGGACCAGAGTAGGATGGGGAGGGACTGAAAGGGTGAGGAAAAAAGGGACAGTGTGGGGCAGGGCAGGGGTGGGTCAGGAGGCGGAACAGATAGGGTGGAGAGGGGCCAAAACAGGGTGGGAAGAAGGAACTTGACAGGGCAGGGTGGTGCAGGGCAGGAAGGTGGAGGCTAGAACGTTTCGGGGCGGGGCAGAGCGGGTGGAGTGAGGAAGAGTGGGGCAATGCAGTAAAAATAGTCATATAACTGAAGGAAGGATATCAGTCTTCCCCGCACCACTCATTTTCACTGGACAGCAAAATTCAGTCAGGCTATAAAAAAAAAAAAAAAGTCACATCGCATCTAAATAACAATGTAAATAAAAAAAATAAAACAACTTAACACGTACGTATAAGGGGACCATAGCATCCTCGTTACATTGATCTCATAACTCATTATAGTGTTCCCATTTAAAACTGGCCGGTGGGGTGCTGGCCGGTGCGAGTCAGCCCCGCCCCGCAGTTCTGCCACACACTCTCAACACCTCTCGCTTCCTCTCATATGTCAGCTATTTACTACCTTTAAATGAATTTAATTTGATAATTGGGTAACCCAATAAGGTCATAGTGTGTTAAGATTGTTTAATTTTTAGAATAATAATAAAGATTTTGTATAAATACCACGACACTTGACAGAGTTGTATTCCAACGTTGTCAAGTGTTGTGGTATTATCTAAAATATTGTTAATATCCAAAAGTAAACAATCTTAGCACTGTATGACCTTATTGGATATCAATTATCTTATTAAATTCATTTAAAACAATAAATAACTGACATGAAGAAGCGAAGAATGTTGAAATTCAACAGTGCTAAGAAGCTGACAGCCAAATGATGCTAACACAGGGCAGCAAAAAATTCAGTCAGGCTAAAAAAAAAAAAAAAAGAAAGGTGAAGAAAACAAACTCACATCGCATCTGAATAGTAATCTAAAACCACTTTGTAAAACTCGGATAAGGGGAAAAAAACCTCATCCCTCACTATATGTGTGGAGCAAAATTCAGTCAGGCTTAAAAAAAAAAAAAAAAATCACATCGCATCAAAATATCATTGTAAACAAAAATCTTGAAAAACATGCATAAAGAGACAAAGCCTCCTCGAGCAGTAAGAAAACCATGTGTGTGGGCGGCGGGCGGGCAGGTGGGCAGGTTCTTTCGCCTCAGCGCAGGAGACAAAGAGGCCAGGAAGAGGCGCCGGGCATTATCTTCGCGTGTGAGGCTCCCGGCTACTTCGGACCACCTGTTGACTCAGAGGCGTCACCAAGCCGTACCTCTCTTTCCGCACCCCCTCACCTCCGCCGCCTGCCGTTTCTCCACTCCTTACTTCCCTTTTTCTCAATCTTTGTCTCCTCTCCTCTCGTTTCTCTCACCTCGCTTTCCTTTGTTCAAACCTCAGCTCACTTCCCCTGCCTCTGTCTGTCCCTCCCTCCTCTCCTCTCTTCTCCCGCACCTTTCCTACCTTTGCCTCTGCCTCTCTTTCGTCCTCCCCTGCCGTCCCTCCCTACCTCATACAAACAGCTCTACTTCCCCTGCCTCTGTGTCTTTGTCTCCTTTCCTTTCCTCCTCTCCCCTCCCCTGCTTTTCCCTCTGCCTCTCTTCCTCCCCTGCAGTCCCTCCCTACCTCACAAACAGCTCCATTTCTCTCATTTATTTCCCTGCCTCCCTTCTGCCTTACCACCAGCCTCCTTCTCTGCCTAGTCCCCCCCACTCATGCCCTCCCACACACACTTTGCGCAGGCATTTAATATCGTGCGTGGTATTTATTTCCCTTACCGTACAGTTACACGTTCAACATTATTTACCTAAACAATTGTTATTACCTGCATGGAGCTATGCATGGAACCTCTAGTGAACGTTTCGTATGTCTTTGCTACTGACGAAAATTATTATACAGTTCCGCTAGTCATTCCGTATTGGTGCAGTAAAGCAAGAAAAAAGGAAAACAAGAGGAGATGATAAAATGAGGAGGAAAAGCCAGGAATGGATAGAATGAGTAATCTTAAATCAAAAGAATATGTTGGAGAAACACGAGAGGGCAGATAAAGTGAAAAAAAAAGTCAGAAAGATAGGACTGTGAGGGAAAAAGAAAGGGAAGGAGGGGGAGAACAGGGAGGTGTTTCAAATCAGAAGTGAAGAGATAAAGAGAACAAGGAAGGGAGAGAGACGGAGAAAATGGAGATGAGGATAAAGGAAAGAGGAACATGATATGGAAAGGGAAGGGAGGAAGATGGAGAGGACAAGAGTAGGAAGGGGATGGAGGATGGAAGGAAAAGAAAGTGGAAGGGAGAGAGAAAGGACATGGAGGAAGTGGGAATTGAGGAGGGATGGAAGGAATGGAGATTGGAACAGGAGAAAAAAACAGGAGAAAGGAAAAAATGGAAGGGAAGGCAGTGGAATGGTTTGGGGGAGGAGTTTAAGATGGGAAGAAAGGGAAGGGGATGGAAGGAGAGAGATGGGAGTAGGGGAAGTGTGAGAGAAAGGGCGTGGGAGGGTGTAGGAGTGGAAGGATGGGAAGGAAGGGAGGGGGTGGAAGGGAAGGGAGCTGGGAGGAGGGAAAAGTTTGAGGGGGAGTGGGTGGGAGGGTACAGGAGTGGAATGGTGGAAGGGAGGAGAGATTAAAGATAGGAAGGAAGGGAGGGGATGGAAGGAGGGGGCTGGGAGGAGGGAAAAGTTTGAGGGGAGTGGGTAGGGGAGGTACAGGAGTGGAATGGTGGAGAGGGAGATTAAGATAGGGAAGGAAGGAGGGGCTGGGAGAGAAAACTTTGAGGGGAGTGGGTAGGAGGGTACAGGAGTGGAATGGTGGAAGGGGGAGATTAAGATGGCGGGAAAAGGAAGGGAGGGGGTGGGAGGAGGGGGAAAGCACTGAGGGGAGTGGGTGGAGGGTACAGGGTGGGAATGGTGGAAGGAAATTGGGATACAGAGGAAAGGAAGGAGGATGTGGAAGGGAGGGGACAAGTGTGAAAGGGAGTGGTAGGAGGTACAGGTGGAATGAATTGGGAAGGGGGAGTTCAGGATAGGAAGAAAGGGAGGAGCTGGGAGGGGAGGGGACAAGTGTAACTGAGGGGAGTGAGGTGGGGAAGTGGGTGGGGTGGGGTGCATGGCAGGACACGTACCCAGAAAGCCAGAGCAGGAGGGAAAGCACAGAGTGTTTGTTATGTGCCAGTGTGCATCGTCGTGAATGCCAGGCAGAAGCTGTTATATTGCTTAAAGTTGCTGGCTGGCACGCACTGCACTCCCGCCGACCCGCTCCAAGATTTTGGCACAGATGGAATCTTGCCAAACATCAACACTGACGACATGATATGCTCATATGCTTTACGTGGGGTGACTTGAATCTTGTCACCCCCCTAGAAAGGCATTGAGACTATTCCTTTGGTGAGTGGTTTTTTCACCCTGAACACTTAGCTGGGGTCAGCATACCTGAACACCTAATCCAGGTCTGACATCAACCACCTGAACACTAATCCAGGGGTCAGCATCCACACCCTGAACATGCTTAGCCAGGGTCAGCATGCCACCTGAACACTAATCCAGGGTCAGCATCCCACCTGAACACTTAGCCAGGGTCAGCATCTCCTGAACTGCAAGCAGGTCAGCATCCACCCTGAACACGCCAGCCAGCTGCGTCAGCATTTCACCCTGAACACTAAGCCAGCGTCAACATCTCCCACCCCAGAGCTAACTATTTTTCTTCCTTTCTTTCTTCAAGTTCATCTCTGTTCAAATCGTCCATCTGTATATTTTTCTGAATCTACATCAGCTTTGACCTGCCTTCTTTGTTTACTTATCCCTTTCTCCTATTCTTTATAGTTTCTTCCTTTCTTTCTATCATTTTTTTCCATCCTTCCTCCATTCTTTCCCTCTCTCCTATAATTTCTTTCTTTATAATAATATTCTTTTCTTTCTTCCTTCTCTTACACTTCAGTTCATCCTTTATTCCTGTCTTTCTGTGTTCCTTCGTCTGTCCATCTAATCAGGCTAGAAGCCAAAGATGATCAAGCCGCTGCAGGTTTTCTTTTTCTCTTAGTTTTAGTTCTCCTCAGTTCTTTTTTTAGGTGTTGATTTGATTTTTGGTTAATTTTTTTTTTTTTTACTTTTCTTTCTTCGTTTTGAGTTCATACGTTTCGTTACATTTTGGCATTATATGTTTTTAGTTTCTATTTTTGACTGATCAGGAGTTGACCTTTTAGATTTGTTAGGTCTTTTTTTACTACTGCTTGAGTTGATTTCTTTGTTGCTTTTTTCTTTTCTTTTTATGGCTTCTTTATTTTGATGTCTTGTTGGTGACAACTATTTCGTTATAGTTTGGAAAGTTAACTATTTTTTTTTTTGTCGGGATTTTGTCCTTTTTTAGGTTACGTCGTGAGGAGATTTTTTGTTGCAAATGGTCAGGGCAGTGTTCAGAGTGTCCAGGGGTGTCAGAGGCCTTATTGCGTGGGTCGTCATCAACGTGTCGTCCATTGTTCAGAGAGTGTCCAGGGAGTGTCAGGGGCCTTGTTGCGTGGGTCGTCATCAACGTGTCCGTCCATTGTTCAAGTGTCCAGGGAGTGTCAGGGCCTTGTTGCGTGGGTCGTCATCAGCGTGTCATCCATTGTTCAGAGAGTGTCAGGGAGTGTCAGGGCCCCTTGTTGCGTGGGTCGTCATCAGCGTGTCCGTCCATTGTTCAGAAGTGTCAGGGAGTGTCAGGGGCCTTGTTGCGTGGGTCGTCATCAGAGTGTCCGTCCATTGTTCAGAGTGTCCAGGGAGTGTCAGGGGCCTTGTTGCGTGGGTCGTCATCAAGTGTCCGTCCATTGTTCAGAAAGTGTCCAGGGGTGTCAGGGGCCTTGTTGCGTGGGTCGTCATCAGAGTGTCAGTCCATTGTGTTTCCAGCTTTTTTATTTTCATATTCTTTTTCTGTAATATCGTTTCTTCAGTATTTAATTTTCAGAGAGTTTCCTGGGTTGTCAGGTTAGCATCCTTATCTTGCCCGTCCATTGCTCAGAGAGTCTCCCTCACCCAGGAGTCAGCAACCTACCAACATACAGGCCTTAATGCGTGGGTCGTCCGGCCTCAGGCATGTAAACCCCAAGACCATTTGATCAAGGCCCATAAGGCAGACGCAATACTATTCATATCTTGAATGAAATATATAATATCATTTTGTTATTTCGTGCAGGTTTTTTCAATTCAATTAATTATCCATTCTTGATTTTTATTTTTGATTATTTTTTCGTTTCCTGGCGTCAGCAGAGCATGTGCAGGGTTAGGCTGGACCATATCGCCTTATCTTGGTGCTGTATGCTGCTCATGATAAGTCTCCCTCACCCCAGTGATTCATTAACCCTACCTTAACACAACAGGGTCCCAAGGCCTTAATGCTAGATATTTTCCTTTTCTTGATGTTGTGTTTCTATCACTTATTTTTCTCGTGATGTTTTTTTTTTTGTTATATCCATTCTTCGGTGTTATTATTATTTTTTGTTTCCTGGTGTTGTGCAGGCTAGCTGTATCGCCTTGTTTTGGTGCTGTATGCTGCTCAGGATGAGTCTCCCTCACCCCAGAGGTCAGCAACCCTACAACACAACACCTAAGGACTTAATACTTGCCTCAATGAGTTGTTTCACTTTCATGATGTTGTGTTTCTATCACTTCTTTATTCTCATGCTCCTTTTCAGTAATATCCATTCTTCGGTGTATATTATCATTATTTTCGTTTCCTGGTGTTGTGTTGGCTAGCTATATTGCCTTATCTTGGTGCTGTATGCTGCTCAGGATGAGTCTCCCTCACCCAGAGGAGTCAACAACCCTACCAACACAACACCAAAGGCCTTAATGCTTGCCCCAATGATTGGTTTCACTTTCATGATGTTTTTCTACAAGTTCTTTATTATCGTGTTCCTTTTTTCAGTAATATCCATTCTTCAGTGATATTTTATTTATTTTACGTTTCCTGATGTTGTGCAGGCTAGCTGTATCGCCTATCTTGGTGCTGTATGCTGCTCAGGATGGAGTCTCCCTCACCCCAGAGGTCAGCAACCCTACCCAACACACAGCACCAAAGGACACTCTGCTAGATTTTTTCCTTTTCTTGATTTTGCGTTTCTATCACTTCTTTATTTTGTGGTCTTTATATTTGTAATCTTAATTCTTGGTGTTATTTCTTTATTTTCCGTTTCCTTGTGCTGGGTAGCTGTATCGCCTTATCTTGGTGCTGTATGCTGCTCAGGATGAGTCTCCATCACCCAGAGGTCAGCAACCTACAACACACAACACCTAAGGCCTTAATGCTAGATGCGTGGGTCGTCATCAGGTGTCATCCATTGTTCAGAGAGTGTCCAGGGGTTGTCAGGGTGCCTTGTTGCGTGGGTCGTCATCAGTGTCCGTGCCTTCGTGTGTACTTGCGTTCGTGCGTGCGTGCTTACGTGCTTGCGTGAGTTCGTGCGTTTTTTCGTGCGTGGCTGCGTGCTTGCTTGTGTGTGTGCGTGCGTGCCTGCCTGCATGCTTGCGTGGGAGCGTGCGTCTGTACGTGAGTGTGTGCTTGCGTGCGTGTGCATGCGTGGGTACGTGATTGCGTGCGTGCTTGCGTGTGTGAGTGCTTGTGTGCTGCGTGCGTTGGGCGGTCAGTGCCTGCGAGCGTGTTCGTCCGTTCCTTCGTGGGTATGTATACTCGTGTTCGTGCGTGCGAGCGTGTTCGTCCGTTCCTTCGTGCGTGTTTATGCTCGTGTTCGTGCGTGCGAGCGTGTGTTCATCTGTTCCTTCGTGCGTGTGTGTACTCGTGTTCGTGCGTGCGAGCGTGCGCTGGGGATGGGTGCGTGCGAGCGTGTGTTCGTCCGTTCCTTCGTGCGTGTGTACTCGTATTCGTGCGTGCGAGCGTGTGCTTCTGGGTTGCCTCGGGCGTGTGTAGTCGTGTTCGTGCGTGCGAGCGTGCGTTGGGGATGGGTGTGTGCGAGCGTGTGTTCGTCCGTTCGTTCTTGCGTGTGTTCTTGCGTTCGTGCGTGCGAGCGTGGGTGGGGGGTGAGTGCGTGCTTGTGCGTCCGATCGTTCGTGCGTGTGTGCTTGCGTATGTGCGTGCGTGCGTGCGTTGGGGGTGAAGTGCGAGCGAACGTGCGTTGGGGAGTGAGTTCGTGCTGGCGTGCGTTGCAGGGTGAGTGCGTGCGTGCTGCGTGAGCTGGGCGAATAACACGCGAGAACTTTTACTGTAGCAGAAGGAGCATACCGACATCAGCTTCGGCAGCGGCCCCGGGTTAGCTTCAACTCCCTCTGGGAAACCTTCCTCTCCTCTTGTTGTTCCTTATTGGAGGAAGCCTCCCTATCCTGTCACAGCAGAGCGTTAGTCCATTAGACCCCTGCCTCATTATCCTCTGTGTGTGTGTGTGTGTGTGTGTGTGTGTGTGTGTGTGTGTGTGTGTGTGTCTAAGTATCTGAGGCTCGCGTGGACTGGGGGATCTGCCACGCGATTTTGATTTCTTGATATTGAGTCACACTTCTCCTTTTCTTACCTGTATGGGGTCAGATTTACATCACCTCGGTTTGCGATATGCCGTTTTAGGGAGCACAGAGTTGACATTGCATAGGGCTGAATCTAGAGCTAGTTGCACCTTTTGTAGTGAAGATCGCTACGGGAGCTGATTGGCTGGATGGAGGGAGGGAGATGTTAGCTACGGGAGCTGATTGGCTTGATGGAGGGAGGGTGTGCTTAGCTACGGGATCTGATTGGCTGGATGGAAGGTCTTATTTATAAAGTAATCTTCGCCTCGGCTCGCCTGTTTGAAAAGCCTCTCGTTGAAGTTGCCAGGTATTCACGGACTGTTTATGATCGTAGTGATGGCTGTACGCCTTCAGCGTCATGAATGAGTAAAGTCACCCGTGACAACTTGGCCAAGCTTCTCCGCGGCCTTGGGAATAGTCGTAAAGGCAGCTCGATACGTTTAAAATAACGGCCCTGTGGGGTAAGAAGTGAGCATTTTCTCTTCAATAATTGTTTACTCCACCATCTTAAGTATTGTGCGGAATATATGAATTAGAATAATAACACTGGTATTTGCCCCGAGGTTACGGCCGTGACGTCACCGGCGGAAGAGGTAATAGAAAGGAAAGGAGAAAAAATGGAGCTGGAAGTGAAAGGAGAAAAGAGGTGGAGGGAAGAAACTGAAAGGGAAGGTGGTAAAGGAAGGTGTAAATGCGAGGAGGAAGAGAAAGAGGGAAGGAAAATAGGGAGCTGTTAGTGGAAGAAAAAAAAAGAGAAAATAATTGGAAAGTTACGGAAAAATGTGTGATTGGAGGGAGAGAAAAAAGTGTCGGGAAGAGAGAGAGAAAGTGGACGATAGAGAAAGTGAAATGGTGGATAATAAGAGACGCGGGACAAGGGACTGAGAAGAAGAAGGAACGCCAATAAAGGAGAGACGGATAAAAGCTGAAAATGGAGGAAAAGGAAAAGGGAGGAAGAAACCAGGAAAAGGAGAAACTAAGGGGGAAAAAAGAAAGTAAAGGAGGAAAAAAGAAGTAAGAAAGAAAGGGAGTAGGGAACTGTGAGGCGAGTATAGAAGGAAGGAAGGAAGGAAGTAAAGAAGTAAGGGAGAGATATAATAAGGAAGTAGGGAGGTGAAGGAGGAAGGAAGTAAGGAATAAAAAAAAGTAGGACTGAAAAAGGAAAACAGCAAAAAGTGATGGAGAGAAGGAGGAGGGGAGGAGGAAAGGGGGGGAAATGGAGGAAAAGGAAGAGAGAAAACATCAAACGGGAAGGAAGGAAAGACAAGTGAGGAAGGAAGGAAGGGAGGAAAATAAAAAGGTATCTCCAGGCTATCTCTGAGCTAATCTCTCTCTCTCTCTCTCTCTCTCTCTCTCTCTCTCTCTCTCTCTCTCTCTCTCTCTCTCTCTCTCTCTCTCTCTCTCTCTCTCTCTCTCTCTCTCTCTCTCTCTCTCTCTCTCTCTCTCTCTCTCTCTCTCTCTCTCACTAATTGAAAAAAAGGACAAAAGAATAGGACAAAAAGCTTACTAACTAATCCATCTTTGGGAGCGGGCCAGCCTACCCACGTGCGCACCTACACCTAATTATAAGGGCGGAAAGAAAAGGGCAACTACTGGCTGGTTATAAATATCTCAAAAATATGTTGGTTAATACTTTTGCCGATATTGGTTCTGGTGGAGGTGGTGGTGGTGGTAGTGTTTGTTCTGCCTCTATAATCACCACCACCATCACCACCACCATCTCTATCGTCAACACTACCTCAACCATCACCACCACTACCAGTACCATTAATCACCACTACAAACTCCACCACTGCCGACATATCACTACCACAGCTTCACTACCATCACCATAACTTAATCACCACTACGGTCACCATCACCATTATCAACACCATATTGCTATTACTACTAAAACCATTACTACTACTACTACTACTACTACTACTACTACTACTACTACTACTTTACTACTCCTAATAATAATTCCAATACTAATAATAACTCGGAAAAAGTCATTAATTACGCCAATGTTTTCTTGCTGTATTTTCAGGGCCGCCTCGCCAAGTTTGGCCCATGAACGAGCCTAAAATCCATCCAGCGCCAGTGAGTTTTGTTTCTACTGTGTTTCGCATTATTTTTTTTCCATTGATGTGCAGGTGTACCAGGTGGTTTAGGGCAGAGATAACTTTGTGTGTGTGTGTGTGTGTGTGTGATTCAAATGTTCTGGATAATACACACACACACACACCCACACACACACACACACACACAATCACATTCCTCTCTCCTCCCCATCCGTCTTAACCATTCATTAACCTCATAACATAGCCACACCTTGTAGTCAGTCACCACTCCACTCATCTCCATTCCAGTCATCACCCATCACCACTAACACCGCTACGTAACATCACCACCACTAACACCACAACCAGTCCTCGTCATCACCACCTCCTTCACGCTGTAGCCTCACCTCACCTTTCACCCCCTCCTCTTTACCTGTCCGCGCGCACCTGTTGACAATACGCCGCCTGATTTACATTCAAGGAGCCGAGTCCGTCCACAAAATAGGAGCACGATTTTTTTTTTTACCTTTTTTCCTTTTTTCCTGCATGGAGTTTTTTTTTATTTATTTCTTTTTTTGTTCTTCTTGTTTTCTTGTATTTGTTGTTCTTCTCCTTCTTCTTTATTATTTTACTCGTTTTCTGGCTTTTATTTCACTATTGATTTTTCTTATTCAATTTTTTTAATTTTGACCTTTTTCCTTATTTCTTCTTGTTTTTTTCTTCTTTACTTGTGTTTTTCTCGGTGGTGACGTCATAGGGAAAGGGTGATGATGATGATGATGATGATGATGATGATGATGATGACGAGGAAGGAAGGAATGGAGGGGTATGAGAGGAAGGGGAAGGAAAGGGATTGGAAGGAAAGGGGAAGGTAGGAGAGGTAGGTAGATAGGTAAGGAGGATGGGAAGGGAAGGAAAGGGAAAGGAGGAAGAGAAGGGAAGGGGAGAGAAGGGAAGGAGGAGGAGGATGATAGGTAGGCAAGGGAGGAAAGGGAGGTAGGAAGAGATGATGATGATGAAGATGAGGAAGAGGAAGAAAGTGAAAGAAAAAAGAAGAAACAGAATGAGAAGAAAGAGAGAGGAAAAAGAAGGAGAAAAAGGAGGAGAAAGAAAAAAAAGAAAGAGGTAGTAGGAGAAAAGAGAGGAGGAGGAGGAGGAGGAGGAGGAGGAAGAACAAAATTAAATAAACAAATAGAAGGAATTTTATGAGAGAGAGAGAGAGAGAGAGTAATCAGGTGGTCTTAGTCAACAACAACTTTTGCAAATTAATGTTCAAAACTTTTAGGTCAAACATTTAACGTTTTATGTTTTTTTTTTAGCCCAGTGCAAAACATGTGTGTGTGTGTGTGTGTGTGTGTGTGTGTGTGTGTGTGTGTGTGTGTGTGTGTGTGTGTGTGTGTGTGTGTGTGTGTGTGTGTGTGTGTGTGTGTGTGTGTGTGTGTGTGTGTGTGTGTGTGTGTGTGTGTGTGTCTGTGTCTGTCTGTCTGTCTGTCTGTCTGTCTGTCTGTCTGTCTGTCTGTCTGTCTGTCTGTCAGTCTGTCTGTCTGTCTTGTTGTCTGTCTGTCTGTCTGTCTGTCTGTCTGTCTGTCTGTCTATCTGTCTGTCTGTCTGTGTGTCTGTATACAAGCATCCATGAACACATGTGCATTCAATCATAACATTCATTCATGCATACATAAATATTCGTGTGTAATAACCTTCATGTGTTTATTGATTTATCTATCCATATCTATCTATTAGTCTGCCTCTATCTGTTTATCAAGCTATCATTTTTATTGAATCTATGGATAGATTAGCCTGTTAAGTTTCGTCTATTTATCTATCTAGTTAGCTTTTATTAACCTTTATCCTTTATATATTCGTTTATTTGACTCTCTATTTATATACTTTTCCAATCGTTTTTATCTACCTTCATTTATTTTTCATGCAGCTCATTTTTCATTCATAAGTTTTCATTCACTTCATTTTCATTCATTTTTCATTTTCCATTATTTTTTCATTTTATTCAATTTTTTTCCTCATTTTTTCATTTTCATTAATTGTTTTATTTTTCATGCACTTCATTTCACATTTTTCATTTTCATTCATTTTTCATTTTCATTCATTTCTCACTCACTTTATTTTCATTTCTTTTTTATATTTTCATTCATTTTTTCATTTTCATTCAGTTCGTTTTAACATTTTAATTTTTCATCTAGACCATTATTCATTCACTACATTTTCAATTTTTTTATCATTCAGTTCACTTCGTTTTCAGTTTTCATTTTTTTTTTTTTGCCCATTAAATTTTAATTTTTAATTCATTTAAAACCAGTAATCTACGTGTTATCTTATAATTTAACATAAATCTAGTTATCTATATATCTGTGTAACCCTTATCAGCTTTTCTATTCATCTATCCAACTATCTATCTACCTATACATTTCTTCAGTCACGTATCTATCTGCTCATTCTACTCTTTTATCATCATTCTAATTCATTCTCATTTTACTATTCATTTTACTATCAAATCCCTCTATGTATCTTTTCCTCTCCTTCTTCACTCTTTCTACCTCATATTCCACTATCCAAATTTCGTTATTTATTTTCTCTTCATCCTCCTAGTTTATCTTTGTGCTGCCCAAATCTCTTTTTCTATCATTCTCTTCATTTTCTTCCTTTTCTCCTACTCATTCTAACATCCAAATCTCTTATCTATCTTTTCTTTACCTTTTCCTTATTTATACTTTTCATCAACTATCTTACCTATCTCTTTCTCTACTAACTTTCTCTCTACTGTTTTACCTTTCCAATACCTGGTTCTTCATCTACCTACATACCTACCTTTCCACCCAATCTTCACCTTTCTTAAACAAGGGAGGAGGAGGACGCGAGTCACTTGTCATTTACTATCCAAATCTCTAATCTACCATTCATTTACCTTCTTCCTTACCTACATTACCTACCTTTCCTTCCACTCAGTTCTCTCCATCTTTCTTGAACAGGGAGGAGGAAGAAGAGGAGGAGGAGGAGAAGGCAAAGGGTAGGAAGGTACCGGCAGTATAAATTTCCAGGCCAAAATAATCTTACCTCATTTCATATCCAAATCTCTTATCTATCTCTTATCTACGTATCTATTCACCTTCCTCCTCATCCACGCATCTTACCATCTGACTCTCACCTTTCTCAAACAAGGGAGGAAGAGGAAGAGGAGGCAAGGAGGAGGAGGAGGAAAATGGAGGCAAGGAGTAGGAAGGGAAGGGTTAGGCAGGAGAATTTCTCACCCTCAACATAATCAGAATTCATTCGACATTCAAATCTCTTAACTGCCTCTCTCTTTACCCTCTTCTCCTTCCTCATCTACACCTACCTTTTCACCCAATCTTCTCCTTTCTTAAGCGAGGAAGGAAGAGGAAGAAGAGGAGGAGGAGGAGAAGGCAAGGAGTAGGAAGGGACGGGTTAGTAGGAGGAATTTCTCACCCTTAACCTAATCAGACCTCATTCTACATTCCAAATCTCTTATCTGCCTCTCTCTTTACCCTCTTCCTCCTTCCTCATCTACACCTACCTTTCCACCAATCATCTCCACCTTTCTTAAGCGAGGAAGGAAGAGAAGAGGAGGAGGAGGAGGAGGAGGCAAAGGAGTAAAAGGGAGGGTTAGAGGAATTTCCCAGCGCCACATAATCGCATCTTGTCACTCATACCTGTTATTGCAATTACTTTCGTCCAGAGCCAAGAAACTCATTTAAACTTGAGGTGACGTGGCGCGACCACTCCTAGCCTGGCTTTTTCACCGTGCCAGGAGTGAGGAGAGGAGGGAGGGAGGGAGGAGTAGGGAGAGAGGGTGAGGAGGGAGAGAGTGGGGGAGGGAGGGAAGAGGAGAGAGAATGAAAGAGGAAAAAGAGAACAAAGAGAATGAAAGAGAACAAGAGAAGGAAAAAAAGAAAACGAAAAGGAAGATTGAAAAGAAAACTGAAAAAGAAAACTGAAAAAGAAAACTGAAAAGAACGAGAAAAGAACGAAAAAGAGAACGATAAAAAGAGAACGAGAAGAAAGAACGAAAAGAGAACAAGAGAGAGAGAGAGAGAGAGCACCTGGTTACATAATGGAGGTAGAGATAGTAAGGGAGATAGGTTTGGTGCTCCTCTCTCTCTCTCTCTCTCTCTCTCTCTCTCTCTCTCTCTCGTTCCTAGTTTCTGATATCGTGGTAGTGGTAATAGTAGTAGTATTAGTAGTAGTAGTAGTAGTAGTAGTTGTAGTAATAGTAGTAGTAGTAGTTGTAGTAATAGTAGTAGTAGTAGTAATAGTAGCAGTAGTCGTCGTCGTCGTCGTAGTATTAGTAGTAGCAGTAGTAGTAGTAGCGCCGGCAGGCTTTTTCCAAGGGTCTCTTGAACAGCCCCAGCCCGTTCGTGGCGCAAGCAAATTTTATTTATATTGGCTGCCGTGATGTGTGACTCTTGCCAGGCCCATGCTGCCCCCCGGTGCTCCTTCTGACCGAAGTCGCTGAAGTTAGTGTTGGCTGAAGACCAAGGCAGCATATGGGTAATCCTCAGACACTCGGGAAGGGCTTTCAAACTCAGCGTGGTTCGGTTAGACTCGAGGTCCACAGGTCTACCACGCCGTAGTAAATAAACAAAAACAATAGATCATTTAAGTGGTTTAAGGCCTCTCTGAATTCTAAGATGGTAGTGAATGTAACACCTGAAGGACAATACAAGCATTAGCTACCTGAGTAGACAGGAATAAGGAGCATGGTAGACTCACCCACTATGACTCACCGAATCAACTCAGGAAGGGAACGAGGCCAAAGTGATGCCTCCTCCGCTAAAGATCGTGGGAGGAGGAGGAGGAGGAGGAGGAGGAGGAAGAAGCGTTCTGTTGTCTCGTATGGAATGAGCGAAGGCTTAGTCACGTAGGAGGCGTTGTAGGGGAGGGCGCACTATTGATGGGTCTTGAGGGCTTAACGAAGGAGGAGGAGAGGGAGAGGAGGAGGAGGAGGAGGAGGAGGAGGAGGAGATAAGCTACCGTTTGAGTGCTCAGTAAGAGACGTGTCCTCCTCCTCTTCAATGAAGTGTGAGTGAGTAAGTGAGTAAGTGAGAGAGAGAGAGAGAGAGAGAGAAATAGCGTAGGTGGGCGTTGCCAGATTCTGTTCGTTTAAAGGTCAAAGAATTAAAGAGAGCAAAAATGTGTAGTCTGGTTTAAATTGGTGTGTTGGGACACGTGCTCTAAATGGCAGGGGTTTAAATGTTTTTTCTTCCACGCCTTCCTTCACTCATCGCCACTTCTTACTCTCTTTCTTCCTTTCCTCCACTTCTTTTTCCTCCACGCCTCCTTCCCTCGTCTCCACTTCTTACTCCCTCTCTCTCTCTCTCTTCTATTCCTCTTTATTTCTTCTTTTCTTCCGCCTCCCTTCCCTAATCTCCACTTCTTACTCCCTCTCTCTACTCTTCTCTTTTCTTGTATTTCCTCTTTATTTCTTCCTTTCTTCCACTTCTTTTTCCTTCCGCCTCCTTTCCTCATCTCCACTTCTTGCTTCCTCTCTCTACTCTTCTCTCTTCTTGTATTTCTCATTTATTTCTTCCTTTCTTCCACTTCTTTTTCTTCCATCCATTCCCTCATCTCCACTTCTTACTCCCTCTCTTTACTCCACTTCTTTTTCTACCCTCCTTCCCTCATCTCCCTTCTTACTTCCTCTCTTCATTCTTCTCTCTTCTTGTATTTCTCTCTTATTTCTTCCTTTCTTCCACTTCTCTTTTCTTCCACGCCTCCCTTCCCTCGTCTCCACTTCTTACTCCCTCTCTTTACTCTTCTCTTCTTTTCCTTTCCTCCACTTCTCTTTTCCTTCACCTCCTTCCTTATCTCCTCTTCTCTTCCTTTATTTCCGTTATTTCTTCCTTTCTTCACTTCTTCCTCTCTTTCCTTCTTCACCTTTCTTTCTCCTATCCACTTTCGTTCCTTCCACTTCTAGCTCCATTCATGTTATTTTTCTCCCTTCCTGCTCATGCATCTTCAAATACGTTTTATCACCCTTTCTTCCTCTTCCCCTTCCTCCTTTCCTTCTCTCTTTCTATCTCCTTTCCTTCTCTTTCTCTCCCTGTTCCTCCTATTCTTCCTTTTATCTCCCCTACTCTCTCTTCTTCCTTTCTTATCTTTATACTTTGAGAACATGTGAAGAGATTTGTCTGTGGTGTATTATAGAGAAGTAAATAACTCTTGAGTAGAAAGGTCATAACTCAACTGTCTCTCTCTCTCTCTCTCTCTCTATCTCTCTCTCTCTCTCTCTCTCTCTCTCTCTCTCTCTCTCTCTCTCTCTCTCTCTCTCTCTCTCTCTCTCTCTCTCTCTCTCTCTCTCTCTCTCTCTCTCTCTCTCTCTCTCTCTCTCTCTCTCTCTCTCTCTTGTTCCTTCTTTTCCTTCTCCTTCTCCTTCCTTCTTTCTCTCTTCCTTTCTCTTTCTCTTTTTTCCTTTCTCCTCCTTCCCTCTTGCTCTTTTTCTCTTTTTCCTTTCATTCTTGCCTTCTCTCTTTTCCTTTCCTTCTCCTTCCTTCTTTCTCTCTTTTCTTTCTCTTTCTCCTCTTTCCTTTCTCCTCCTTCCATCGTGTCTTTTTTCTCTTGTCTCTCTCCTTTCATTCTTGCCTTCTCTCTTTCTTTCCTTCTTGCTCTCCTCCTTTTCCCCCATTATTCTCCCCTTTCCTCCTTCCTTCTTTTTTCCTTCTTTCTTTCCTCCCTACTCTTCCTTACCCAATTACCCCTGAAAAGACCAAATTATCACATCTGGGGCTTACCTTAGGATGAGAGAGAGAGAGAGAGAGAGAGAGAGAGAGAGATGGTATATCTGATTTATCATTTATTTTTACTTTTCCTTCAATTTCTGTCTGTTTCTTCTTGTCCTCATTTATTGTGTTTTTCTAGTTTTCTTCAGTTCTCTTTTCCTTCCTCCTCTTCCTTTCTTTCCCTCTTCTCCTCTCTCTTCTATCTCTCTTCCTCATCGTTCCTTCCTTCCTTCCTGCCTTCCTTCCTTCCTTCCTCCTTCCTCCTTTTCTTTCTTCCTTCCTTCCTTCCTTTCTTCCTTCCTTCCATCCTTCCTTCCTTGTTCTTCTGTTCTTCTCCTCTCTTTCGTTTCCTTTCCTTTCCCTTTTCCTCTTTTATTTCGTGTCCTCTCCTTTCCTATCCTTTCTTCCCTTTCCTTTTCTTGCCTCTTTCTGGTTTTCTTTTCTTTCCTGTTTGTTCTTTTCTCCTTATTCAGTTCGGTGCTCTTCTAAGCCTCCTCAGCCCCTGGTAATATAGGAAGGTGTTTAATAGATGACCCACAGGTAATGGGAACTCAGGTATATGTCAAATTAATGAGTCTAGAGGGTGTGCGCTGCGGCTATAAGTGCGCCTGGCCCCAGTGCACATCTCCGTATCCTCAGCCCTTGGTAATATAGGAAGGTGTTTAAATGATGATCCACAGGTAATGGGAACTCAGGTACATGTCCAATTAAGGTGTTAAGAGGGTGTGGACCTACTCTACAGATGCGCGTGGCCTCAGTGCTCATCTCCGTCACGTCAGCCCTTGGTAATATAGGAAGGTGTTAACAGATGATCCACAGGTAATGAGAACTCAGGTAGATGTGTAATTATGGTGTTAAGAGGGTGTGGGTAGAGGCTATAAGTGCGCGTTGCCTCGGTGCTCATATCCGCCTCCTCAGCCCTTGGTAACATAGGAAAGTGTTTAATAGATGATCCACAGGTAATGGGAACTCAGGTAGATGTCTAATTAAGGTGTCTAGAGGGTGTGGACTTCCTCTATAGATGCGCGTGACCTCATTGCTCATCTCCGTCACGTCAGCCCTTGGTAATATAGGAAGGTGTTAACAGATGATCCACAGGTAATGAGAACTCAGGTAGATGTGTAATTAGGGTGTAAAGAGGGTGTGGGCTGAGGCTATAAGTGCGCGTTGCCTCGGTGCTCATTTCCGTCTCCTTAGTCCTTGGAAATATAGGAAGGTGTTTAATAGATGATCCTCAGGTAATGGGAACTCAGGTAGATGTGTAATTAGGGTGTAAAGAGGGTGTGGGCTGAGGCTATAAGTGCACGTGGCCTCAGTGCTCAACTCCCGTAACATAGACAGGTGTTCCAATAGGTAATAGAAACTCAGGTGGATGCATTTCTCTTTTATGGGACAAAGTTCATATACTTTATATAAATGAAAATGATTGCTCAGACCATCACCACAACACCCACCACCCTCACTACCTCCTCCTCCTCCTCCTCCCCCTCCTCCTAACCCTCCCCCTCCTCCTCCTCCTCCTCCTCATCATCATTACTATCATGCCTAGAGGTGTGTGGTGTGATAAAAGGTACATGGAAGGAGGAGAAAGAGAACTGAAGGGAGGAAGGAAGAAAAGGAAAGGAGGTATTTAAGTAGGTAAGAAGGAAGGAAGTTGAAGGATGGGGAGGTAAGGGGAGGAGGGGAGGAGGTAGGTTGATTGGAAGGAGAAGGGAAGGGAAAGGAAGGAAGGAGGAGAGGAAGAGAGGGAGGTAATTATGTGAGAAGAGAGGAAGGGAGGAAAAAAAGGGAATGATAGGAGAGGAGAGTTAGTTAGTTAGGTTTGTTGGTAGGGAGGAGTGGAAGGAAGGAAGGAAGAGAGGGTTGGAAAGGGAAGGATGAGGAAGGTGTTTTTGTCTTTATTTTCATTTTAGATTGGAGGGAAGGAAGGAGAAGGAGAAGGAGAAGGAGGAGGAGGAAGGAGGCGGGGGAGGAGGGGAAATGGTTGGGGGATTAAGGGATAGTGTACCTTTGTGTGTGTGTGTGTGTGTGTGTGTGTGTGTGTGTGTGTGTGTGTGTGTGTGTGTGTGTGTGTGTGTGTGTGTGTGTGTGTGTGTGTGTGTGTGTGTGTGTGTGTGTGTGTGTGTGTGTGTGTGTGTGTGTGTGTGTGTGTGTGTGTGTGTGTGTGTGTGTGTGTGTGTGTGTGTGTGTGTGTGTGTGTGTGTGTGTGTGTGGGTGTGTGTGTGTGTGTGTGTGTGTGTGTGTGTGTGTGTGTGTGTACGTAGCCTCCAGATGACGCAAGTCTTGTGGAGGGAGGGAAGTTAGGGAGGAGGTAGAGATAGGGAAGGGAGGGACGGGTGGAGGGGAGGGAGGGACGGTAGGGAGGGAGGTAGAGAGATAGGGAAGGGAGGGACGGAGGGAGGGGCGGGAGGGAAGATAGGGAGGGAGGTAGAGATAGGGAAGGTGGGGTGTGGAGGGAGGGAGGGGGAAGGGAGAGAAGGGAGGGAGGTAAAAATCTGTGTTGGGGAGAGATAAGAGAGAGAATGTTTCATTTTAATCCGTTCAAAGTGTGAAAAAATTCCTTTGTACGTGAAAAAATGAAAACTCTGATGGTAGTAGTAGTAGTAGTAGTAGTAGTAGTAGTAGTAGTAGTAGTAGTAGTAGTAGTAGTAGTAGTAGTAGTAGTAGTAGTAGTAGTAGTAGTAGTAATAGAATAAATACAAGGAACATGCAAGACTGTTCATCAGCAGTCATAATGAACAACGACTTGGAGACCGGTTGCCATACAATCCTCAGAGGCACCACCCAGGGGACCAGTGGCCATGGCAATGTTGCCCTGGGAATGATGAAGCTGCAGGACATCATCCGCCATGAAAACACCAACGTCAAACAGGTGGCGTATGCGGATGACCTCACCAGGGTAGGAAAGTCTGCAGACCTCAGGAAATGGTGGGACCTCGTCAATGAACATGGCCTAAAATAGGGTACCGTCCAAACGCCACGAAGTCGGTGGTGTTTGT
>NC_066509.1:13643890-13648265 GCF_024679095.1 Eriocheir sinensis
TTTTTCTTCAATATGTCGTATAATCTATTTCTTATCGCATTCTTTAAGTTGTCATTCTGTCTGAGCTTGTATTATACCTTCATTCTCGTTTTATCCATTTATATTATCCTTCTGCTCGTCCCATCACTCCCCTAAAAATACTTCTTAAGTTCCTGTCCTTTATTCTGTTCCATATAAAATCTTCATATTCTCTATTCAAAGACTTCCATCGTTTATATATTCCAGTCATCTTTTTATTTTCCTTTTGTTTATCGACACAAAATTCCCTTACAAATGCTTCCTATATCCTTATCCTATATTTTGTTCCATTAAAAATCTGCATATTCTCTGTACAAAGCCTTCCATCGTTTATATATTTCACATATCTTCTTATTTTTCTTCTATTTCTCGTCCTATCATTTCCCCTCCACATACTTCTTAAATTCCTATTCTGTATTTTGTTCCATATAAAATCTTAATATTCTCTATACAAAGACTTCCATCGTTTATATATTCCACCTTTCTTTTTTTTTTCCTTTAGTTTCTCGTCTAAATATTACCTTACAAATGCTTCTTAAATTCCTATCCTATATATTGTTCCATATAAAATCTTCATATTCTCTATACAATGCCCTCCATCGTTTATATATTCCACCTTTTTTTTTTCCCTCTAGTTTCTCGTCTAAATACTCCCCTACAAATGCTTCTTGAACGCTTATCCTATATTTGGTTCCATTAAAAATCGTCATGTCCTCTATACAAAGACTTCCATCGTTTATATATTACACTTACATCTTTACAGAGTGGAGTCTAAGGCTCTTCGTCTCATCAGCTCTCCTTCTCCTACTGATAGTCTTCTACCTCTTAAATTCCGCCGCGATGTTGCCTCTCTTTCTATTTTCTATCGATATTTCCACTGACTGCTCTTCTGAACTTGCTAACTGCATGCCTCCCCACTCCACGGCCCCGCTCACGACTTTCTACTCATGCTCATCCCTATACTGTCCAAGCCCCTTATGCAAGAGAAACCAGCATCTTCACTCTTTCATCCCTCACGCTGGTAAACTCTGGTAAAATCTTCCTTCATCTGTATTTCCTCCTGCCTACGACTTGAACTCTTTCAAAAGGAGGGTATCGGGACACCTCTCCTCCCGAAATTGTCCTTTCTTTCGACCACCTCTTTTGATTCTTTTTAGGAGCAGCGAGTAGCAGGCCTTTTTTATTGTTTTCTTTTTGTGTGCCCTTGAGCTGTCTCCTTTGTTGTAAAAAAATCCTCATTTTTCTTCAATATTTCATTACGCATATTTGCTATACGCTTATCTATCTTTGGTTCCATTAAAATTATCATTATCCTCTGTACAAAGACTTGTATCGTTTATATATTCAGTCATCTTTTTATTTTCCTTCTGTTTGTTGTCCTAAAAATTCCCTACAAATGCTTCTTACATGCTTCTTAAATGTTTCTTCTATTTTGTTCCATTAAAATCATCATTATCCTCTATACAAAGACTTAAACGTTTATATATTCCTCTGTAACATCTCTTTATTTCCTCTCTGCCGCTTATAAAGGTCTGCCTACCTACTATTATCACCTGCTGTACAAGGTTCCTACTATACTGTATAATACGATATCTTACAGTACAAAAGATCCGGGTTGGTTACTGCCTGTTCTGTCTACTGAGAGTTATCTATGGGATAGGCTGTACAAAGGTCTTCATAGTTTATCTCTTACTAGGAAGAGATACCCATTATTTCTTTTGTTTCTCTTTACTTCCTTTGTCTTTAGAATCTATATTTTACTAGGAAGAGATAGCGATTATTTTGTTTATAACACAGAGGCCTCGGGTTGTAGTTTTTCTAGTTTTTTTTTTTTTTTTTTTTTTTTTCTTCCTCTCGTATAAACAGCACACTTCGTTTCATAAGACATATCCTTCTCTTGCTTTCTTTACTTTCAGAGGACTCGGTATTAGTTTTCTTCTCCTTGTATGTAAAGCTTAACTTCTTTCAACCTCCTTTTGTTCCTCGTAGCTCCGTGAGGCCTTGGTTTTTCTTGTTTTAGTCTACCTTGAAGACTCACACGTTATGCTGTTTGTCTGGCCGTAAGCCCCTTGGTGTTTGGTTATTTAGTCCCTACATGTAGAGCTCACTTCGTTATGCTGTTTGTCTAACCTCATGGGCCAGCAGTGTTTAGTTTTTTGATCCTTCTGTGGAAGCTCACTTCGTTATATGTTTGTCTAGCCTCGTAAGCCCTTGGTGTTTTGGTTTTAGTCCTGTTATAGAGAGCTCACTTCGTTACTGCTGTTTGTCTAGCCTCCGTAAGCCCTTGGTGTTTGGTTTTTAGTCCTGTTATAGAAAACTATTTCGTTATGCTGTTCCTCGTAGCCTTCGTGAGACTTAGCTTTCTGGTTTTTAGTCCTGTTGGTAGAAGCTCACTTTGTTTGGTGTTTGCCTAGCTTCGTCGAGGCCATGGTTTTAGGTTTTCTTTCTCTTATAGAAACCTCAATTGCATTCTTTCACTGTTCCTCGTATCTCCGGCATCTCTCCTGAAGGGCCTCGGTTTAGGTTTCATTTTGTTTCATTGTTCTTTTCATTCATTTTCCTCCATAATTTCCTTCTTTTTCTCCAACTAGCCTTTTTTTCCTCCTTCTCCTCCTCCTCCCCTTCTTCCTCTTACGGTTCTTATGATTCTTAATACCTTCCTCTGTATCTTTTCCTCTTCTTTCTTCTCATTTCCCCGTAGTTTCTTTCGTTTTCTCTTCTTCTTTTTCCTCTTTCTCTTGTTCTTCCATCTCACGCTCCTTTTAATTCCTTCTTCTTTCACTGGTTCAATCCTCCTTCTTATTTTCCTCCCTTATTTCTTTTATTTTCTACTGTTATCCTTTTCTCCTCCTCCTCCTCATCATCATCTTACATATTCTCCTACTTTTCCCTTTCCTTTCCCCTCCTTTCTCCCTTGTTACCCTGTTCCTTCTCCGTTTTCTTCCTCCCCTTTTTCATCCTCTCTCATCTGCTTCTTTCTTCTTATCCTTCGCCGCCATTTCGTAATAGTCTTCTCTTATTTCTTCCTCTCTTTTTTCGTCGTTTCATCATCCCCTGAGTCTTATTTAAACCACCGTCATTCTATCTATAGCTAATCCTCCTCCTTCTCCTCCTCCTCCTCCTCCTCCTTCTCCTCCTCCTCCTTCTCCCTTCTTCTTTCAACTGATCCCTTTCTTCTTTACTTTACCACTCTTCATTTTGCTCTTCCTCCCCCTTCCCCTCCTCCTCTTCTTACTTATTTATCTTCTCTTTCTCCTTCTCCTTTTCTTCTTCCTCCTACTCACCTTCCTTTACCTTCCCATCAATTCCTTTTCTTCTTCCTCCTACTCACCTTCCTTTACCTTCCCACCAATTCCTTCCCTCCTCCTCCTCTTCTTCTTCCTCTTTCTCCTTCACCTTACCACGAATACCTCCCTCTTCCTCTTCCTTCTCTCTTCCTATCCTGCTCTCTTCTCCTTCTCTTCTTCCTTCTTTACCTTATCACAAATTCCTCTCCTCCTCTCCCTCTCTTCCCTTCTCTTCCTAATAGTTTTCATCCTTCTTCTCCTTACCACCAATCCCTCTTTCCTCCTCCTCCTCCTCCTCCTCCTTTGCTCTTCCTACCCTGCTCCTTCTATTCCTCCTCCTCTTCTTAGTCCTCCGTTACCTTACCACAAATTCCTATCCTTCTCCTCTTCCTCCTCCTCCTCTTCTTAGTCCTCATCCTTCCCCTTTACCTTACCACCAGTCCCTCTCTCCTCCTCCTCCTCCTCCTCCACACACGCGAGGGCTCAGTGGTAGTATCAGGTGGTGGCCCATTTTTGTGTCGAGCCCCAGAAAAGCTCCCCCAGCAGGCCTCGAACACGCTCAGAGAGAGAGAGAGAGAGAGAGAGAGAGAGAGAGAGAGAGAGAGAGAGAGAGAAAGGGGGGGGGGTGAGGGGTGGCGGGGAAGATTGCTATTGGAGAGGGAGGGAAAAAAGATACGCATTGGACAGTTGGTTTTGTGCTGCAGAGAGAGAGGGAGAGAGGGAGAAAGAGCAGTACAGGAGGAGGAGGAGGAGGTAGTGGAAGGAAGAGAAGGAGTTAGAGGACTACGTGAAGGAATGCTGAGGAAGTATATATGAATGAGTCTTCGAAGGAGGAGGATGAAGAAGAGAGAACGTTAAGGAGGAGGAGGAGGAGGAGGAGGAGGAGAATGGGGATGAGGAGGAGGATAATATTATAGTTGTGTATTTTTCGGCTAAAATGGCCTTCTTATAGGCACTTAACTTTTTAAACGCCACCCGAGAGAGAGAGAGAGAGAGAGAGAGAGAGAGAGAGAGAGAGAGAGAGAGAGAGAGAGAGAGAGAGACGTGGAGGTTCCAAAGAGCGTGTTCTC
>NC_066509.1:13648365-13683365 GCF_024679095.1 Eriocheir sinensis
AGAAAAGAACTGTCACCATCTCATTTGGCTTAAGATTTAGGCCGAAATGAAAAGGCCAATTCTAAAACACTCAAACCCCGAATGACGAAGGCAACTATACAAAAATGGGCATCACATGTTGAAAAATGGATGTAGACAAAATCCTGGAAACCTCTGAAAAATGACTTAGGCGATTATTTAATAAGGGTGACGATACGAAGATAAAAGATGGAAGCAAATAAATAGCCAGAAGGGAGAGGGGAGTAGGCTAAGATGAGGGGAAAAGGGCTCGGCTGAAAAGAAAAAAAAACATGAAGAAAATGAAAGGTAAGAGAAAATGAGAGAGGTTAGGTAAGGGAAATAAAGAGAATGCGATAGGCAAGCAGGTCAACAATAAGGGAGGGAGGGGGAAAGGAGATCAGAACAATTAAGCAAGAAGGAGGGGAGAGGAGAGTGGGGGAGACACAAACACATGAGGATAAAGTGGGAGAAAAAAACAATCAACTGTAAGGGAGGGAGTAGGTTAGGACGAGAGGAAAGGAAAAAGGATAAACATAAAAAGCAGATGAAAAAAAAGGGAAAGGTAAGAAGAAGAGGAAAAAGTTTTAATCAATTCAGAGAGGATGCAATTGAACAGATGAAAGAGAAGTGGGAGTGGACAAGGATGAGAGGGAAATAAAATGACTACGCTGAATATAAAAAAAAAACATAAAAGAAAGGAAAGGCAATGAAAAGAGGAAAAGGTGAAAGGTTAAGTCAGGGAAAGCGTAGGAAGAGAGGAAAAATAAAAAAGAAAGCTAAACAGAAAAAAACAACAGATGGAAGAAAAAGGGAAAAGCTAGGTAAGGTAAAGCACATAAAAGTAATAATAAAAAAAAAGAAAATGACAGGTAAACAGATGAACGAAGGAGAGAGAGAGGGAGGGAGGGAAAGAGAAACAGGTGACTGACAGATTAGGACAGAATGAGGAATGAGAGAGAGGAAGGGAGGGATAATTGAAGGACAGGAAGAGAGGGGAGAGGAGGGGGCAGGAGAAGGGGGAGAGGAAGAGAGGGAGGGAGAGACACGTTATGGACAAGAAAAGTAAGGGAGAGGAAGGGGGAGGGAGGGAGGGACAGAAGACAAGGAGATGGAGGAGGGGGAGGGAGGAGGGGCAGGTAAGGGACAGGTGTGAATAGGTGGAGGGGAAAGGGAGAGAGGGAGGGACAGGTAAGGATAGGAGAGAGAGAGAGAGAGAGAGAGAGAGAGAGAGAGAGAGAGAGAGAGAGAGAGAGAGAGAGAGAGAGAGAGAGAGAGAGAGAGAGAGAGAGAGAGAGAGAGAGAGAGAGAGAGAGGTGAAGCATTTAGCTGCCATTCTTAAAACTCTTTGTGTACATGGCGCTCATTTGGATTAGTTAACCTCCCTCGGCTCAGGCAGCAATGATTGGCTCCCGGGAACTAATGGGAACACGAAACCAATAAATAGGAGGAGGAGGAGGAGGAGGAGAGGTGAGATGATAGTTGTGGTGGAGGTAGTGGTGGGTGTTGTTGTTGATGTGGTAGTGGTGATGGTGATGGTGGCGGGGGGGGGTTGTATAATTGGTGGTGGTCTAATGTGGGGATACTCGCTCTCATTGTTTTCCATTTTAGTTTTTATTTTCTCCTGTTTCTTTTCCTCCTTTTAATTTTCTGCTTTATGTCTGTCAATCTAATCATTCGTCTATCAACCTGTATCTCTCTATCTATCCATCTATCTATTTATCTTCAAGGGGAGGAAGAGGAAGAGATGATGATTGTAGTTACGTTGGTGCCCACAGTTAACCCCCCTTCCCCCCCCCCCCTCCCATCACTCTCTCTCTCTCTCTCTCTCTCTCTCTCTCTCTCTCTCTCTCTCTCGCTTTGTTAGCCTGGCATTGTCAAGTTCTTTGTCGTTCCTAATATGTATGCATTGCAGGATTATATTATTTGTTATGTGTTCATTGTACTTGATGACCTGTATAATTATCCTCATTGTACTCCTGACTTGTATTTCGTATGATAATTCATTTAATTCATTCACACCTTTCTTAATTACATGTTCAGGTGAGATCACATACTGCATAATGCATTAATCCCTCATTGTACTCTCCCCTCCTCTCTCTACTTTCTACTTCTTTCTTCTTCTTCTCCCTCCCTCCCTTCCTTCTCTACTTTTTGCAACCACCACTATCCATCTTTCATTTAAAAGCATCTTCGCATAAAAGTTCATGTCATCTTCAGGTTTGAATACAGAAAAATATGTCACACAGAGCTGAGATTCGATCATATATCTCTATCTGCATAACTCTGATGCTTTCATCTCGAAGTGCAGCCCCGACGAGAGAGCAGGAAGGGGTGAGGAAGGGAGGCAAACACGAGAGGGACAGGGGAGAGGGAAGAGAAGGACTATTGAACAGCCACCTAACCAGTGCCTCCTCTGCTCAGTACGTTTCACTAGTTGTCTCCTAAGCATCCAGGCTTTTGCTGTTGTTATACTTTCCCTACAATATGAATTCTTTAAAGAGGACAGTATCTTTTTTGCGGTTGTTGAGTGTTTTCGTATCCAGCTCTCTGCATTTAAACGCAACATTATAGTGGATATCTTTTCTGTAAGTGTCTTTTGGGTTCTTCTTACCATAAAAAAGTAATCTAAATAAAGATACACTATGGCAGTAACTTCTCCATAGATGACAAAACGACTAATGATTGCCAGCCAGACACATTCCACAGGGGAAACTAATCTACTTACGATATTAGCCTCCGGACAGACGGGGCAGTAACTCTAATAACATTGGCAGCGGCTAGGAAGAAGAGCACGAGAGAGAGGGAGGCTCGATACTGGAACCATATCTCACGGCAGTAAGATTTGGGCTCTTGGACCATGGAGGGCATATCGTGAACAAGCGCAGATGGGTGGTAAGGGGAGGACGGTGATGAAGGTAGAGAGGAGAGAAAAGGGGAGAAGGGTAATAGAAAGAGGGGTGAGAAAAGGGGGAGAGAGAAGGAATTTTATGTAAGGGTAGACGACGGGGACAGAGAAGTATGATGACTAAACGAAGGGAATAAGGAAAGGGAAAGAGAAAGAAAGGGACGGCTGAAGAAAAAGAAGGAAAAGGGAGAGAAGGGAGGTGGGAAGGGTATGGGAGAGGAAAGTGGGCGAAAGAAATAGGGAAAAGTGAAGACGGAGAATATGAGAAGGAAGGAGAGAATAGAAAGTCGAAGATTGAAAGTGAAAGTAGAGAGGAGGGATAGAGCTGGCCATAGGAAAGAAGAAATAGGGAGTGACGGAAGAAGAAATAGAAGAAGATAGGAAGTGAAGGAAGTAGAAGTGATAGAATAAGATTAAAACCGAAAAATGTAGCAGGTAGGTGATGGAGCCAGATAAAAGAATAGAAAAGATAAAAAGAAAACGAAATGGAATAGGGAATGGGAGAGAAGCGAGGCAATGGGGAGAGGGGGTGAGGAGAGGAATTTCAATATCCACCTTTTCCAATACCCGTCGCGGCCCCATATTTCACTGCAGCTGAAAAATTAAACGGCGAGCTGCTCCGTCAGTGTACTGGAGAGAGGCGTGAAAATTATCAATCACCTGCTACTCGCCTGAAAGGAACTGGGGGGGAAGAGAGAGAGAGAGAGAGAGAGAGAGAGAGAGAGAGAGAGAGAGAGAGAGACAGAGAGAGTAGTTATTAACGAATTGAGGTCGGAAAAGAAAAATATATATAGATAGACTGATAGTTCATTCACCATGACTATATTTGGGGGACTATATTTGAACTGTATAACATGAATGGGCAGCCAAAAAACACAAAATATTAGAAAAAAGTTAGACGTTCATATTAGGTAAAAAAAAAATCACAAAAAAACATTAAAAGCTGATGGAAAAAATAGATAAATAGATAGATAAATGGAAGAATAAGTTGAGATAGAGGAAGATAGATAAATAGATAGATTTGAATAGCTGAGACCCTTGAGAAGAGACCGTGTCCTTTTCCTTCGTTGGCTCATGAGAAAAGATCATTAATTTTCTTAAGTCGAGTCATGTTGCTACGTAATCTGTTAACTTTGGCCGACCCTATTTTCTCTCTCTCTCTCTCTCTCTCTCTCTCTCTCTATGTGGCCCTCGCCTCTCCCTTTCCTCTCTTCCCTCCAAACCATTTTTTTTTTTTTAAACAAAGGAGACAGCTCAAGGGCACAAAAAAGTAAACAATAATAAAAAAAAAAGCCCGCTACTCGCTGCTCACAAAAAGAATCTAAAGAGGTGGCCGAAAGCCAGGTCAATTTCGGGAGGAGAGGTGTCCAGATACCCTTCTCTTGAAAGAGTTCAAGTCGTAGGCAGGAGGAAATACAGAAGCAGGAAGATTGTTCCAGAGTTTACCAGCGTGAGGGATGAAAGAGTGAAGATGCTGGTTAACTCTTGCATAAGGGGTTTGGACAGTATAGGGATGAGCATGAGTAGAAAGTCGCGTGCAGCGTTAGCAAGTTCAGAAGAGCAGTCAGCATGAAAATATTGATAGAAGATAGAAAGAGAGGCAACATGGCGGCGGAAATGAAGAGGTAGAAGACTATCAGTAAGAGGAGGAGAGCTGATGAGACCAAGAGCCTTAGACTCCACTGTGCCCAAGAGAACTGTGTGAGTGGACCCCCCCCCCACACGTGAGATGCATACTCCATACGTCCATTAGCGTTTCTTTACATTACACTTTTGCTTCTGATGATGGAATGGTATGGAAAAATACGTGATAAAAAGGAAGGAAATGCACATACACTGATGTTTGTACTATATATAAAATTCATGTTGCTTGTGTTTCTATTTGTCTTATTGTGTTTCTTTCTCTGTTTGTCGTTCTGTCTGTTTGTTTGTCTGTATGTGCTCTCTCTCTCTCTCTCTCTCTCTCTCTCTCTCAAGCATAGGAATCGCTGTTTAATTTAGAGGAAAGACAAGTTCTATTTTCTAAGGAATACGACAGGAACTTTTTCGCCGGTGAAGTCTGTCTCGGCAGGTTTCATTTTCTTTTTTTCTTTCCTTTTTTATCTGAACATGAAAAGAAAAGAAAAAAAATGTAAAAAGTGCGAGCCGAGATAAGTGACTTTGTAAACTTTAGTGATTAAGTCTCCGCCCCTCCCCCTTCCTCCTCGCCCTCCCTCCCCTTCCCCCCTCACCGGTTAATTCTTTCCCTTCCATTCTTCCGTATTTCATTTTCTCTTTCATTTCCTTCTTTCCATTCCAGTCTCTTCTTATTATCCTCCTCCTACTCTCTCTCTCTCTCTCTCTCTCTCTCTCGATTACGAAATGCGCGGCGTTAAAATCAAAAGCGTTCAATGCGTCAAGGACTTGGGGGTCAAAATCGCGTCAGACCTCAAATTCTCACAGCAATGCATCGATGCAGCAAATAAAGCGAACAGAATGTTGGGCTTCATTAAAAGAAACTTTTTATTTAAGAATAAAGATGTAATACTCCCGCTCTACAACAGTTTAGTCAGACCCCACTTGGAATATGCGGTACAGTTTTGGTCTCCCCACCATGCAAAGGATATTGCTTAATTGGAAGGTGTTCAGCGTCGGGCAACGAAAATTATCCCTTCCTTGCGCAACAAATCCTACGAACATGTTCTCTCTTGAGAAACGTCGCCTCCGAGGAAAACTGATCGAATGTTTTAAAATACTTAATGGTTTCACGAATGTAGACAGATCAACATTGTTTATGATCGATGACACTTTGCGCACGAGGAACAATGGCGTAAAACTCAGATGTAGACAAGTATATTCAGACTGCACCAAATTTTTCTTCACCAACGTTGTAGTGCGGGAATGGAATAAGCTCCCATCATCAGTGGTCCAGTGTAACACGATTGACTCCTTCAAAAATAAGCTCGACCGTCACTTCCTTCAACTTAATATCAACTAGAGTAGAAATGCAACGTTTTGGAGTCTTCTGATTAATGTAAAATCACTTAGGTTTAAGGACAGACCACCAAGTCTGGACCATGGGGTCTGTGTGTTCTGATTTTCTATGTAAATCTATGTAAATCTCTCTCTCTCTCTCTCTCTCTCTCTCTCTCTCTCTCTCTCTCTCTCTCTGTGTGTGTGTGTGTGTGTGTGTGTGTGTGTGTGTGTTCCCAGCTTGTCTACCGATCAAGTTCAAGCAAGATCACCTTTTCCAAACCTGCACATTACCTTTTTTACCTCAAGTGCGGAAAAAAAGAGATGAACGCTCCCAGCTCCCCGGCATCACCCGCCTGCACTTACCTCACAAACTCATAATTTCCGGGGATTTAAGGGAAAATGCTTGAGGGCAGCCTGTAATCTCACCTCTCCTTTCTTAAACCTTTTATGTTTTTGTATACTATTCACTTTTTTCAAACTTTATTTCTTAACATTTTTCTGCACTGTATTCCGTTCTAATTTATTTACTGTTTTTTTCTTCGTTGCCCCTTTCATTTTTTTCTGAGTGTTTCTCATTTCCATATACAAAAATATTCACTTTTTTCCAAATTTATCTTTTTACATTAGTTTTTAATATTATTTTTCACCCTTTTCTTAAATCCTCTTCCTATTTTATTTTCTATTCTCTGTTCTCCATTTTTTTATCATTTCGAACTATTTTTTCTTCAAGCGTTTCCCATTTTCATATACTTCAATTTATCAATACACATATAAATATATATCATGAGTGTCTCTTTACCTCATTTATTACCTCTTTTTCCACTTTTTTCCACTTTCCTGCTTCACACAATATCACCTTTCACACTTTTACAGTTCACAATTTCCTCAGTGAGTGTTTTCAGTATATATTTATTCTCCACCTTTAGTTCCTCTCCTCGCCTTATTTTTTTCGTTATTTTATCTCTTCCTACTTTTTCTCATAATTATACCATGTTCCATTTTTCTCCGTGTTCCTCCCTCCCTTTCCGTAATTTTGTCTGCTCTTCACACACTGTCCCCTCGTGTCGGTCTCTCTCCTCCCCTCGTCCCCTCGCGTGTCCCCTTCCCTCTCTCCTCACATCATTAATCATCACTTACTTCTTTTCTCCTCTCCCTAATTTCCTATCACTCTTTCCTTCTCCCTTCCACTTCTTTCTCGTCGGAGGTATTTGTTTCTATGTGTTTATCAGTTTCTCTCTCTCTCTCTCTCTCTCTCTCTCTCTCTCTCTCTCTCTCTCTCTCTCTCTCTCTCTCTCTCTCTCTCTCTCCCTTCCCTTCCCTTCCCATTCCTCCCTCCCTTCCCGCCTCCCTCCTTTGCTACCTTCATTCCTCCCTCTCTTCATCCGCTACCCTCGCCTCAGCCCTCAGCCTCCGTGCACACACACACACACACACACACACACACACACACACACACACACACACACACACACACACACACACACACACACACATACACACACAATTAAGTACTCTCCCCTAGCTATAAGGCAAATAACACTGCTAGGACAATAGTTCATCAAGGTAAGGGCAGAATAGGGTTGGCAGGGGAGAGACGGGGAGCAGGGTAGGGAAGGGGGGGTAGGGGGCGCCGCTCCTCCTCAGTGTGTGTTTTGTGTAAATATTTATCTTGCTCCCTCATTTTTTCCTTCCTGTTGTATGTTCGGCTTTTTTTTTTCGGGTTTTATTCATGTTTTTTTTTCATGTTTTTTTTCAGTATTTTTGAGGTATTTTTATTATTCATTATTATTATTATCGTTATTATTATCATCATCGATAGTAGTAATAAAAGTAGTGCAGTAATAATATATATAGCAGTAGTAATAGTAATGACAGATGTGGTCGAAGTAATAGTAGCAGTAGTAATAGTAGTAGTTGGAGGAGGAGGAGGAGGAGGAGGAGGATTTCATTGTTTTTACTTAATTACTTTTTTTATGATTCTGAATATTAAGTATTTTTCTACATTTTTTTCCCATTTCATTTGTTATATTCTTTTATCAATATCATATATATGTTTTTTACCTCTGTGCCAATATTGCTCACTCTTTGTATTTCAGCTTTGTGTGGGTGTGTGTGTGTGTGTGTGTGTGTGTGTGTGTGTGTGTGTGTGTGTGTGTGTGTGTGTGTGTGTGTGTGTGTGTGTGTGTGTGTGTGTGTGTGTGTGTGTGTGTGTGTGTGTGTGTGTGTGTGTGTGTGTTTGAAGATGGTTTGAGGATCCTGCGTTAAAAAAATCAAAACACGACGAGAATATCATGGAAATGGAGGCTGAAAAAGAGGGAAACTATGAAGTGCGAGAGAGGAAGAGGACAAGGAGGAGGTAAGAGGGAAAAGAAAAAGAAGAGGAAGGAGGAGGCGGAAAACAAAAACAAAATAAAGCGAGGGAGAGGGAAATGAATGATTGCAATAAATTATATAAAAGGAGAATTAACAAATGGAGGAAGAGAATACAAGAGAAAAAAATGAATGCAATAGAGGGTGACAAGGAGGAGGAAGAGGACGCAAAGCAGAAGAAAAAAGAAGAAGAGAGGAAACTAATGAGTTGAAGTGAAGTGGAGGACATGCAACGCGGGCAAAGAACAGAAATAAAAATGAATATGAAGAGAGGAGGAAGGAGGAAAAAAATTAAGACAGAAGAGCGGATGGAAAGTGGGAATATATGGAAGAAGGAAAAGAAGGGGAAGAGGAGGAGGAGGAAGAAGAGATGAGAAGGAGGCGAGTAAGAAGAAAGAAAGGAATAAGCAGAGAGGAAACTTAATGAATTGAAGTGGACGAAGAATAATTGGAAATACAAATGAAAAAGAGAAAAGAGAGGAAGGAAAAAAAATCGAGACAAGAGAGGATGAAAAGCTGGAATAGAGGAAGGAAAAAGAGAAGGAAAAGAGGAAGAGGAAGAGGAGGAGAAGGAGGAGACAAAGAAGAAGTAGATTGAAGAAATAAGAAGAGAGAAACTAAAGGAACTGTACTGAAGTGGGCGAAGAAAAGTAAAAAAAAAATGAAGAAGAGAAGAGGAAGAAAAAAAAGCGAAACAGAAAAGAGGATGAAAAGCTGGAATAAAAGGAGAAAGAAGGGGACGAGGAAGGGAGGAGGAGGTGTGGGCGGGGCTTAGGGGAAAGGCTATGAAAGGTTAGGGTGACTGGGCCGCATTTTTCGAATTTTTTCCCCTTCTTTTGTTTATAAAGTGTCTCCCCTTGTCTCCGGATATTAGTGCTGGAGGGGAGAAGGGGAAGGGTAGGGGAGGATGTAGGGAAGGATACGGGAAGGGAAAAATTGGATAAAGAATGGGAGGGAGGACGGAGGAAGTAAGTATGAATTAAAGGAAAAGAAGGGAGGGAAGAGGAGAAGGGAGAAGAGGACAAGGATAGGGGAGGATGTAGGGAAGGATATGTGAAGGGAATAATTGGGTAAGGAATGGGGGGTGAGAGGCAAGTAGGTATGGATAAAAGAAGGAGAGGAAGAAAGGAAAGAAGGAAGGAAAGGGCAAGGATAACGAAGGATGTAGGGAAGAATATGGGTAAGGAAAATTTGTGAAAGAACAGGAGGGTAAAAGAGGGCAAGTAATTATGGATAAAAGGAAAAGAAAGGAAGGAAGAGAAGGGGGAGAGGACAAGGATAACGGAGGATATAGAGAAGGATATGTGAAGGGAAAAATTGGATAAATAAACTGAGGGTGAAAGTTAAGTGTGAAAGAAGGAAGGAAAAGAAAGAAAGGGAGAAGGAAGGAAAGGAAGTGAAGGAATGGAGGGAAGAAGGGGAAACTGAGTAATGACCAGAAGGATGAAAGGAGGCGAGTAAGTATGAAAGGAGAAGGAAAGGAAGGAAAGAGAGAACGAAGGACAGAATGGAGGAATAGGAAGAGAAGAGTTGATGCAAGAATAAATGATGAGGTTAAATAAGAGAGAGAGAGAGAGAGAGAGAGAGAGAGAGAGAGAGAGAGAGAGAGAGAGAGAGAGAGAGAGAGAGAGAGAGAGAGAGAGAGAGAGAGAGAGAGAGAGAGAGAGAGAGAGAGAAAGTGTAGTAAAGCTCATTAATACACACGCTCCTCCTCCTCTTTCTCCTCCTCCTCCTCCTCCTCCTCCTCCTCATGCTCCCGAAGCGTATAAAGGTGAACCACGCAAGAAGGAGGAAGGAAAGAGTGAGCAATGATAACGCAGAGGAGGAAGAAAAATAGGATGGAAATAAGGAAGAGGAAGACAGTATCGCCCAGACCCAGCGATAAGGAAAATAATTGGTGTCATCACGGAGGAAATGGAAGCCAGTAATGGAGGAAGAGGAGGAGGAGGGAGGAAGATAATGGAGAAAGGCGAGGGAGGAGCGAGGGAGGGACGTTAAGAGGGACTGGAGAGAAAGGAGGGAAGAGAGGACTAGAAGAGACTGACAGAGAACAGGAAGGAAGGAAAAAGGGGATAGAGGAATTAAAAGATAAATAAGGGGAAAGGAAGGGAGAGAAGAAAAAGGGAATTAAGGAGTAGTGAACGTATGAATAGAAGGAATAGGAAGGAATGGAGAAAGAAAGGAGATAAAAAGAAGAAATGGATGGAAAAAATAAAGGAGAAAGGATGCAGATGATGGTTGAGAAAGATAAAAAAAGGGAAAAGGAAGGGAGAGAAGAAAAGGGGAATTAAGGAGTAGTGAACGAAAGGGAAGAAGGAATAGGAAGGAATGGAGGTAAAAAGAAGAACTGGATAGAAGAAATGAAGGAGAAGGGATGCAGGTAATGGTTGAGGAAGAAGGGAAGAATGGAGAGACGGAGAGAAAAGTGCAAGGATTGAGATAAGGGTAAGAAGGAAGGGACGGCTGGATGGAAGGATGGAGGGGAGGGAAGGGAGGAGGAGGAGGAGGAGGACGCGCGGTAAAAGGCTCACGGAGTTTTCAAATTTAAACACGAAACTCAGAAAAAAAAAAGTTTTGGCAAAGATAAAGGATGGAAGGGAAAAAGTTAAGGAGAAAAAGTGATATGAAAGCATGAATGAAGAAAGGAAATTATGCATACAGTATAAACCTAGCAAGACGGAGAGAGAAAAAAAAATAGCAGCGTAAGAGGAGGAGGAGGAGAAGCAGGAGGAGGAAGATGAAAGCGAAAAGGAGAAGGAAGAGCAGAATAAAAGAACAGGAGAAAAAGGAACAAAGGAAAAAAAGGAGGGGAAGGAGAAAGAGGAGAAGAGGAGAACACAGTGAAGAGAGGGAGCAGCGGAAGAAGGAAGGGACAGGAGAAATAGGAATAACCGAGAGAAAGGAAAAAGGAGGAGGAGGAGGAGGAGGAGGAGAGCACAGTAAAGAGAAAGAACAACAGAAGTGAAGGAAAGGAGAGGGAGAAGCAAAAGGAAAGGAAGGGATGAGCAGAGAGAGAGAGAGAGAGAGAGAGAGAGAGAGAGAGAGAGAGAGAGAGAGAGAGAGAGAGAGAGAGAGGAGGAGGAGGGAAAAGTTTCATATATAAGATCCTTGCCTGGGGGAGGTAATGAAAGGGGAAGATGGAAAGATAATGAAGGAGAATAATGAGGAGAGAATTAATATAGAGAGACACAGGGGAAGGATATGAGAAGGGATGAAGGATGAGAGCGAGAGAGGAGAAGGGAAAGACAGATAAATGAGGGAATAAGAGAACGATTACAGGAAATTAGGGATAGAGACAAAAATGATGACATATTAACGGGTGGTAAGAGGAAAAGTGGACAACTGATTCAGAGAGGGAGAGAGAGAGAGAGAGAACCCATTATCAAGGGACACAAACACATAATGCTCAGAGGGGGGATCGAACCCAGGCCCTCAGATTCGTAGTCGGGCGCCCTAACCACTACACCACGGAGAATATTTCGGTATTTCTCGATCTAGTTTTAGGAATATTGTAAATAGATAAGATCAGCGGCGTGTTTCGTGGGTAATAAACCGTGAGTGTGTGTGTGTGTGTGTGTGTGTGTGTGTGTGCGTGTGTGTGTGTGAGAGAGAGAGAGAGAGAGAGCCGGGTATTACAATGTTGCACAAGGGGATTATTGTTTTTATCTTGCCTGAATTTTTTTATCATTATTTGCGTGGAAGAGAAGTATCGTAAAGCAACTTAAAGGCGAGGAGGGAGAAGGAGAGCAGTATTTTGTGTGGAGGAGGAGGAGGAGGAGGAAGAAGAAGAAGAGGAGGAGGATTACCAACACCTGCTGAGAGAGAGAGAGAGAGAGAGAGAGAGAGAGAGAGAGAGAGAGAGAGAGAGAGAGAGAGAGAGAGAGAGAGAGAGAGAGAGAGAGAGAGAGAGAGAGAGAGAGTGTAAAAGACAATTGGAAGTTTCAAATGGAAGTTAGAATGATTTTTGGATAGAGAAGACACACGCTGAATAAATGAATGCTAGGTCCGGCCTCTTCTGTTCTCCTTGTATCCTTATGTATCCTGTGAGAGCGCGCTGTAGTCTCTTGCATGTGTCCATCCGTCCTTTCCAGCCTCAGGGGCCTCATCTGACTAAGACGGAGGAAATGGCGCCTCTGAGAGTGAAACATTATGGTAAACTCAGTGCGGGGAAGTCTTTAATGTTTGGGACAATTTGGGAACCGTCCTCTTCAGTGTTATGTGCGTCGTTGTTACTGTCTTGTGGGTATTGCCCTCTCCCAAAGTTGCCAGATTGTCTCACTCAGCCTCCTATATATACCGACTTCCGACCCAAAAACTGTCTCGTGGACCCCAATAAGGAGATTCACTTCAAATTATCGTTGAAATAGTTAATTCCTGATGTTTCTTGGCAATAGTTAGGCGTCAGAAACCGGTAAATACTATGCTCTGAGGACGACAATCTGGCAATGGTGTCCTCTCCTGTAGTCTTCCAAATATGTCGAGGCCGGGCTGGCGTAGGCTCCCGCGGATCCTTTCCTCCCCTCTGCTCTGCCACACAGTCCCAACACCTATCTCTTCCTCGCATATGTAAGCTATAGGTAACATATGAGAGGAAAAAATAGGTGTTGGGACTGTGTGGCAGAGCAGAGGGGAGAAATGGACCCGCGGGTGCCAACGCCCAAACGGACTCGACAGTTTGGTTTCCCTATTGCTCTGCCGTGGGAAAAGAAGATACTGTGTGTGTGTAGAAGGATGTATTAATGGCAGGATTACCTTCACCTACGGACTCCTGCATATGATAGAGAGAGGCAGTGAGTATCCGGCAGGGAGCATCATTATTCGCCTTTATGTCGGACTATACATCCCATGTCGCGCGGCTCATCTCGGTAATATGCGGAAAATAACGTGTTTGAAGATAAAATGTTGGGATCAGCGCGTGGCGAGGAGGCGAGGCGAGGCCGGGAGAGATGCGGCTCCAGGGTGTTTGTGTTGCGGCTGTTTGTGTGTCGCCTCCCGCGGGCCTCCTTTGGTTGGGCGAGGACGGAATGCGTCTGAAGATGGATTAATGAAATGTTGGAATACACACACAGCTGGAAGGCGTGGGCTGGGAGAGGGAGGAGGGCTGGAAAAGGAGGAGGAGCAGGAGGAGGAGGCAAATGGTTGGTGTTATGCGAGGGTGATTTTGCTTTGGGTTCATAGGAATTTACAAATATTTTTTCGTTCACTAATATTTTGCATCGATTTTCAGTCTTGCAGTTCATACATCTATCTTTTTTATGGTAAAGGAGGCAATGCAGGGGCCGAATATATTTTTGATGCCCGGAAAAATGGTGCCATAAAAAGTGATAAATGAGACTCCTAAAAGAAAAAAACTTAGGTATCCATTCATAGTAATATATAGATAGATATATATATATATATATATATATATATATATATATATATATATATATATATATATATATATATATATATATATATATATAGTTCACTTATGGCGTTCACTTATGTATCCCTCGATTTCTAAACGTACTAGTTTTTATTTTAATTCCATAAAGTAACATTAGCAACGTAGAGGAAATTACATGTTTTTAGATACAGTATAAGGGATTAACGGTTATAAGGGAAGAATCAGGATGTGTGTGTGTGTGTGTGTGTGTGTGTGTGAGAGAGAGAGAGAGAGAGAGAGAGAGAGAGAGAGAGAGAGAGAGAGAGAGAGAGAGAGAGAGAGAGAGAGAGAGAGAGAGAGAGAGAGAGAGAGAGAGTGTGTGTGTGTGTGTGTGTGTGTGTGTGTGTGTGTGTGTGTGTGTGTGTGTGTGTGTGTGTGTGTGTGTGTGTGTGTGTGTGTGTGTTGATTCAACTTTTGTATTTCCGGCTGAAGATTATTATCATCCTTACAACGGCTCTGTGTGTCTCTGTCCTCAGCCTCGTTTTAGTAGTAAGAGTCTGCGTTCCTTCCTCTTTTCCACATCCCGACCACAGCGACTCAAGAAGGGAGGAGCATTAAGGTACAGCCAGAAGTAAATTTTTGGCTTTACTAGGGAACGGTGCATCTTTTGGGGGTGGGAGGGGGCTGGGGGTGGAGGGGATGGTGTTTATCCGCGTGTTGTGGATGTACATTTTCGAGGCTATCAAGGTACATCTCGACCATATTTTTTCGGTAATTTTTCTGTCCACATTTTTAGAGTTTGCATTGCGGGATTTTTTTTTTTTTTTTTTTTGAGTGTATATATGTATGTTTTTTTGTCCGTCTCTTTTCACCCTTCACACACACACACACACACACACACACACACACACACACACACACACACACACACACACAGACACACACGCTCTTACTCTAAACTCTAAGGCTAAAATAATGCTGATTTCGCTAACAAGGAGAGGACAGACATCCTTTTTTAAAAGTATGAAATTCTTCATAATATATAATAAAAAAGATGCAAGAAAAGGTATGTTTTTATTATGTGCAATATTATTCACATACTCATCTGAAAATAACATCATCTCGCTTACTACGCCGCTGGTAAAAATAGAAAACGGAGTAAGAAACACTTGCGGAGGTTTATGGAAGACTTAATAAAATGTGGGTATGAACGCGCGGCGGCGAGGCGGCGGCTGCGGGGAGGCGCTCGTGTGGGCCGCCCTATGAACTCTTTTTTAGGGTTATATACATGGCAGCTGCCGCGCCCTCCCTGCCCCGGCCCCTGCAGCAACGTGAGGGTAATAATATCTAAGGGGAAGGAGGTTAGAAGGCCACGCTCAATATAATATGGACGAATAATAAACAGAATATTACTCCTACATTGACCTTCCATGGACGGTATAAGACGTGGTAAATTTTGTCTCGTGCCGTCATACTGTTCTTGTTGCTAAAGTACATTGTTTATTTGTCTAATTGCTGGACAGATAGTCCTTGCAATCGTACTTCAGGATTTTTTTAACAAGGGATGTTAGTGTTTATCATTTCAGCAACGAAAGACAGCTTTTAAAAAATTTCACTTTTTATCTTGGCTTGATTTTTCCTTGCTAGTACAAATGAACTCTTAATATTATGGTTGTTGCTATTAACCCCTTAAAATAAAAGACTCATAGATAGCTGTAGGAAAGAGAGAGAGAGAGAGAGAGAGAGAGAGAGAGAGAGAGAGAGAGAGAGAGAGAGAGAGAGAGAGAGAGAGAGAGAGAGAGAGAGAGTGTGTGTGTAAGTTTGAGCCTTCTTTTTGTACAGAAATATTATGTTTAAATAAAGAGAGAGAGAGAGAGAGAGAGAGAGAGAGAGAGAGAGAGAGAGAGAGAGAGAGAGAGAGAGAGAGAGAGAGAGAGAGAGAGAGAGAGTAAATACACCAGAATTTTGCTAGATTCAAGTATCTTCCGAAACATTTCAATATTTTCTTTCGTAAGTCCACAGAGCAAGCTTGTAAATTATGCGTGAGATGCGCGTTGCGTTGAGTGACTTCCGTGTAGCCATGTGCGCCTTAGGGCAGGAGGGTGGAGGCGAGGTGATAAAAAAACGAAACAACCCGTGATGAACATGATAAATGGGTAAGTATATGATTATTATTTTTTTTACAACAAAGGAGACAGCTCAAGGGCACAAAAAAAAGGAAACAATAATAAAAAAAAGCCCGCTACTCGCTGCTCCTAAAAAGAATCCAAAGAGGTGGCCGAAAGAGATGTCAATTTCGGGAGGAGAGGTGTCCTGATACCCTCCTCTTGAAAGAGTTCGAACCTTCTTACTCACGTATACACTTAGCTTCCTTTCCTTATCCTCCTCCCTCTTTCTCACCTTGATTGCTTTCCCTTTGATTACTGTTTTTGGTTTGAATCTTGTACGGCGATTGCTACCCCTGTACTCATCATCATCCTTCCGTACCTTGGTTGCTTTCCTAACTCTACCTCAGAAAGCTTGTTTTTCTTTGCCTCCCTTCCGTCACAACTACTTGATTCTTACACGGCAATTGCTATTTTCTCACTTACCCATAAATTGCTTTCTTTATCCTCCTCCTCCTTCCTCACCTTATTTGCTTTCCTAATTCTACCCCAGCAAGGCTTATTTTCCGTTGTCTTACTTGATGCCTCTCTACCTGACTCATGTACCCTCAGCTGCTTCCTTCCTACCCACCTGGCTTGGATGCTTCTCTCCTTCCCTTCTTCCCTCTTCACCTGTAATTTGCGAGCCTTCTACTGCTACATTTTTTCTTTCACTTAATTTGCCACTCTAGCCCTCCCTCCTTCTCTCCCGCTTTCCCTCTCCACTTACCTTTACCTCCCTCTACTGTTCCCTCCCTCCTTTTCCTAACTAATGTATAGGCTACTCCATCCTCCTTCCCTCTCTTCTGCTTCACCTAAATTCGTCCACTTCTACTTTCTTCTCTCTCTCACTTCTTCCCCTTCAACTAACTTATGCCTCTTTTGTTACTCTCCTTTTTTTAACCTTATGTAGACTCCTTCCTTTTCCCCTCTTGTTCTTCACCTGAATCCCACCTGCTTTACCATCTACACCCTTCTTGTTTTACCTCTTGCACGCATAGTTCCAGCGCTCCTTACCGACGCAATCCACTGAGGTCAGCTCCACAAATATCAAAATGCCAGACTCCGCACCCTCCGATCTTTTTATGGACCACTTTTACGGCTTACTGCCTAAATCCAGTATACTAATTTTCTCTTAGTAATATGTCGCAATTATGTCAAGTAAAAACAAGTGATTATAAGTGAAATGTATAATTCAGCGAAGACGATAAATGTTTGCAAGCTGTGCCGTTGGTTTCTGCGTTGGTAGTAACTTTTTATTTTATTTTTTTGCAGTGAAAGAAGCAGCTCAAGGGCAAAAGTAAATGGGAATAAAAGTCCGCTAATCACTGCTCCTATAAATCCAAATATATTTAGGGTAGGCGGTGGCTGAATGGATAGCAAGACGGCCCCGCGTTCAGGAGGACGCGAGTTCAATCCCCGACCGGTGCCACCAAGCTGGGATTTTTCAGCCGCTGTCGAGTGGCTTAAAAACCACCATGCTGTGCTGTCAGAACCCCCATCAACCCGGACTCTAGATTCCAGGATTAAAGATGAGCCTGGCAGCATGAGCCAATGCAAGATGGCGCCACTATAAACACTCGCCTGCGCCAGAACGGGCTGGGCCGACCATCAGGACCCACCGGGAAGAAGCCTTGGACCGACCATCAGGATCCACCGGGAAGAAGCCTACCGGCGCAATAGGCCACAACGTAAAAAAAAAAAAAAAAAATAGTGGATGAGTGGTCTTGATACTCTCTTGAATAGTGTGAGTAAGAGGAGGGGGGTTGATGAGACGAAGAGGTGACATCTTTTATAAGGGGACCCTAGACTATGGCCGCTGTTCTCCTTTCCCTCATCCTAAATAATTACTAAAGCTCGCTCCGTTCTTGTGTAACCTGCTTATCTTCCGCACACAAAAGAGGCTCCCGCTTCCAGCATTCATTCGTCAGTAGTTATGTTAATTTGATAATTGCTCTTCTAATTAGGTTAGGTCCGTGTTAGTGTGACGCAGAGCAGCACGTCGCCGGCCGGGCTGAGGCGCGGCCAGAAAGTTTGTTAAAGGCGCGATGGGACGACTGTCTTCTGTGTGTGCTACTGTTACCTGCTCCTACTCCTCCCTTACCTTTGCTACTACTACGTTTTCTTCCTTCTTCTACTGCTACTACTACTACTTCTTCGTGTGCTACTGTCTCATTTTCCTTTATCTCACTCCCTATCTTCTCTTTCTACTACTCTGTTCTCTTCTTCTTCTTCTTCTCTTCTGTTCTTCTTCCATGTTTCTTCTTCTCTGCCTTATTAATTCTTGACGGGTTCGGGCGCTCTTATAAGTTGTCGCCAGTAACTACTACTACTACTACTACTACTACTACTACCACTACTCCGTTCTCTTCCTCCTCCTCAATCTCCTCCTCCTCCTCCTCCTACTACTACTACTACTACTACTACTCCGTTCTCTTCCTCCTCCTCAATCTCCTCCTCCTACTACTACTATTTCGTATTCTACTGTTTCATTTTCCTTTATCTCCCTCCCTTTCTTCTCCTCTTTCAACTACTCCGTGCTCTTCCTTCCCCTCAATCTCCTCCTCCTTCTACTACTACGACTACTTCTGCGTGAACCACTGTTACATTTTCCTTCTCCTCCCTTCCTTTCTCCTGCTACTACACCGCTCTCTTCTACTTCCTCCTCTTCCCTCCTTTTCTTCTGCTACTACTCTGTTGATTCCTCCTCCTCCTTCTCCTCCTCCTCCTACTTTCCCCTCTTGTCCTGCTACTATTTCGTTTTCTCTTTCCTCCTCCTCCTCCTCCTCCTCCTCCCAATCTCCTCCTACTATTACCCCGTTTTCTTCCTCTTTCTCGTCCTACCTTTATCCTCTCGGGTCGTCTTCCTCTGTTACTGTTGCAGGCTCCTACTCTGTTTTCCTTTCCTTTCTTCTTTTTCTCTCTCTCCTCACATTATTCGTTCTGTCGTTAAAATACACTGTTACATGCTCTCTTTCCTCCTTCTCGTCCTCGTCCTATTCCTCCTCCTCATTGAGGACAAAATCTTACGAAGAGCGACTCGAGCACTCTCTTCACGTTGGAAAAGAGACGGCTGCGAGGAGGCATGATACAAGTCTTTAAGTACCGGAACAAGCTCAGTAATGTTGATCACTCCAAACTCTTCACGCTACAAACTAACCCGAGGACAAGAAACAATGGAAAAACAATTCAAGCAAAACGATGCAATACCGACATCGGCAGGAGTTATTTCTCGAAGAGTTGTTCGTCACTGGAACAGCCTTCCTGCAGAAGTAGTTAGCGCAGAGACAATCAACTCCTTCAAGAAACCCATTGATCGACACTGCTGCGTCGGGAGTGAACTGAATGTATCCAAGTGTAGGTACACAAGTGCTTTAATCCTGTGGCTGACGGATTGATTAAATCACTGAAAGCAGGCAGCCTTGTAATGAACCAGCAGGCTTTCTGCTGCCTGCTCGTCCATGTTTCCATGTTTTCCCCCTCGTCTTCGTCTTCCTCCGATTATCCTCCCTCCAGTCTGGTATACATACGCAATCTCTTCCGCCCATATTTTCCACATGTTTGCCCTGAATGTATTAATCAAAGGGAAGCGAAAGAGGCCTGGTGACAGTGTCGCTCGAAGAGGGGTGGAAGGGAGGAAGGGGAGCAACGGAAGAAAGAAGGGAGAGAAGGAGGGCGGGAGAATCGAGGGAGCATTGAAGTGAGTTACAATTGAGAGTGGAGCAGTGGAAGGAAACAGGGTGACGGTAAGGCAGGGAAGGGAGGGTATAAGGGGCGGAGGTGAGGGAGGAGGCGGAAAGAGAAGGGGGGAGGGGGGGGGGAGGAGGGAGTGAGGAAATAAATGGTGGAAGGGGAAGGCGAAGAGGAGAGGAAATGGGAAGTGTAAAATGAGAGTAAGGGAAAGTAAGAAACAACGAAGAAAGGGAGGAAAGGGGTGAATGAGAGTGGGGCCTCAGGGATTGAGAAGGAACGTTGTAAGGGATGTTTGAACGCGAAAAAAGAAAACAGTGAGAAAGAGAAAAGAAAGAAAGAAAAAGAGAAGCAAGTAAGGGAGATGAAAGAGGAAGTGATGGAGTGGAGAATGAGTGGCAGGGTGCAAAGGAGGAAAGAAAAGGAAGATAGGAAGGAAGAGAGGAAGGGAAGGGTGTAGTGAGGGGAGATAAAAAGCGATAAGGAAATATGGAAAGGAGAAAAGGGGGAGATAATGTGCAGTAAATTAGAGTCACGTTGTTGTTGTTGCTGTTGATGTTGTTGTCATTGCTGGTGGTGGCGGTGTGTGTGTGTGTGTGTGTGTGTGTGTGTGTTCTTTCATTTTTCTGAAGTTATTTGTTCTCTAAATGTTTCAGTGCTTTTTTATCTTTCTTCTTTTGTATATTTCTTTTTCATCATTCTTTTGTATATATGCGTTTCCTCCCTTATTTTTCAGTTTATTTTTTTTCTTTCCTTTTGTACGCTTTCTCTCTTTTTCTTCACGACCCCTTTTCTTTGTTTCTCCGTCTTTCTCTTCCTTCTCTCCTCCTTCCTTTCTCTTCCCGTTCCCTCACTTCCTTCTTCGCCTTCCCTCTCTTTTTCCGCACGCTTCCTCCTCCTCTTTTCACCTTCTCTCCCTCCGTCTTCTCATCTAATTCTCTCTGATCCTCTACTCGCTATCTCCTCCTCCTCACGCTTCCTCTCTATCTCTCCTCTCCTTCTCTCCTCGCCACTTCGCCTTGCTGCCTCCTCTTCCGCTACTAGAGACAAACACGAACACATCAACGTCCTAATTTTACAGAGTACGTGAGGTGGGACGGCACAGTTGACAGGTGACAAGCAATTAGCAGGTTAATGAGTTTATGATTTCCGTGTGTCGCGTGTAAGTAAACAAGAGTCGCCCAGATTTACGAGTTTAAAGTGGAGAGCATAAAGTTGCGTAGCTCTCCGGTGTGTCACAAAGAGAAACAACACAACAAAGGTGGTTTTATTTGTGCTGTTTCCGTCTCGCTCTTAAGAGTCTGAATGAAACCCGATTAGTGCGGAGAAAGAATCGTTTTAGCGGGAAGAAAGGCGACGTGTGATAAGCGCAATGAGTTTAGTGTCGGAGCAGGAAACAAAAGACTGTATAATCGTGTTCAAATGCAGCTGTTGTGATTTTAATGCGAAAGAACTGTGCGATAAAGAGCAGGAGAAGGGGATTTTATTTTACTTAGGGAAACAAAACAAGATTAAACAACAAATTACTGGAACTTTCTATTACCACAAGCTATAACAGGAGCATTTACCAAGAAAGAATTGTCTTGTTCTGAAATTATATCAACAATATCGTGGAATGCATACGTTACTAGTAAATATCAGAAATAAAAGAGGATCCAGTGTTAAAGGGATCGACTGAGCTACAGGAAAATAGTGAAACAGAATACTGGGAATCATGCCAAAGAGATTTGGAAATGCGTAATTATAATGGATGGTATTATTATCATTATTATTATTATTATTATTATTATTATTATTATTATTATTATTATTATTATTATTATTATTATTATTATTATTATTATTATTATTGTTATTATTATTATTTTTTTTTTATTATTATTGTATGAGGTGAAATAGGTAGAGAGGGAGGAGTGCGGTCGCTATATACCGCCTGTTCAGAATCCCCAAACACCTGAGACGCCGAGAAAGAGAAAACAAATGTGTAGACGATGAGAGAGCAGAAAATAGAAGTTAAAGTGCATGTGAGAGGATGGAAGGTGATTGTTATGGGGTGAGTAAGAACTGTTAAGTGAAAGTATAGTAGAAATCTTGTCAACAGAAAGACTGAAAGAATGTCTCCGCTTCTGTTGTTGTCTTGTTTTTAAATCAGTTTTCTTTTATTATTGTTATCCTTCTACCTCTTTGCTGTTGTTGACAGGATTTTTCTGTCAGTTTTACTTGTTTTTATTTATTTTGACAGCCTGCTAAAAGTTGCCGTGTCCTTTACTCCAACATTCGTGGGCTTCATAAGAATTTGAAGGATCTTACAATGGCTGTTGTCAACCATGACATTGTTTTCTGTGCAGAAACTCTTGTTTCTCACACTAGAGATATTTCAGAGCTTCTTATTCATAATTTCAATAAACCTGTTCTTATTAGACCTTTCCTCGTGCTCGTGGCGTGGGTGTGTGTATTAGATCTGGTTACAGTGCACAACACTAAACTAAATTTGTATGCCGCTGCCGTGAGATGCAGCTTGCCAAAGTCTCTAGCAAATACAATAATCATTATATTTTCAGCCTATATATAGGAATCCAGATGCTAATAATGACTTGTATGACTGCCGTTTAACTTCAATACAGGCAGTTGATGTCAAAGCATCTTTTATATTTGTTGGAGACTTGAATGGCCATCACCAAGAATGGTTGGGTTCTGTATCTCCAACCAATAGTAATGGTCTTGCTGCTCTGGATTTCTCTAATCTGTCTGGTTGTGAGCAGCTGATTCATGGACCTACACACACTTCTGGGAACTGCCTGGATTTGACTTTAACTGACATTCCTGGTGTTGTAGTGGCTTCTGTCCTTGCTCCCATAGGTACTTCTGACCATAATGCCATTCACTGTAAGATCTGTTTAGACTTCACTGTGCCTGATATCATCATTTCCCTTCAGGTCTATCTTAAATCTCGAGTCAATTGAATTGAATTGAATTGAATTGAATTGAAAAAGTACCTTCTTGGTCTTGATTTATATGGTTAGACGGACCCAGATGATTTTTTTCCTCTATTCTTTAAGAAAACTGCTACGTTCTTAGCACCAAAACTTGCTGTTGTATTTAGGTTACTACTGAAGTGTGGTAGTTTTCCTTCTTGTTGGCGCAAGGCCAGCATTACTCCCATCCCGAAGGGAGCCTCAGCTTCAACTTTGCTTACTGAGTACCGCTAAATTTCTATTACTCCTATCCTCTCTAAGATCTTTGAGAGGCTTTTGGCTAAACGGCTTTCCATACACTGATAAATTCAACCAGTTACCTGATTCTCTGTTACGATTCCGTAAGGGTTTGGGAACATGTGACTCTCTCTTGACTCTCCCTCATGACCTGCAGTCTTCTTTGGATGGTGGGCATGAGTCTCGAGTTGTTGCTATTGATTTTAGTTCTGCTTTTGATGTTGTGAATCGCAGGGCTCTAATTTATAAACTACAACTCCTTGGTATTGGTGGAAGTCTTCTCAGTATTTTTAAAGAATTTTTAACTAATCAGTTACAGTGTGTGGTTGTTGATGGTGCTGCTCTGCTTCTCTGCCTGTTGTTTCTGGTGTTCCTCAGGGCAGTGTCCTTGGACCTTTATTTTTTTTTTCTGACCTGGGCATTAACCTCGAAAATAAGCTTATTTCATATGCTGATGATACAACTCTATACTCCTCTGTTCACTCTCCTAGCAACAGAGGTGAAGTTGCTGCATCTCTGAATAGGGACTTGGCAATGATCACCGCTTGGTGTCAACTTTGGGGCATGAAACTTAATGCTAATAAAACGCGTTCCATTACCATCAGTAGATCCCGTACCTTGAATCCACCTCATCCTTGTTTGCATATGTTTGGTGAACAGATTAAGGATGTTTCTAGTATTCGTTTGTTGGGAGTCACTCTTGGTTCCATGTCTTCCACTATTGCACAGAAGACAGGTTACTTCGTAAGTGCTTCAAAATATTTGCTTGTGACTCAACTGTAATAAAATCTTTTAATGCATTAATTTTTCCCCACTTTGAGTATTGTGCTCCTGTTTGGATGTCTGGTGCCAACTGCCATTTAAAGTTACTTGACAGAGCTATCAATTCAATCGAATTTATTTTTCCGGCACTTGTTCTTGTTCTTGATCATCGGCGTCAAGTTGGTGCCTTTAGCATTTTATTTAAAGTTTTAAGAATAATCGGCATCCCTTACACAATGCTCTGCCCAATCCTTTTACTCCTGCCCGGGTCACGAGGTTTGCTCTCATTCAAAACTATCTGGCTTTTAATTCTATAAATTTTTGTACGACACAATTCGTTGACAAGTTTATGGAATCAGTTACCCAATGAGATTGTCCTTTCTGCAGACATTGCTACATTTAAGTCTCGTGTGAATGTCTTTTGAAACAGTAATTTTATTTTTCCTCCTTTTGGCTTTGACTGGCCAGTTTCTTAACTATTTGTTGCCTTTGCTTTTCTCCAGTACCTTTTGGTATTTTGTGTAGTTTAACTTGCTGTATCTGCTCCCTAAAGGGAGACTTTGGTAGCTTATCATAATAATAATAATTATAATAATAATAATAATAATAATAATAATAATAATAATAATAATAATAATAATAATAATAATAATAATAATAATAATAATAATAATAATAATGATAATGATAATGATAATGATAATAATAATAAAAATAATAATAATAATAATAATAATATACATACGCTACCCCATAATACATACATAATGACAAATAGAAAACGAACAGGTGCAGGAAACACAGGATGTTATCTGAATGCACTGGGCAAGAGGGAGGGAAAGAGAGGGTGAGAAAAATCAGTGCATCAAGTTAAGTGGTGCAAAGCGCAGTTCGCGGAATAAGAAAATAGTAAAGTTCCAGTGTGTAATAGTAATGGGCTTGAGAGGTGTTTTGATTCTCACCTCCTGGAAGCCATTACGACGAAGGAAAGAGGAAAGTGTGTGTGTGTGTGTGTGTGTGTGTGTGTGTGTGTGTGTGTGTGTGTGTGTGTGTGTAACAGGTGTGGAAAGTAAGATAATTTATTGTTAGAGAGTACGCCGAACTATTCCGATGTTAAATGAGACAAAGAGAAGGAAAGCGAGGATCCGGGAGGGTCTTTGATTGATTGCCCCTCCCCATCGCTCCACCCAAATATACCTCACCGGGACTGGTTGACGCCCGTTGTGGTAACTGTCTGGCTATCTACTCCCCTGTTTAGCCCTTAGTGATTATGCTTTTCATGATTTTTGTCATTGATACCTTCATTACTTTTGTATAATAGATTTTAGTTTCTCCATATTTAATTAAACTGCAACATGTGACTTATTTTCTGTTTATCATTTCATTACACAATTCTTAAGCTCTTGGCTTTACCGAATATGCTTTTTATTATTCCTTTAATTGTTCCGTCACGCTTTCGCTCCACTGTATGCTCCTTCACTGTCTGAAAAATTTAATCTTCCTTTCATTGTCGTCCCAAATCTTAAACTCCTTCACACTTTCGAAAACATTTCTACTTCTCTTCTTCATAACTCGTCCTTCTTCTCACACTCGTAACTCCTCTTCCCCCTTCAATACCGACGGCTCGCACACCTCCATGTCTCACCGCTCGCTGCCTTCTTCCTCAACTCCCTGCTGCTGGTTGTCAAAACGAGGAAACTCCTGAAGCAGTAACATCACTTCGAGCTGCTGTCAACCCCTGCAACCTCGAACCGTCAGTCGCATAGATCCCTTTACTCGTGTGTGTGTGTGTGTGTGTGTGTGTGTGTGTGTGTGTGTGTGTGTGTGTGTGTGTGTGTGTGTTTTCTTTATGATTTTTCAAAAATCTACTTGATCCCATTTCCTTGTGAGTTGATGATAATATTCTTTAGTTCGTCATCAATTATATTAGTGTTTTCAGCTTCTTTTTTTTTCATGGATGATTTTATCAGACTAACATTATTCTGAGATCTGAAAATTAAGAAAGGAATTCTGGGAGGACTTGCTGCCTAAGAAAATTTGTTCATCAATAAGTTTTATCTTGGAACATTTGTCTAACATTATTTTCGTGTACTAAAAATGCAAAGGATTTTGTAACGACTTCTTTCAAAAGACTCTTTAGAGTGACATGAGGTTAAAGGTTTATTTTATTTTCTTGAAAAGGAACCCTATCAGTTTAATACAACTAATTAATTGAAAAAATAAAAGCATTATAAAGGAATTTCCACCCACGAATATTTTCGCAGTAACATCACAAAATTAACAAACTGACTAATAGGGAGCATAGGTTCGGGAGCGCGTCGTTCTACTCCCGACGGTCTTCCAGAGCAAGCTCCCACGCGGCTGTCCTATCCATCTCAAGTTCTTCCCGGCAGGATCGGCTGACTACCCTCAACCCTGAGTTATGTGGGCGTCCCCTTGGTCTCCTCCACTCAGGGCTGTCTCTTTTAGAAACAACCTTGAACATCACTCGGGTCAACTTTCAATATTTTATTTAAAAATGGAGCAATATCAATTTTACATTATTTTCGTATATAAAGGAAGGGAAGGGATATGAAAGGATTTCCACCCCAGGACTATTTTTGGGGCTGCATGATATCTGTCAAACATTACTTTCATATCTTCAAGGGAGCGAGGCTTATGAAAGGGCCTCGCGCAGCTCGTGAAATAAAAAAATGTAAATAAAAACTGCATGCTGTAATATTGCTGTAATATTGCAGAGCCGCCGTCCTTTTAATATTGTATAGAGGCGCCGGCCGTGTTTCCCTTTGCCCAGGCCGCTCCTCTTACTTCTCTTGCCTGTGTTAATATCTTTCCTTTCTCTCCCCTTAGGTAAGAGTCACACCGGCCCCACTGCACGCACGCCCGCCACCCTTGCCATCCATAAGCAGTGAGTGCCAGTAATGAACAGTTTTAGTGTTTAATTGATCACGAAACAGGGATATGTTTTGCCTGCTGAGTCAGCGAAATGGTATTATTTTAAGGTGCGCATGTTATTTTTTTCTTAGGATAATTTTGCATGATGAGGATGAAGAATTTGATAATTTTGAAAATGTGGACCTGGTTTTCTGACGGTCTGGCAGTTAATGTCACTGGCTGTACGCTAGCGGCGGGGCGGGGCGAGGCGAGGCGGGCTGGAGAGTGTTGAGACAGCCGCCTGGGACTCAAAGCCTGACTGGTGTGGTTTTGCCGACCTGCCAGTTTCTAGTTTTATACACTTATTTTATTAAATTTATTTATGGATTCGTGCATTTTTGCTTTGTCTGAACGTCAGTCTTGCGCTGCTGGTGCACTGGTATCAGTATCAACCAAAGTACATTCGAGAGAGGGGCTTTATTTATATTATTTTTTGACAGAACGTTTCTCATTATCACCTGCAGTGTGTTTGAGGTGCGGCAGACACATACATTAAAAAAATCAGGCCAGGAGGACATGGACTTGAGCAGATCATAACATGCATAAAACTGATAACAAATTGACTCTATACCAAAGTAACAGAGTGGTAACGCAGAAATTGTAGAAGTCTGGGCAGACAGAGGAAGAAGTGGAAAGATGAAAATAAGGCATCATAATACAGAGATAGGTGGAGAACGTTGGGAAAGGCCTTTGTCTGGTAGTGGACTAATAATGGTTTACAATGATGACACACACACACACACACACACACACACACACACACACACACACACCTGTCTCACCGCCACACCTTTAACATCCCGGCCCCCCCCCCCCCCCTCCGCACGTCCAGGTTTGCGGTGCGGGGGTCGGGAAGATGAGGAGGAGAAGGGGGTGTACTGGGGTGGGATGAGGGAAGGGGAGGCACCTTTCTATGAGGAAGAGGATGGGGAAGGAGGGGATAAATCGTAGCATATGGGAATGGTTGCTTAGTGTAGAGGGGAGGAAGGGGAAGAAAAGAGAAGAGAAGGGAAGAGAAAGGAAGGGGAAGTAGGAGGATGCACTGTGAAGCTGAGTCGGGAATAGGAGAGGAGCAGAGTGCATCTTGTTGAAAAAAAAAAAGAAGAGGAAGGAGAAGGTGCACCGTCGACTTGAGTAGGGAAGGGGAAGAGGTCACGGTGGTGTGGCGGAAGAGGAAGCAAGTATACCGTAGAGAGGAGGAGAGGAAGGAGAAGTTTCAATAATATAATACCTCACCCTCTTGGAGATACAGATCCATTATTTTTCTTATTATTTATTATTGTTGTTGTTGGTGGTGGTAGTAGAGTGGTGTAGGAAGGGGTGAGGGAAGGGGAGGGGAAGCAGAGTGATGTACCGTGCTAGGGAGAGGGTGTAGAGGATAAGGAGGAAGGGAAGGGGTGTACCGAGGTGTTGGGAGAGAGAAGGGGAAGGGAGGGGAGGGATGTGCCTTGGTTTAGGGGTTAAGTGTGTGGGGAGGGACTGAACCGTGGTGTAGGGAGAGGAAGGGAAGGTAGAGGAGGGACTTCACCGAGGTGTAGGGTAAGGGGAAGAGGGAGAAATGGAGGGGGCGGGGTGTGCCTTTGTGTAGGGGATAAGGGAGAGGATGAGGGGGTATTCCGAGGAGTTGAGGGTAAGGAGGAGGATGAGGGGGTATTCCGAGGAGTTGAGGGTAAGGGGTGAATGAGGAGGTATCCCGAGGAGTTGAGGGTAAGGGGAGGATGAGGGGGTATTCCGAGGAGTTGAGGGTAAGGGGAGGATGAGGGGATATTCAGAGGAGTTGAGTGTAAGGGGAGGATGAGGGGTATTCCGAGGAGTTGAGGGTAAGGGGAGGATGAGGGGTATTCTGAGGAGTTGAGGTAAGGGGAGGATGAGGGGTATTCTGAGGAGTTGCGGGTAAGGGGAGGATGCGGGGGTATTCCGAGGAGTTGAGGGTAAGGGGAGGATGAGGGGGTATTCTGAGGAGTTGAGGGTAAGGGGAGGATGAGGGGGTATTCTGAGGAGTTGAGGGTAAGGGGAGGATGAGGGGTATTCTGAGGAGTTGAGGGTAAGGAGGATGAGGGGTATTCTGAGGAGTTGAGGATAAGGGGAGGATGAAGGGGTATCCCGGGGAGTTGAGGGTAAGGGGAGGATGAGGGGATATTCCGAGGAGTTGAGGGTAAGGGGAGGATGAGGGGGTATTCCGAGGAGTTGAGGGTAAGGGGAGGATGAGGGGGTATTCCGAGGAGTTGAGGGTAAGGGGAGGATGAGGGGATATTCTGAGGAGTTGAGGGTAAGGGGACGTATGAGGGGGTATTCCGAGGAGTTGAGGTAAGGGGAGGATGAGGGGGTATTCCGAGGAGTTGAGGGTAAGGGGAGGATGAGGGGGTATTCCGAGGAGTTGAGGGTAAGGGGGAGGATGAGGGGGTATTCCGTGGAGTTGAGGGTAAGGGGGAGGATGAGGGGGTATTCTGAGGAGTTGAGGGTAAGGGGAGGATGAGGGGGTATTCCGAGGAGTTGAGGGTAAGAGGAGGATGAGGGGGTATTCTGAGGAGTTGAGGGTAAGGGGGAGGATGAGGGGAGTCGACGTGGTGGTTTGTCTGTCCGTCGCGTCGTTGGGCTTGATTTGATTTCCCCGAGCGAAACGCGGCCGACACTGGACCAATGGTTTATGTTTTCCCGAGCAGCTCCGGTGAAATATTTATTAGTGTAATGCGCAACAGGTTCTGCCATCATATCTGTATTTCCTCCTATGTGTATTTCGTTCAACATTTTTTTTTAAAGTGAACGAGTCTGATTCCAGGAAAACCGAAAAATAAGCATTTCAATATATTCGGTTTTTCCAACAATATGTCGACCTTAATAAATGGAAGGGAAGGCATGAACTTGTAAACCCTTCATGATTTTCAGTGCCGTGTATTTTAAACGTGTCCTTCATGACGCTGAATTATTGAGACACAAGACCAGAATCGCGGATGAAATAATGAAGACCACAAGGTTGGGAGCCTCTCTCGATTTCCTTATTAAAGATGAGCGTTTTTCGTCACGACTGAATTGGGTTATTCTTCACACGTGTTAATATTTTTTACGCTTTCTCGTACTACAAGGGCTTTTCTTCACCTCTGTTGCTAGAAACGGAGAACAGTTTGAAAGTCCTTATACTCCACTGGACCTGTGATTGCTGGTGATGATAACTGTTCATGTATTCTCATAACTATTTTTTTTCGTTCTAAATGGATGTGCTCCATCTCAAAGGGGAAGGAGAGGGAATGGGGTGCACCTTTCTATGAGGAAGAGGATGCGGAAGGAGGGGATAAATCGTGGCATATGGGAATGGTTGCTTGGTGTAGAAGGGAGGAAGGGGAAGAAAAGGGAAGAGAAGGGAAGGGAAATGATAGGGAAATAGAGAACATTGAGAAAGGCCTTTATCCCGCACTAGGACTAACAATAACTGGTAATGATGACGACGATGATGATGATGATGATGATGATGATGATGATGATGATGATGAGGAGGAGGAGGAGGAGGAGGAGGAGGAGGAGGAGGAGGAAATTTGTAAATGTATACCACCCATAACTACCTAAGATAATGCAAATTGGTCTTCTTTCTGTTTAGAGAGTTTCTGAGATCTTTCATCTTTTCGGCCATCCTTTGTTCTTGTTCGACAGACAAAGTAACCTATTCTCAAAGGGACCAAATACCAGTAATTACTTAGGCCTCCTTATTCTTTGTTTTCTTTTTATACAGCAAGGGAGGAAGCTCAAGGGCAATAAACAATAACAATATCAAAGAAAAACGCTAGACTCTGCTCCAATAAGAGAAAACAGAGCGATATGCCAAAAGAGAAGTAAATTTGATATGGAAAGGCGTCTTGATACTCTCCTCTTTCAAGAGTTGAAGTCGTAGGCAGGAGGAAATACAGACGAATGAAGGCTGTTCCAGAGTCTGCCAGCGAAAAGGATAAAAGAATGAAGTTGCTACTTAACTCTTGCATAAGGGATTTGGACAGTTTAGGAATGAGCAAGAGTAGAAAGTTGTGTGCAGCGGGGCCGCGGGAAAGGGGGAAGGCATGCTGTTACCAAGTGTAGAAGAGCAGTCAGCATGAAAATATCAATAGAAGATAGGAAGAGAAGCAACATAGTGGCGAGGTAGGAGACTGCTAGTACGCGGAGGGGAGTTGATAAGACGAAGAGACGCATCAGACGCCTTCATTTTTTTTTTTTTTTTTTTTTTTTGCAATAAACGATATCACCCAGTCATTCTGCACCTGATGTACATATATAAATACCACCGACGCATTTTACTCCCGATGAACAAATTAATAACCATCACCGACTCATTCCACTTGTGATAAACTAAACACGAGACGCGTTGGCTGGCTCAGCGGTCAGGGTGCGGACGCAGTGTCTTGCGGACCCGAGTTCAAGTCCCACCCGCCGTTAAAAGCTGATAATTTTCAATCATCGCCAAGTGGCTTAAAACTACCTATATGTTGTCCTGATGACCACTTATCAAATCAGACTTAAGCGAAACACTCTAAAGATGATGAGAGATTATCTTTTTTTTTTGGGGGGGGAGGGGCAGCATGAGCCAGACAAGATGGCGTAACAATAAACACTTGGCTGCACCACTAACGACTATAGGGCCGACAAACCCATAGGCCGAACGTATAAGTAAAAAAGGAGAGCGCAGCTGTAGCTTTGGACAGTCCATGGTAGTGCTGCCCTCGTGTGTGTGTGTGTGTGTGTGTGAGAGAGAGGGGGTGAGCAGTGAGCTTTAGTATGGCGGCTCCCTGGCGCCTGCCGTCACCCTTGGGGCCCGGCAGAGCACGGAGGGTGTGTATGATAAAACTGGCCGACCAACATGACCATTTCGCCACCACAGCACCACCGCTGCAGCACCATCGTGACCGAACCAACATTATCACCACCGTTAGCTCACCATTGTCACCACGCCGTTACAACATCACCATCTCACCACCGCCTCCACCACCATACAATCTCCAACACACTCCAATGCCATCACACGACTTCCAACACCACACCAACAATACCTCGCCACCACTACAGCGCGCCAGACCTGGCTATGATAAGAAAATAAATATAAGGGGCGTTTAAACTGTACCAGGCTCTCCTATCCCTCAGCAATTATCTGAGTCACTGCCGGCAAACACTGTCTCCCGAGGGCCGAGGATCAACACTTACCATCAATGAAAAAACATAACGAAACCATTATTTAAAGGATGAAATTAATCTCTTAGAGAATGAAGAGGAGGAGGAAGAGAGGAGAGAAAAGTGGGAGAAGCATTACGTAAATCAGAAAGAGGAGGAGGAAGAAAAGAAAGGGAAGGAAATTGCGTCGGGAATAGGAGGCGGAAAAGGTGTAAAACATGGAGGGCGGAGCAGGAAGAAGAAAAGAAGTGTCACGTGGAGAAGGAGGAGGCGGCGGCGGAGGCGGAGACGGAGGCGGTAGACAAGGCGCAGGAGGAGGACAAGGAAAAGTATGATCAGAGAGCGAAGAGCAGACAGGCGGAGTACAAGTGTGGGACGGAAAAATAAGCCGAAGAGGAGGACAAAGAAGGACAAATGGAGTGTGGTTAGTGCGAGGCGAGAGGGACGAAAGGAAAGGAGAGGCGACTACGCTACACTGGTGATATTTTCCCTGTGAGTTAGGGCAGCGGCGGTGACTGCGGGGAAGGTTATATATTGTGTGCGGTGTGTCTTACGGCCTGGATGAGGGCGGGATAGTGTGGAAAAGATGGAGTGTGAGGATAGGGTAGGCTTGTCTGCGTGGAGGTGGAGGCAACACTGAATACAAAAGAGGTGACGCTCGGTAGGTAGGTGGGAATAGATAGGTGGTGGGAAGGTAGGATGGTATGCAGGTAAATAGGAAAATAGATTGATAGGTAAGGAGAGAGAGAGAGAGAGTCAGACCGCACAGTCCATATGGTCATTTTAATTTGAAGGAAGAAGTGGCGATCGAGTTTGCTATTAAATGAATTAATCGTACTTCACTGGACCACTAAAAATGGGAGTTTATTCCATTTTCGGGCTGCAACGTTCGTGAAGAAAATTTTGGTGTAGTCTGAATTTATTTGTTTAAACTGTAGTTTTGTGCCATTATTTTTCGTTTGGAGCGTGTCATCGATCAAAACAATTTAGATTTGTCAACATTCGTGAAACCGTTATTTATTTATTTATTTTTTTATTTTTTTATTTTTTTACGTGTACGCCTATAGCGCCGGTAGGCTTTTCTTGAGGGGCCTAGCTGATAGTCGGCCCCAGTTTGCCATGGCGCAGGCAAGTGTTTATAGTGGCGCCATCTTCTCTTGGCTCATGCTGTCCCCCGGAACTCGTTCTTGATTCACTTTGACGGTTTCCTCTAGAGTCCGGGTTGATGGGTGGTCTTCAGGACAAAATGTGGGTAGTTTTAGGCCACTCGGCGGTGACTGAAAAATCCGAGGTGGTAGCGTGGGGATTCGAACCCGCGTCGTCCATCAAGCGGTGAATGTGGGCCCAGCACGCTACCACTCAGCCACCGCCTACCCGCCTACCCTAGGTTTGTTGCTCAACGAAGAGATCATCTCTTTTGCCCTACGTTGCACTCCTTATAATTTAGCAATGTCCTTTGTTGTTAGGGAGACCAAAACTGTAACGCATTTTCCAAACGGGGTCTGACTAAACTATTGTACAGTGGAAGTATTACATATTTATTCTTGAATGAGAAGTTTCGCTTAACGAAGTCTAGCATTCTGTTCGGTTTGTTAGCTGCGTCAATGATTTGTTGTGAGAATTTGAGGTTTAACGAGATTGTGACACCTAGGTCCTTGGCACACTGAACGCTTTTGAGTTTCATGGCACGCATTTCGTAATCGAACCTCTTTTTTTTTTTTTTTTTACCAACTTGAAGAACCATCTATCGCATCGCATCTATGCATCGCGAAGCACTCTGGGATCTTCTGCGACTCGTGGGATTCCTGCGAGGACTATTGATTTGCTGACTGGCCTGTATTCTGGGACTGAGAGTGCTCTGAAGTGTGTGGGAGGCTTGTCCAGCTTCTTTCCCGTGAATCCGGGAGTGAGGCAGGGCTGTGTCCTTGCCCCATCGCTTTACAACATTTGTATGGACTGGGTACTGGGCGAGTTGTGGACCAGAGTCATTGCGGAGCATCCATTGGCAATACCAGGGTCACTGACCTTGTTTTTGCCGATGATGCAGTAATCCTGACGGAATCGCTGGAGGTTTTGGTGATGGCTCTCGAGGTACTGCACGAGGAGGCGAAGCCCTTGGGACTTAAGGTCTCCTGGGCCAAGACCAAGGTACAGGTTTTGGAAGTTTGCTAGATGAAACACTACAGTCTGTTCATGCGTGTGGCGAGGACGTTGAGATCTCAGAAAGTTTCACGATTCTTGGTAGTGTAGTTAATAACAACGGTGAGTCTGGCCAGGAAGTCTTACGGCGGATTGGTCTGGCCCACGGTGTTATGGACTCGCTCAACACGAGTATATGGCGTTGTCGATACCTGTGCAGAAGGACAAAGTCCCTTGTGCTCCCTGTCTTACTCTATGGTTGTGAGACTTGGACACTAACTGGGGACTTGGAGAGGCGGATTGATGTCTTTGGTAATAAGTGTCTACGCAGAATCATGGGATATCGCTGGAATGACTTTGTGACTACTCCGTGAGACTGATTCGACATATATTACCTGCATAGTCCTTCAACGCCAACTCCGGCTATACGGGCACGTGGCACGTTGCCCTGAAGCTGATCCTGCTCATCGGGTTGTCTCTGTAAGAGACAACCCTGAGTGGAGGAGGCCAAGGGGACGCCCACGGAGTTCGTGGTTTGAGCTAGTCAATAGAGCCTGCCGGGAGGTACTCAGGATGGGCAGGGAGCCTGCACGGAGACTCGCCCGGAGGGACCCCCGAGCTTGGCGTCGTAGAGTGGGCGAGGCGACGCGCCCCCCGGTGTATGCCCTCATTGATTGATTGATTGATCCCATCTATCGGACCAAGCTGAAATTTAATGCAAATCTTCTTAGAGGCTGTGTCTGTCTTCGTCATTAGGGGCCGAATTGCCAGTCTTTGTGTCGTCAGCAAATTTACTAATGAGATTATTGAGTCCAACGTCAACGTCATTGATGTTAATTATACACAGCACTTGGCCAAGAACCGAGCCCTGAGGGACACCGCTAGTGACGGTCACCCACTTTAAGTTAAATCCAACGACCACCACTTTGCTGCGTGGTGCTCAACCATTTTGAGATCCATTGTTGTATTTGACCGTCAATACCTAGTTCCTTAAGTCTATAAAGTAATTTATGGTATGAAGCTTTATCAAACTCATTCTAAAAATCAATACGGACTACGTCCAGTGATTTGGTTATGTCGTAAACTGAGAATAGCTCGTTATAAGTTGTCAGTAGGCTCGAGTAGCCATGTTGTGTATTCATAATCAGTGAGTGACTTTCAAGGTAACTCACAATTTTGTCTTTAATCATGCTCGCGAGTTGCTTACCAACTACTGAAATTAGACTAATGGGCCTGCAGTTATCCGGTACTTTTTTGTCTCCTTTCTTAAGAATCAGTGTTACATTAGCCATTTTCCAGTCCGACGGGACTATGCCTTGTCACAAGGACATATTGAATACGGTTGTGAGGGAGGACAGTATTTCGCTTTTGTT
>NC_066509.1:13688365-13710865 GCF_024679095.1 Eriocheir sinensis
AGAGAGAGAGAGAGACGACAGTGAGAGAAGAGAGAGATTTGTTTCTGTACCGCGTCACATCTCTTTCTCCTCCTCCTCTCTTTTTTTCCGTCTCTCCGTTTCTTTATGGACCGCCGCTGTCTCTCTTTACTTTCCAGATACCTTCCTCTCTAGCATTCTTGTCCTGTCTGTCTTGTCCTCTCCCTCTTGCTGTTTCTTTTCTCCTTCTTCCCCTCTTGTCTTTTTCCTTCTGCTTTTTCCTTCCCCTCCTATAATTCCTCTTGAAATCCCTCTTTCTTGTCAGACTTCCTCCTTTCTTCACCTACTTTATCTCTTCACCACCATCACCACCACCACCACCACTATAACCACCACCACTGCACTTCTCATCACTGTTTCTACCCCTCCGTCATCATCTCCTCCTCCTCCTCCTCCTCCTCCTCCACGTCCTCGGCAGTAAAGTTGCCTGTTCGTGTTTATCTCTGGTGTTTACATGCCGAGGCGCCATAATGGAGGCACCCTTTGAAGACTCTCATTGAAGGAAGAGAGAGAGAGAGAGAGACGTAGTGGAAGTTTGAGTTGTGAAGTAAAAATGTGTTAATATTTCACACACACACACACAAAAAAAAAAGAATAAAAAAGTTATCGAGTGTTTTTCTCTGTTCGTGTTTGGTCGTTTCCGTGTTTATTTATTTATTTGTGTGTGTAGAAATAAGTCAGTTACCTAAATAGAAAAAAAGTCGAAAATGTTCCTCTTACTTTAAATATTTATTTTTTTATTTATATTTATTTTATTCAGTTTTATTCAATCTCATTTTAATAATGTTTATTCTGATTTGACTTTAATATTTTTTTTATTTTGCTGTATTTCAATTTTCTATTTTTTTTCCATCAGGTTGCATTTTTTTTTTGTGTGTGTGTGTGTTCCTTTATTCCTTTATTACGTGTCGTTACGAGGTAAAAGGTGAAATACGAAAAAAAAATGTTATCCTGAAAAAAAACGACTGCGTAAAATATTCTGAACCCATTGTAAGGAGACGTCAAAAGTCTAAAACGAGTGATGAAAATACTGACGACGAGTAAAAAAAATAGGTTAAAAAAAAAGATGATAAAACTAAAATCTTGAAAAATATTGACTATAGTTGTGAAGGACATGCAAAGGAATGTGTGCAGCTTAGCCACGACGCCACAAGGAAGGAGCGCGCCGAGTAGCGGAATAAATTAAGCTCAGTGTGTGATTTTCTTCTTTGAGCCAAAAATTCGCTCTTTAAATCACACCTGGACAGCGAGAACACGGTCACATGTCCCCTCACTGCGGCAGGAGCTGAGGGAACCAGGTACGAACGGGGAAGAAGAGGACGAAGAACAACAACAACAACAAAAACAAAAACAACAACAACAACAACAACAACAACAACAACAACAACAACAACAAAGAAGAAGGTGGAGGAGGAGGAGGAGGAGGAAGAGGAGGAAAAAGAAAAATCGAGAGCAGGAGGGGAGGAAGAGATAAGCGTTGGTGGAGGAATTGAAATAAAAATATGTACATGAAGTAAAAGTTGTAAAAGAAAGTATGAAAAAGATATTGAAAATTTAGACGAAGAAGAAAAATAAGAGAGCGGAGTTTAACTAGTAAAGGGAACAGACTCATCACTGAAATGAATATAAACTTGATTCTCTTCACATCGACGCGGAAGGAAATACGTTTGAAGTTAGATGTTTTGTCATGATATCGTCTAGAGATCAGAAATTTAGCCTTACAACGCCCAAAGTATGTCACCGTACCTGTCTGGGGCGGAGTATCTGTTGCCAATCGCGGTCAAAGATGAAAAAAGGAGCTTGATTCTCGCCGCACCGCCACCCAGAGCCACAGAATAGGAAAGTTTGGTCAGCTTCTTCACAGGCGCCATGTTGTTACCAATAGAACCGTGAGAGATTAAAATTGATGCTAATACAATAGTTTTTTTGTGTGTGTGTGTTCTGGGTACTTCCTCGACATCTTGAGCATGAAAGACACTGTTGTATAAGCATCAGTTTGAATTTCTCGCTGCTCTTTTGGTAACAACGTGATGCCTGTTATGAAGTTGGCCAAACTCTCCTATGCTATGCCTCTGCCGCCGCCTAGACATTATTTGAAGTGTCGCCCCGCCACTCGTCACTCCTGCGTCACCCTGCCAGTCAAGTCAAAGGTGAGAAAAAGAACCTGACCTTCACCACCGCCGCCACCTAGACACTCAAGGCACCTAGTATTGGAGTGCGAGGGGGATGGAGGTTAAGTGGGGGGTGAGGAAGTTTACGGGGAAGGGAGGAGAATGCTTTGGAAGGTAAGGAGGGAGAGGAGGAAGGGTAAGGGTGAATACGGAGGGGGGCAAGGAGGGACAGAGAGGGCATATGAAAAGAGGAGAGGAGAAATATGAAGGGTGAATAAGTTGTTGGGGGGGGAGTGAGAGGGAAGGGATATGGGACGATGAGAAAGGTGAGGAGAAAAGAGGGAAGAAAGGTAAACGGCGTAACGGAAAGAAGGAAGGATGTAGGAGGAGGAGAAGAAAATAACAAACAAAAAAGTATCTCCGCGTCGCTCACCGGCCCGCCACCCTTCACTCCTGCGTCTTTCTGCCAATCAAGGTCGAAGGGTAAAAAATCGAACCTGACCGTAACCACCGCCGCCGTCACCGCCACCTTTACATTAGAGGCGTGTCCCCGTCTCCTCCCAGTTACTCCCCCGTCACTCTTCCGTCACTGAAACTTTCGGAGTCTCTTCTTTAAGTACATGCACCGAGGCAAGTCAATGACGGGAGGGAAATACAGAAGAAACCTCAAATAAACTAAACTCGTATAACCAATTCCTCCTCAGAAATAAATCGAGTGCGGAGTAGAAAAGGTTATAGAATCCAATATTATACTTCAAGTCAGACCAATGGTGGATGAGTAGGATGGAAGGGAACTCAGCGAAGTGTCACTCATGATTAACTATTCATCCCCAGTGATGTTATATACCTGGACTTTCACATCCCCGGTGATATTATATACCTGGACTTTCAGAAAGCCTTCGACAAGGTACCGCACGAGCGACTCCTTAAGAAACTGCACTCGGCGGGCATCGGAGCCAATCTGACCGCGTGGATAAGAGATTGGCTCACCGACAGAAAACAACGAGTACTACTCAACGGACAGCCTTCCGATTGGCTTCCAGTCACTAGTGGAGTGCCTCAAGGGTCAGTGCTGGGATCCATCCCCTTTATCATATCTATCAATGACCTAGAATCAGGACTGAAATCCACAATATCGAAATTTGCAGATGACATCAAGGTGGGTGGAAAGGCCCTCACAAAGACCGACTGCGATATCATTCAGAAAGACCTCAATCACATTATCGAATGGTTGGAAAAATGGCAAATGTCTTTTAATGCTGACAAATGCAAAGTCATGCACATTGGGTCCAGAAATAGTAACCACACATACATCATGAATGGGAGACCTCTGCAGGCGATGCAGGAGGAAAAGGATCTTGGAGTCACTATCAGCAGTGACCTGAAACACGCGAATCACTGTAAAAAAGCATACAACAAAGCCAACACTATGCTCGGGTTCATAGCAAGGAACTTCGAGTGTAAAACACCAGACGTGATGCTCTCCTTGTATAATTCCATGGTAAGACCGCACCTCGAGTATGCAGTACAGTTCTGGTCTCCTAATTACAGAAAGGACATTGCTTTACTGGAAAGGATTCAACGACGCGCCACGAAGATGATTCCAACTTTAAGGGCTCAACCGTACGAGGAACGACTCAAGCAACTCAATCTCTTTACATTGGAGAAAAGACGCCTACGAGGGGATATGATTCAAGTCTTCAAGTATCTGAAAAAGATCAATAACGTTGATTACTCCAAATTCTTTGAACTAAAAACCTTAAGAACTAGAAATAACGGCTTAGCCATTCAGTCGAGTCGATGTAACACAGACATTGGAAGGAGTTTCTTTTCAAACCGAGTCATCCGCCACTGGAACAGTCTTCCCTCAGAAGTAGTAAATGCGAATACCATCAACTCCTTCAAATATAGAATCGACCGTCATTTCGCTGCGTCGGGAGTAAACTGAATAACGAGGTGCTTTCATCTGCTCTTCAATATCGAGGTGCTTTCATCTGCTCATCAAGCCCCAAGTGGCGGTCGAGCAGATTAAAGCACCCAAGCGGGCGACCTCGTAATGAGCCAATAGGCTTTCTTTTGCTTGCATTTCCATGTTTCCATGTTTCCTTTCAAAGATAATATGAGCGCGAAGTATGGGAAAACTTATACGAATCCAGTTAATCCTAGAACACGAACTCTTTGAACAAGTACCACCTTAAAAAAAACGGGTGAATATACATTATTTCTCCTCTCAAATGAACACTATAACTTCTGTACTTTGATTTCATTGTATAAGAAGTGCCTGAAAATAGTATTAGATGGGTGGCCTCAAATTCTTAGTAATGAAGTTTTCCGGCGGGTTCTGCCACCAAGGTATAGGGCAGGTAATAGCATTCACGGGTAATAATTAGATTGATACCGCCATGAATATGGAAGTAATGGAGGACAGTGGCCAAGACTTCGAAAATGGGTACGGTGGAGGAGGAAGACAGAGGAGAAGAAGGAGAAAAGAATGGAGTGAAAAGAAGACGAAGACGAAGAAGAAGAAGAAAAAAGAAGGGGGTGAAAAGAAGACGAAGACGAAGAAGAAGAAGAAAAAAAGAAGGGGGTGAAAAGAAGACGAAGACGAAGAAGAAGAAGAAAAAGAAGACGAAGAAGAAGAAGAAGAAGAAGAAAGAAGACAAAGAAGAAGAAGAAGAAGAAAAAGAAGACGAAGAAGAAGAAGAAAAAGAAGACGAAGACGAAGAAGAAGAAGAAAAAGAAGACGAAGAAGAAGAAGAAGAAGAAGAAGAAGAAGAAGAAGAAGAAGAAGAAGAAGAAGAAAAAGAAGAAGACGAAGAAGAAGAAGAAGAAAAAGAAGACGAAGACGAAGAAGAAGAAGAAAAAGTAGACGAAGACGAAGAAGAAGAAGAAAAAGAAGACGAAGAAGAAGAAGAAGAAGAAAAAGAAGACGAAGAAGAAGAAGAAAAGGAAGACGAAGAAGAAGAAGAAGAACAAAACGGGGGTGAAAAGAAGACGAAGACGAAGAAGAAGAAGAAAAAGAAGACGAAGAAGAAGAAGAAAAAGAAGACGAAGAAGAAGAAGAAAAAGAAGACGAAGAAGAAGAAGAAGAAGAAAAAAGAAGGGGGTGAAAAGAAGACGAAGACGAAGAAGAAGAAAAAAAGAAGGGGGTGAAAAGAAGACGAAGAAGAAGAAGAAAAAGAAGACGAAGAAGAAGAAGAAAAAGAAGACGAAGAAGAAGAAGAAAAAGAAGACGAAAAAGAAGAAGAAGAAGAACAAAACGAGGGTGAAAAGAAGACGAAGAAGAAGAAGAAGAAGAAGAAGAAGAAGAAGAAGAAGAAGAAGAAAAAAAGAAGGGGGCGAAAAGAAGACGAAGAAGAAGAAGAAAAAGATGAAGAAGAAGAAGAAGAAAAAAAAAAAAAAAAGAAGAAGAACGAGAAGGTGAAAGGAAGCTGAAGAAAGCTGTGTGGGAGATAGAATGTGAGGAGGGGAAGGAGACGGCATAGAAAAAGAAGTAAAAGAAAAAGAAGAAGAAGAAGAAGAAGTGCAAAAAGAGGAAGAAGAATGAAAAATAAAAAAATAAAAAATAGAGGAAATAGAGGAGGAAGGAACAAAAGGAGATGAAAAGCAACCACAAGGAGAGAAGGACAAGGAAGGAAGAAGAGGAGGAGAAGAGGAAGCGGGACATCGGAGTAGCAAGGCAACAACAACATCCTCATACGCCAAGGCCCGCCCGAGCACCGCCCAAGACGCCACAATCCAATTACTTCCGCGCCGTGTCCTTGATAACACGCAATCTACCGCCAATCACGCCGCTCACTGCCCGTCGCATCTTTCCCTGCCTTGTATCAAACCCCTTCATCAGCGCTCTCACAGTAAATTAGACAGAACAGTTCCATAGATTTTTTTTTTCTTTTTTGTCAACTAGGCTTTTTTCTATGGGTCTTTTTTTCTCATTTATATTTAGGCCTTTTTTTCTTTTTTTCATTTCATTTATATTTTCTTATTTATATATTTTTTTCATTGCTCACTTATATTTTCTTATTCATATTTTTTTTCATTTATATTTTCTCATGTATATTTTCTTCTCATTTATATTTTTGCCCTTGAGCTACTTCCTTTATATAATGTAAATAAATGCACGTGTTCCTTTAGCATATAAATCACTATGTATGATTATAATTAATCCACGTTCTAACAGCATATTAGACAGATTAGTTCCATTTCCGACTGGGATACAAGGAACCTTGTGTCTTTCAGTGCCTCAAAAACCAAATTTCTCCACCTATCAACTCGACACAATCCACTTATCTCCTATTGTTCAACAACACTCAGCTGTCACCTTCTTCAACACTAAACATACTCGGTTTATCCTTAACTCAAAATCTCAACTGGAAACTTCACATCTCTTCTCTCAGTAAATCAGCTTCCTCGAGGTTGGGCGTTCTGTATCGTCTCCGCCTGTTCTCCTCCCCCGCACAGTTGCTATCCATATACAGGGGCCGTGTCCGCCCTCGTATGGAGTATGCATCTCACGTGTGGGGGGGCTCCACTCACACAACTCTCTTGGACAGAGTGGAGTCTCAGGCTCTTCGTCTCATCAGCTCTCCTCCTCTTACTGTTAGTCTTCTATCTCTTAAATTCTGCCGCCATGTTGCCTCTCTTTCTATCTTCTATCGATATTTTCACGCTGACTGCTCTTTTGAACTTGTTAACTGCATGCCTACCCCCCTCCCGCGCACTCGCCGCACACAGTTTTCTACTCAAGCTCATCCCTTTACTGTCCAAATCCCTTATGCAAGAGTTAACCAGCATCTTCACTCTTTCATCCCTCACGCTGGTAAACTCTGGAAGAATCTTCCTTTATCCGTATTTCCTCCTGCCTACTACTTGAATTCTTTCAAGAGGAGGGTATCAGGACACCTCTCCTCCCGAAATTGACCTATCTTTCGGCCACTCCTCTGAACGTTATAGGAGCAGCGAGTAGCGGGCTTTTTTCATAATTGTTTCCTTTTTTTTTTTTACCCTTGAGCTGTTTTCTCTGCTGTAAAAAAAAAAAAGTTTCCCTTCCAGTTCCACGTCTTTCTTTAGCTTTTAAATGACTATACACGGCTAGAATTCTTAGATGACGCCTTTCTTACAGTAAATAAGACAGAACAGTTCCATGAACATTTTTTCCACCAAATTCAAGTCTTCTTTTGTCTTTTAAATCACTAGGTATGGTTAATATTCATATAACATTCAATAATCATAATTTTTGGTATACATTCAATACATACGCTTCTTTAGCTTTTATGTATTCCGTTTTCATTTTGTAATCATTAGTCGTCGTACACATCTCCAACCTAATTTAACTGAGGTTTCTCCACTTTCTTTTTGGCTATAACAGCGTTTTGTTGGCACTTTTTGGTTTGTTAAATATTTGTTTCGCAGCTGCCTCGTCCACCATGTCTTCTCTTTTATACAGCACCGTTTTCTTTCTCATGGAGTGTCCCTCAGTCTGTCACGTCAACGCTCGACATCCTCAGCCTTCGTCTCAGATATTTCTTTTTTTTATTCCCCGCCATGCGAGTCCGTTGGCGTGTGAAATTCACCAATTATTCACTTGCGACTTTCCAATCTGGTTTGTGAGGTGGCGATTCGCTTCCTGATGGACACCTTTGTCGCTCGAGGAGGAGGAGGATTCTAAGAAGGAGTTATAGCAGGAGGAAGGAGAGGTTTAAAAGGAGGAAGAGAAGGTTTAGAATGAGGTAGAGGAGGAGTTTACAATAGTTCGAGGAGGAGGATTCTAAGAAGGAGGAGTTATAGCAGGAGGAAGGAGAGGTTTAAAAGGAGGAAGAGAAGGTTTAGAATGAGGAGGAGAAGGAGGTTTACAATAGTTCGAGGAGGAGGATTCCGAGGGTCAGGAGTTATAAGAGAAGAAAGAAGAAGTTTAAGAAGAGGAAGAAGAGGTTTAGGAGGACGAGGAGGCGGTTTATAGTAGTAAGGGTAGATTTAATAATGAAGGGAGATAGGAAGATATTTAGAGAAAGAGAAGGAGCAGCAAGAGAAGGCTTAGAAGAAGGAAAGAGAGGTAGCATAGGTGAAAGTCCAAGAGTTGATGGTAATGATGGTGATGGTGAAAACGTGATAATGATGTTGGAGGAGAGACAGATGAGGGAAGAAGGTAATTAAAGGTAGGTGAAAGAGGTAGAGGGAGAAGTAGAGAAGTGGAACAGGTGGTGATGATGGTGTATGGTGGTGCGGAGATGGTAACAGTTGTAGAAAGGTGAAAGTGAAGGGTGCTTGTGATAACAGTAGGCAGGTAAAGGAGGATGGTGATGGCAGACGGAAGGTGAAGATGATGGTGGTAGTGGGGGTGGTGATGGTGATTTTGTGGGTAATGGTGCCGGTAGAGGTAATGGTGGTGGTAGTGGTGATAATGAGTAGAGGTATAGTTAGTGGTGGTGGTTGTGGTGATAATGAGAAGAGGTATAGTTAGTGGTGGTGGTAGTGGTGGTGGTGGCGATGGTGGTGAGGGTGATAGTGGCGGTGGTGGTGAGGACGACTGCCAAAGATAAAGTGCATCATACCTTTATGACAAAATACATTGAACCGTGACGCCCCCCCCCCCTCCCCTCCCCACTCCACCAAAAAAGAACACATTAATTAATTAAAAAAACTATCTGCATCAAAAAATTAATAAACATCATACGCAAGAAATCAAAATATACGTCAGATGCAATCAAATTAACAGGATTCTGAACTCCCGGGAAAAAGTGGGCGGGTCGGGCTAATGGAAATGATACTTATTTGTCCATAGGTGCTTTCAGCTAAACAAGACATCAAACTTTTACTAATTGAAAATGCCAAATATTAGCTGCCTGGCCTGGATATTCAATTGAGAGAGTCGCCATTGCCATAGGTTCCTGCGTGCGTGGAATTTTTTTTTTTTTTCGTCCTCTGAAGCTACGTACTACGAATTGGCGTCTGTCGGGTAGCAGCAGGTGTCGAGGCCTGATTAACTTACCTGTTGATTTGCATTACCTTGGTCCAAATTATTCATCAGCCAATTGCGTGATTTTTTTTCTGGCGTGTTGCACATCTAGGCGGCTACTCTTGTGCAATGTTGTGAAATGACTGTGTTTTATTAGTGTGCGGGGGAGAGAGAGAGAGAGAGAGAGAGAGAGAGAGAGAGAGAGAGAGAGAGAGAGAGAGAGAGAGAGAGAGAGAGAGAGAGAGAGAGAGAGAGAGAGAGAGAGAGAGAGAGAGAGAGAGAGAGAGAGAGAGAGAGAGAGTAGGAGGAGAAAGAGAAGAATGAGAAAGATATATATAGAGAGGAAAGATATAGATGAGAGAGAGAGAGAGAGAGAGAGAGAGAGAGAGAGAGAGAGAGAGAGAGAGAGAGAGAGAGAGAAGACTAGGGCATAGGAAGGGCGGAAAGAAAGGAAAAAAGGAAGGGAGAGCAAGGAAGATAAGGAAATAGGGAGCAAAGATAGAAACAGGAACTACGGACGTAAAATAAAAATAACAAAGGAAAAAAATGGGAGAGAACCGATGTTGAACCGTAGAAAGGGGGAGAACAAGGAGGAAAAAAAAAGGAGGATGAGGAAGGGGAGTTTGTATACATAGAGGGGGAGGGAGGGAGGGGGTCTGCTTTGTTAAAAATATTGCTATGTTGTAATTTCGAGTACGTTGATTTGGTGATGGTCACGTTTCAGCAAATGCAATTCCGTTTTGTTTTGTATTTCGCTTCCGTGTTTTCCTATGATGCCGCCCTTTTACTCTGCTCTGATTTTTACAAACATTAACGATATACGCGACGTGAAAAAACTAGACGCTAACGAGAGAGAGAGAGAGAGAGAGCATCAGAACGTAAAAACACAGGGACATAAGAATATAAGGAGTCCGCTAGAGGTCAGTCGGCCTGCCCAAGGTTAAACTCATTTATTCATGTATAAAATTCAGAAGTCTCTTCGCACCCTTCGCCTTCCTAGAGAATGCAAATTTCAATGCAAAACACTGCCTCAAACGTTCTGCCATGCCAATAATTTATACTGAGACTTTATAAATCCCTCTAAATGTACAGAACAAAAAAAAAAACTTCTGTAATTTGGTCTCTGTTTGACGTGAAACACAGAAGGTTGACATGTAAACCTTTATAGTTTGCTTCAAACAACTGTTCTTACCTTCTCTAACCTTATCCCATCTTTGAATTATTAAACTGACTTTTTTTGTATTGCTCTTAAAGGTCAATGTCTCTCTCTCTCTCTCTCTCTCTCTCTCTCTCTCTCTCTCTCTCAATATTAATATATCTATATCTGTGTAACTCTCTCAATATTAATATATCTCTCTCTCTCTCTCTTTATTTAAACTGACGAATCTATTGTTCACAACATATTTGTATTTTGCCGACGACACTTTATGCGATCGTTCGAGTAGCATATGTTTCACTGTGCAATTTTCAGGGCTTAAAATGTCACTTTTTCTTGTGCATTATTTCAAAAGCCCTTTACACTTGTTCACTGTGTATTTAGCATCACTAGTGGTGTGGGGCATGTTCTTCGCCACCTGTGAGCAGCCACTTTTACCTGCTGGGTGGACATTTCCCTCACTGTTGTCCCTGCTGCAATGAATGTGTTCCACAGGCGGGACACCCTGGAGGTGAAGGTCCGCTGGTGCTGGCTGGCGCATGACCTCGGCACCCTGTCCTGCTCGTGGCTAGAGAGTACCGTTCTCGTATCTCTCACAGCCTCTCGCGGGGGGAGCCTCAGTCTCGCCAGGTGTGGTACTCCTTGTACCTGGGCCTTGTGGAACACCACCAGCGCAGCGACGTCCCGGCGGTGCTCCAGAGTGTCTAGATGTATAATATCCTGAGGGGGCGGCTGGGGGTTGTTCTCCTGTAACAGTCGCTGCACCCGTCACTCCATCTTGTCCAGTCTCTGCAGGTGTGTGGTAGCGCTGGACATCCAGGTCAGAGCCCCGTACTCCAGGTAGGATCTTACCTGGGCCTTGTAGAGGAGCATAATTCCTCGCTTGTCGAGGAAATTAGCCATTCTACGAAGGGCAGAGACACGTAGGGAGGCTTGGTGGGCGACGTGTTTCTCTCTCTCTCTCTCTCTCTCTCTCTCTCTCTCTCTCTCTCTCTCTCTCTCTCTCTCTCTCTCTCTCTCTCTCTCTCTCTCTCTCTCTCTCTCTCTCTCTCTCTCTCTCTCTCTCTCTCTCGAGAAACATTTGTCTGTTTGTGCACTTTTCCAGGCTTAAAATGACAATTTTCCTCTTGTTATTATTTCAAAAGCATGTTGTTTCACACGTTCACTATGTGTTAATCAGCACTAGTGGTGTGGGGCATGTTCCTCGCTACCTGTGGTCCGCCACTTTCATCTGCTGGGTGGACATTTCCCTCACTGTTGGCACTGCTGCAGTAAACGTGTTCCACACTCTGGAGGTGAAGGTCCTCTGGTGCTGGCTGGCGCGTGACCTCGGCACCCCGACCTGCTCGTGGCTGGAGAGTACCGTTCTCGTATCTCTTACAGCCTCTTGCGGGGGGAGCGTCAGTCTCGCCAGGTGTGGCACTCCTTGTACCTGAACCTTGTGGAACACCACCAGCGCAGCTACGTCCCGGCGGTGCTCCAGTGTCTAGGAGTGTCATATTTTGAGGGGCAGCTGGGTTTTTTTCTTCTCTAACAGTCGCTGCACACGTCGTTCCACCTTGTCCAATATCTGCAGGTGTGTGGCCGCGCTGGACATCCAGGTCAGAACCCCGTACTCCAGGAAGGGTCTTACCTGGGCCTTGTAGAGCAGCATAAATCCTCGCTTGTCAAGGAAATTCGCCACTCTACGTAGGGAAGATGCACGGAGGGAGGCTTGGTGGGCGACATGTTTCAGTTGGCGGTCGAAGCACAGCTCTGGGTCCAAGTCCACTCCGAGGATCCTGACGTAATCCTGGAGCGGGAGGGTGACGGAGCCAAACATCATCCTTCCTTCGACAGCTTGTGTGGCTGCCGGGGACCGAGAGATCACCATGGCCTGGGTCTTCTCAGGAGCGAAGTTCACCTGTCAGCGCTTTCTCCATTCCCATATCAAGCGTAGTTGCTGGTTGACGTCAGCAACCGCTTGCTGGCTTTCTTGGCATGGGAAGGAGAGGGAAAGCGTGCAGTCGTCAGCGTATGCAGTGACTACTGGCAGGCTCCTGAGAAGGTCGTCGATATACAGATTCCAGAGGACAGGGCTCAGCACACATCCCTGAGGGACTGAGGCACCCACTGGGAGGTCCCTGGATTGCTGCCCGCCGACGACGACGTGGAGGCTTCTTCCTTGAAGGTAGTCACTCATCAGCATCAGCAGGTGTCCTTGGAGGCATGTGGCATGAAGCTTCTCCAGCAAGCCCGCGTGCCACACCCACACCCGCGATGTCGAGAGCGACGACAAGGGTATCCAGGCTGGTGTCCGGGGAGTCCTGATATTCCCTGGAGAGGAGCAGCAGGAGGTCTGAAGTGGAGCGGCCAGATCTGAACCCGAACTGCTGGTCAGTGATGAGGACGTTGTCCTCGAGGTGGCGGGTGATGGCCTCCACCACTATTCTCTCGAAGATTTTTCCAACTACAGACAGAAGGGAGCTGGGCCTGTAGTTGGCAGGATCAGATCTGGACCGCTTTTTGTGGACCGGCACCACGCGAGCCTCCTTCCATATAGAGGGCCAGGTGTTCTTCCGGACACAGGCCCCGAACACCACCGAGAGGGGTCCTGCCAGCTCACTGAAGCATTGACGCAGCACATGTGGGCTGACGTTGTCTGGCCCAGTGGCCTTCCTGACGTCCACCGCTCTCAGAAGGCGCTCCACATGCTCCCGTTGTACCTCGACCACTGTCAGGGTTTGGTCTCATTCCTGTGCCAGTTGTGGTGGAGGTCTGGTGGGGTCGGCGACGGACATCTTGGCAGAGAAGAGATCAGCCAGGAGCTCTGCCTTCTACCTGCTGCTGGTGGCTGCGGTGCCGTCCTGCTTGGTGAGGGGAGGGATTGTTTCTTGGTGGCTGCTGCCTTGTCTCTCCTTAACAAGGGTCCACCAGGTCTTGCTGCCTACCCCAGGCCCGCACAGCTTGGCGCGGAGGTCGCTTTCCCACCTCCGTTTCGCCCATTTACTGGTAGCCTTGACGACTTGAACCCTTTCAAGAGGAGGGTATCAGGACACCTCTCCTCCCGAATTTGACCTTGCTTTTGGCCACCTCTTCTGGTTCTTTTATGGGAGCAGCGATTAGCGGGCTTTTTTATTGTTTTTTTTTTCTGTGCCCTTGAGCTGCCTCCTTTGTTGTAAAAAAAAAAAGAAAAAAAAAAAAACATATGTTTGCATGCCGCTCGATGCAGGGTTTTGTTGCGGCGGGTTGGGCTGGTTGGGCTCCTCTTGTAGCGGAGCCACGCAGAATATTTCACTCTGCAGCAAGGCAGCATCGGTACCCAAACCAAGGCTGGTCGGTGGGCCTGGAGGTGTACTGGCGGTGTGGGATGTTATCTCGTTGAAGAGCTTCGAGCCGCTGAGTAAAGGCCCTCGCCGTTGGCTCTGCTTGCCCAGACAGAAGGGTGTGCCAGTCTGTCTGCTGTAGGTCTCTCTTAAGGGAGGGCCAGTTAGCTCTGTCCCACAGCCATATGGTGTAGGAAGTGGCCTCATCCGGCGCCACACCCACGTCTGCCCGTGTCAGGATGGCGTGATGGTCGGAGCTGCCAACCGGCCCAAGCTGGTGGCACGTGACACTGCCCTCTCCCAGATCAGAGATGACGGGGTCCAGCGTCCCGCCTCGCTCGTGGGTGGGGAAGGAGACATGATCTGGCAGACCCTGCACCGTCAGGAGATTCTCGTAGGCGGTTCCCTACATGTGCTGGTTTAAGTCGCCCACGATCAGGACGTGCCTGCAGCGGTGGCGAGTCAGCAGGTCGTCAACTTGTTCGGTCAGGATGTCCAGGGGGGCAGACCCTTGCCTTGGGGGGCGGTACATGGCACGCAGGAGGAAGGCAGTGCCATCCGCCAGGATTAATTTGAGAAACACTGCCTCTGTCGTGGGTGGTGTCTCTACTTCGTCACTGGGCCTGCACTCCTTCCCTAAGCCACACTGCCCCACCACCGCCTTGTCATCCCTGGCGGTCCCTCCTGATCCAGTGCGTGTAGCCTGGAATCCTGCCGAAGGATGACTCCACCTCACTGCTGAGCCACGTTTCAGTCACCACAGCTATGTCCACGCGGTGCCTCAGGACCCCGTGGACATAGCTGTGGTGACTCAAACGTGGCTCAACTCAACTAACACACACACACACACACACACACACACACACACTCTCTCTCTCTCTCTCTCTCTCTCTCAATATTAATATATCTATATATGTGTATCTATCTATGTATCAATCTGCATAAATCTCTATGCACGCTAGTTTATTCATAAAGGGTCAACTACTTCACCAAGATTGCCTTCTATAAAAAAAAAGTAAAATAACATAAAAAGCCAAAAATGTATTGGACCTCTGTCAAAAGTAGTCAAAAAATGTTTTATGGAAGTTTATTGTTGCCACAACATAATTTTTTTTTTATTTACCTTTTCCATAACAATATTTTCACTTATGTAGACTTTCATTTGTATGAGTGATTCCTCTTGTTTTTCTATATGCTTCTTTATATAAAGAGAGGAATATTTATGCGGTGGCTGCTCGCTTGTCTTACAATAATCATCGTTTGCTTTGAATGCATCGATACTTGTTACCTGCTTAGTCCGTTTCCGCCTACCTATGATTATAGTTCTTTCTTGAGTTGGGTATAAAACACCTACTGCTCATGATTTGAGATTTTTACTTTTGTTTCTCAACATCAGCAGGTATCATGTGTCTTCTTCTATATCGCACTTGACCTACTTCCTCAGAAATGCCGCCTCTGTTTCTTTCAACATGCGGCAACCTTGCTGCTAATGGACCGTATTGGCTATACAGGCAGCGCCACATGTGGCCACTCAACTCCAAGCTGAATTTTCCATAGATTTCAAGTTATAGACTAGAGTGCGTCTGAGGCTGTCTCAGGGATACACAGCCATGATACCACCGTCGCCCCAAACCAATGATTGCACACACTTCACTCCTACCCGATTTCATTCTTTTTTCCATGCCAAATAGTAGGTAGAGTCAGGAAATCGGGTAGGAGTAAAGTGTGTGCAGTCGTTGGCTTGGAGCGGTGGCGGCACCAAGGCCTTGTATCATGGAGGCAGCCTTAGACGCACTCTAGTACATAACTTAAGTTCTATGGAAGTACTGCATTGACAGTTTACTGAGTGGCCACGTGTGGCGCTGCCTGTATATAGCCAATACGGTCCATTAGAGTATATCTCCAATGACCCTAAGATAAGGAGATTCATATGATAACCAAAAGGTTCATGGCTCCATCGCAGCGGATCATTTTTATCGGAGGTGCTGAAAACAGTTTAGAAAATGCTAGAGATAGGCATTTACTTGTATTAGTGCAGCAACAGTATCTCTTGAATCCGATATTAGAGGGTGTTGGATTGCCTGAGCATGACAACATTAAAAAAAATTGTTAACTAACGTTAAGTAACTACCCAAGTATCCGACAGCTGCCGCAAGTTAAGAAAATTGTTAAGAAACTATGCTGTAGTAAGTTAGTAAGTGGTGGTCTAAGGTGTAACGTTATTATGAAACTCTGCTTAGTAAGTTCATAGACGGTGCCGAAAGTTTTTAAAGTTGTTAAGAAAACCATTAAGAAAATTAACAAATGCTGCCGAAACGTGTTAAAGAAAGTTCTTGATAAACACTGTTATCGAAAGTTAGTATATGCTGTCAAAGGTTAGAAAAAGTTATGAAGAAATTTGTTTTAAAAAAACGCTGATATAGTAAGTTAAAATATGCTGCCGAAAGTTAAAGTTGATGAGGAAATTCTTAAGAAACGCTGCGATGACTAGTTGATAGATGCTGCCGTAAGTTGTGAGGAAAGTTGTTAAGAAAGTTATAAATAACGGTTGCTGTAGTAAGTTAACAGATGCTGCCGAGGGTCGTTCAGGAGTGAGGTGTCCGTGTGTGAGCGGGGAGCAGGGCTATCAGGAAGTGCTCCAGCAAGGCGGTCCGGTCCTCTCGGTAATGAAGATATGAATATTTCCTACCTAATCACCGAGTGGCATTTTTATTACGTATTTTTTAGTTTAATACCGGATACTCCACAGAAAATATAGAATTTTTAACATGATAATAGCAAATGAGGATGAGGAGAGCATATACTGAATACTTGAAATTTTGTGGACAGACTAGGAAAGATTAATTTGTAGAGTGATTGATCGACTAATAGATGTGTAGATAGAGATGCAGAGTAACAGACAGTTATACAGATAAACAAGAAGACGTGTTTGAAAAATGTGAATGCATGTACAGCAATGTTGTTCAATCATTCCTTCATACAAATATAGATAATTAAAATTCAGTAGACTGGGATTTGCGTTGCCAAAATAGATATCGGTAGAAAGGGAGAAGGAACGACAGAAATATATGGAAACGAAAAAACTAAATAAAAATATACATTAATATATATATATATATATATATATATAGAGAGAGAGAGAGAGAGAGAGAGAGAGAGAGAGAGAGAGAGAGAGAGAGAGAGGGGGGGGGGGGGAGGTAGGCGGAAGAGGTGATGCAGGCCAGACCAGGGAGTGATTTCAACTCGTGTCGGGATTGAGGTGTCGTGCCGGAAGCCGAGGTTGATTAATTATCTCAAAGTCTACACAACCTTCCCGGCCGCCTGACAGCCTCCCTCGGGACAAGTTAGTTCGGCGTGCGGTGCAAGTTCGGCGCCGGGACACAGGGAATCAGGAGAACTCGTGGCTTTGCGAGTCTCGGCGCGCTCACGGAGTTTCCTTTTGATACCTGCAGCTTCCTTTCATACCTCCTCTCCCCGAGCTCTTCGTCCTCCCTCCTCCACGCTTCCTTCTTCCGTCCTCTTCCTTCTCCGTTTGTTATGGTATGCGTTTTCTCCTCTTCTCGACCTCCTCTTTCTCCTTTTTCCCACTTATCAGCGTCTTTCTTCTTCTTTTTGTAACGTTTCCTCCCCAAATCAACTTCAGACATGGTGGTGTGCAGACGTACCCGCTTTCTGTCTTTTAGTCATTGCTCCTTTTTTTTATTTTTTTGCACCTTAGGAAACAATCAAGGGCAAACATAAAGAACAACGGAAAAAGCCCGCAAAACTACTACGCCCCAAAATGAAAAGTGGTAAAAGTTATAAGAGGTAAGTTATAAGGAGGTAGAAATTCAGACGAGGGAAGGCTGTTCCAGAGTTAACCACCGAAAGGGGTGAAAAAGTTAAAATACTTTTTTTTTTACGTTGTTAACCATTGCATATTTTAAGACGACAGAGTGACGGCTCCGCGTTCAGGAGTACGCGAGTTCAATCACCGCCCGGTGCCACCAAGCTGGGATTTTTCAGCCGCCGCCGAGTGGCTTAAAACTACCCACATGCTGTCCAGAAGACCACTTATCAACCCGGACTCTAGATGCTAGGATCAAAGATGAGCCCCGGGAGGGCAGCATGAGCCAATGCAAGATGGCGCCACTATTAACACTCGCCTGCGCCAGAACGGGCTGGGCCGACCATCAGGCCCCACCGGGAAGAAGCCTACCGGCGCAATAGGCCGCGACGTAAAAAAATATACAAAATAAAAAAAAAAAAGGAATCGGACAGAATAGGGGTTAACTACACAAAGGATCGTGCAGCAACCAGCGAGGACGCAGGAGGGGTGGAGCCATGTAGTTCGCAAGTTCATAAGAACAGTGAGAATGAAAACAGATAAAAGTTACGAAGTGATGCAGCATGGCGGAGGAATTAAAAGAGAGTCAGCAAGAGGAAAGGAGCTGATGAAGCAAATTGACTGTTAAAAGGGCACGTAGAAAGACGATGGGCTGTGTCCCTTCCCGCGCTAAAAATGCCTCAACCCAGTCACCTACGTCCCCTATTCCTGCCCCTGAAAGACAAACCCTAAGTGTATTCTTGTCAATGAGTTTGACCTAACCCCCACTACGAGAACCCTACTCCTAAAATTGGAGCTAGGGAAGGGGATTGTGAAGGCGGGAAGCAGAAGCAGGAGGTGCAGAAGGAAAGAAACAGGGGCATTGGGGACAGGGTGGGACTGTAAGGAAAGGGGAAAAGAATGGTGAGGGGAGTGGCTATGGCTGAGGAGTGAGGCGAAGAGGAAAAGACTTGAACCTTCATTTCCTTTTGTCATCATTTTACCGTATAGTTGCTTTTTTATATGTACCTCTTTTAACTATTTTCTCCTCCTCCTCTTCCTCCTCCTCTCCTCTTCCTCCTCTTCCTCCTCCTCCTCCTCTTCCTCCTCCTCTTCCTCCTCCTCTTCCTCTTCCTCCTCTCCTCCTCCTCCTCCTGCTCCTCCTCCTCGCGTAGTGGAACGGCTTCAAGAACAAACTCCTAGAGGTTGAGAGAACAACTGTTCCCATGAAGACTAGAACAAATAATGCCATAAGCCCACCATGGATTACAACCCAAGTTCGACAGGCAATTAATTTAAAGAAGAGAAAATACAACTTGCTAGAGATAAACAACGCTAATGAGGCACGCGAACAGTACATCAAAGCCTCAGAGCTTGCAGAACTCTCATTCGACAATGTAAATGCGACTATGAAAAGCAAATTGCGCGCGAAGCCAAGTCCAACCTGAAAAAGGTTTTCACATATATAAGAACCAAAGAGAAAGCAAAAAGCAATATCGGTCCCCTAAAAGATGAAGGCGACGTACTAACCCAGGACAGCAGACAAATGGTAGAAATTCTGAACAAAAGCTTCGCGTCTGTGTTCACGGTCGAGAACACCCAGTCCGTACCCGAGAGCCCTACCCCACCAATGGGGATCACGACCCTAGAAATTGGCACAATTGACGAACGGGACGTGCAAAAGTACCTAGATAAACTCGAGACAAACAAGGCAACCGGACCCGACGAGTTGTCACCCAGGCTGCTCAAGGAACTCAAGCAGCAAATCCTCAAGCCACTCACTGCCATCTATAATCTGACTCTACAACAAAACAAAGTTCCCGAAGACTGGAAACAAGCGAACGTAACACCGATCAACAAAAAGGGAGACAAAAGCGTGGCCTTAAACTACAGACCAATCAGTTTGACCTCAGTGGCGGGAAAAATTCTCGAGAAGATCGTCAGAGAGAAGCTCGTTAAGTTTTTTGAAGACAGCAATATCTCCGATGCTCAGCACGGTTTCAGGAATAAGCGCTCATGCTTAACCAACTTACTGGACTTCTTCCAAGGTATCTATGACAACTGGAATAATCATATCCCCAGTGATGTTATATATCTAGACTTTCAAAAAGTCTTTGACAAAGTGCCACATGAAAGTCTCATCATTAAACATAGGACGGCGGGGTTACGCGACAATCTGACAGCGTGGTTAAAAGACTGGCTTACTGAAAGAAAACGGCGAGTTTTGCTCAACGGACAGGCCTCCGAATGGCTCCCGGTCACAAGTGGAGTGCCCTAGGGGTCAGCACTGGGACCCGTACTCTTCATTATATTATATATCAACGACCTAGAACTAGGATTAAAATCAACTCTTTCAAACTTTGCCGACGACACAAAGGTGGGTGGGAAGGCCCTCACGACAGCAGACTGCAAAATTATCCAGAGAGACCTGGACCAGATCACTCAGTGGTCAGAAAAATGGCAGATGTCCTTCAACACTACCAAATGTAAAGTAATGCATATCGGATCCAGAAACAGCAACCACTCATACCACATGGGTGGCTAACCACTACAGGTAGTGCAAGAGGAAAGAGACCTCGGGGTCACCATCAGCAGTGACTTGAAACAAACAAAAACTGCAAGTCTGCCTGTAAAAGAGCCAATACTATGTTCGGGTTCATAGCGAGGAACTTCGAATACAAGACGCCGAGCTATGTTATCCTTGTATAATTCGCTGGTAAGGCCCCACCTGGAATATGCCGTGCAGTCACTGAGGACGAAATCTTACGAAGAGCGACTCGAGCACTCTCTTCACGTTGAAAAAGAGACGGCTGCGGGGAGACATGATACAAGTCTTTAAGTACCTGAACAAGCTCAGCAATGTTGATCACTCCAAGCTCTTCACGCTACAATGATTAAAGCAAAGCGGTATACCGACATCGGCAGGATTGTTCGCCACTGAACAGCCTTCCTGCAGAAGTGGAGACAATCAACTCCTTCAAGAAACTCATTGATCGAAACTGAACGTATCCAAGAGTAGGCTGCTGCTTGCTCGTCCATGCTTCTCCTCCTCCTCCTCCTCCTCTTCCTTCTCCTCCTCCTCCTCCTCCTCCTCCTCCTCCTCCTCCTCCTCCTCCTCCTCCTCCTCCTCCTCCTCCTCCTCCTCCTCCTCCTCCTCAGGCTGAGAATCGTAATTTTATAAATATAATTATGAAGAAGGTAATGTTATCTGTTCTTCCTAAACACGTCAACAGTGTCCTGTCTTTCTGTTATTCATCAGTGATCTTTTTTCAACAGAAGATGATACCATCACTGAGGACTCCAGGCTGGAGGCTGCAGAACGCTTAACCTCAGACCTTGCTCTCATTTTCGATTGGGGTAAAAGGAACCTTGTGTCCTTCAACCCCTCAAAAACTCAATTTCTCCACCTATCAGCTCGACACAATCTTCCAAACATCTATCCCCTATTCTTCGATAACATACATCTGTCACCTTCTACACTAAATATCCTCGGTCTATCCTTAACTCAAAATCTCGACTGGAAACTTCACATCTCCTCTCTTACTTAATCATCTTTCTCGAGGTTGGGCGTTCTGTATCGTCTACTCCAGTTCTTTTCCCCTGCAATGATGCTGTCCATATACAAGGGCCTTGTCCGCCCTCGTATGAAGTATGCATCTCATGTGTGAGGGGCTCCACACACACAGCCCTTTTGGACAGAGTAGAGTCTAAGGCTCTTCGTCTCATCAACTCCCCTCCTCTTACTGACAGTCTTCTACTTCTTGCATTCCGCTGCAGTGTTACCTCTATCTTTTACTGATATTTTCCCGCGGCCCCGCTGCACTCGACTATCAACTCTAGCTCGTCCCTATAATATCCAAACCCTTTATTCAAGAGTAAACTCTGGTAAACTCTGGAACAGCCCTCTTTTTTTCTGTATTTCCTCCTTCCTACGACTTGACCTCTTTCAAAAGAGGAGTGTCAAGGCACCTTTTCTTCCGATATTGACCTCTCTTTTGGCCTCTTCTTTTGGTTACTGTTATTGGAGCAGCCCCACCGGGGTTTTTTTTGCTACTTTTTTTTGTTTAAATGCCCTTAAGCTGTCTCCCTTCCTGTAAAAAGAAGGGCAAAAAATAGTTCACCAGTAGAGTGGTGGATGATTGGAACAGGCTTGGCAGTCATGTTGGCGCCAGTACAATTGATACATAGTGAGGTTAGATGGGACTTGATTTACCGAAGTTTCCTTGTAAAAACTTAACGACCTGTTGCAGACTCTTTTTGTTCTCACTTACACCTGAGCAACCATGGAAACGAACCGGCAACAAATATTTTTTAACCTTTACCCTTCTTTGTCTTTCGTCCTCGTCCCTTGCTGCACCTCGTTAGCGGGCTCATTAACACTTTCTGCGTTCGTGTTGTTATTTTTTATCAGCAGGTGAGTTTTCTTTTTTCAAGCAAAGGAGCATCGGGGAAAATTTCTTCCTGATGCTCGTAATGCCAAGACGATCTGTTGTTAAACGATGGACATGTTTTCTTTGCCACCCAGTTGATTTTTTTTTTCTTTTTTTACTGCAACGGTTCGATCTTTTTTTTCACTCGCTGTAATGTTTCGACATTTTCCATTAAAGTGGGGGAGGTTAAAATGGTCTTCAGGTGAGTAAGTATTAATGATGAATCCTAAACGTTGTTACGGCGGCAATAGAGATTTTTACAGGTTGTTGGTCCTATCAAAACTATACATAGTGGTGAGCCCGAGGAACTAGCATGGACTAGGTTCCAGTCCCCACCGAAACACGATGATTTTTCACGTCATCGCCTCGTGACGCAAGATTACCCACATGCTGTCCGGATCTTCAATCAACCTTAATTTCAGCGACTTCGTTCAAGAGAAGCACCGTGGGGACAGCAAGAGCCAAGCAAGAGTCATACATCACGGCAGCCACTATAAACAAAATTACCCTGCGCCACTACAGGCTGGTGCCGTCCATAAGGCCCCTCAAGAAAGCCTGCCGGCGCAACAGGCAGCACAAAAAATATATATAGTGTCCTCTGCATGGCGGTGTGGCTCGAGGCTTTGTGATTATTTAACAAGGAACGAACCTGCATTATATAGCATTACCTCAGGACGTCTAGGAAAAATATAACTGATTTCTTCGTTTTCAAAAATTTTG
>NC_066509.1:13715865-13718365 GCF_024679095.1 Eriocheir sinensis
TGAATTTCATATAGTGTTGCCCATGGGGAAAGTACACAAACCAGTTCCTTTTTTTTATTAACTAGTGAGGCTTGGGTCTGTGGCAAAGTGGGATACGAGGAGGTAATAGGTACAGGGCAATGGGTGGGGAAGGACGAGTTAGGGGAAAGTCCTCTGGGAAAAGTGTTGAGTGTTGGGCGACGACAAGGTTAGGGGAAGCGGAAGAGGAAGTGGAAATACCCTTTACTTTTGTTGCGTGAGGAGTAATGGTACAAGAAGTCGGAATAAAATAAGGTCCCGAGGGATGATGGAGCGGCAGAGGGAGTAAGTTCCTTTTCTAAGACAGGGAAAGGATAAGACAGTTAGGGATCGTGTCCGGGGCTGAGGCAGGCAAGAGAGCAGGGAAGAACTGGGGAGGAAGCGAGGAAGTAATATGCAATCGAAAATAGGGAAACGAGAACGTGATCAGGTAGATAGAGAATTTTTTTTGTGACTGAAGTAGGCGAGGAGATAGGAGAACGGAGGGTACCTTGGGGGCACTGGCAAGAGGTGATGCAGTTAGTGTTTCTGTGACTAAGGCAGGAAAAGAGGCAGGGTAGAGGAGAGCAGCAGAGGGAGGCAGGAAAGAGATGACGCAAGTAAAGAGCCAGTGTGTAAACGAGTCTGGCCTGGAAGAGAACCAGGTGTTGTACGTCACAGGTCTCAGTGAGGTTATGATGACGGATGAGATATTCATAATATTGTCTCATGAACGTATCGTGTGCCACAACGAACATACGGACAGGAGAACATAAATTTGTTTTCTTAACTTAACAAAACTCTAGCAGGAAATGTTGAATATTTCTTGAGCATCTATGAAAGAGTAGCAGAAAACATTATCAAACTTAATTAAAAGATATAAACGTAAAATGCTCGAGGTTTATGCACCAACTTTAACTTACAGTGACGAAGAAGTAGAAAAGTTTATAAAGATGCTGTAGCAATGTAAAACCATAAATCCCAGTATTTAATAGTTATCGGCGACTTTAACGTCAAATTCGGGAACAGAAATATTGGTGGATCAACATCTGGTAAGTTTGGAAAAGGTACAAGAAACGAGAGATCAACTCTGATTTTTGAGAAAGAAACAGATTTCCATCCTTGAACACGTTTTTCAAGAGAGAAAACGAACCGGAAATGGACTTGGAAAAGCCCCCTTTATTGAAGAAGCGTGTTGGAAGCATTTTCCTTATTTGTATTTACTTCAGCCCGGAGTATGTGTCCGGTACCGTAAAAACATTGATTCTGGAAGGGCAAAATAAGGGAAGACGTCTTCGTAAGAGTTTTTTGGTAGTGTTGAAGGGGGGCAAGGAAGGCAAGTAGGCCTGAGCAGACGTAAAGTTAGATATGTACATGGCAAAGAAGGGAGAAGTGGGGAGCAGCAACTGAGGTAAGTTCTGTGTAGGTGCAAACTTAGGGCAAGAAAGGTAAGGAGGGGTGTAAGGTAGCAGGTACTAGGTATGTTTAGATGCAGGACTAGAAATTAATAAAAAAATATGTAGGCTTTGAAGGCAGGGAGTGGAAGGGAAGGAGTGGAATACTGTGCTATCAGGGCTAAGGCAAGTATTGAGGCAGGCAAGGACTAAATTAAGGGTTGGGCCGCAAGAAAATTTCCGAGCGGCGCAAGGAAGGAAGGCGTGGGGAGGCGTAAGGTAAGGCCTGGGCGTGGCTGCCATTCATCATCGTGGCCTCTGGGGTAATGTATGGCCCGTCGGATAGGGAGGGACCCCAGGGAGGCAGGGCGCCCCCCTTACTTTCACACGCTCGCTCGTCTAAGATGTATAGCGAACACGCATGATCATACCGTAGGCGATATGTGTGTGTGTGTGTGTGTGTGTGTGTGTGTGTGTGTGTGTAGGCGTGACCCGTCCATATACACGTTCATCCTTAGTAATGTCGGTGGTATGTACTTTGTCTAGCGTCGATGCCCTTAGCGGTAAGTGGATGAAAATAGCGTATCCTGGAAGATTAATCTGTCGCTCATTAATTCAGCCGGTCGGGAATACGATAACGAATGCCGAACTTTTTGTATACGCTGGAGGATAATGATATATAGCTTTTAAAGCCATTTGTGATCATCATCGATATTAATAGTACCATCATCAATATAGGTATTATTGTTACGATGATTGATGTAGCAGCAATAGTAGTAATAGTAACAGTAGTAGAAGTAGCAGTAGTAGTAGTAGTAGTTGTAGTAGTAGTAGTAGTAGTAGTAGTAGTAGTAGTAGTAATAGTAGTAGTAGTAGTAGTAGTAGTAGTAGTAGTAGTAGTAGTAGTAGTAGTAGTAGTAGTAGTAGTAGTAGTAGTAGTAGTAGTAGTAGTAGTAGTAGTAGTAGTAGTAGTAGTAGTAGAAGTAGTAGTAGTAGTAGTAGTAGTAGTAGTAGTAGTAGTAGTAGTAGTAGTAGCAGCGAAAGAAGTAAAGGCAGGAATGAGCGCAGGAAGGGTGGCACCACCATACTAAGCTGCTAGAAATCCAAAT
>NC_066509.1:13720865-13733365 GCF_024679095.1 Eriocheir sinensis
CACACACACACACACACACACACACACACACACACACACACACACACACACACACACGATGCCCCTCCTAATCCTTCCTTCCCCCCCATAATTCCCCTCCCTCTGTTTCCCCCACTTCTCACTCACTCCCTCCCTCCCCACCCACACCTTCCTATCTCACTACAGTACATTTCTTTCCATTAGCCTACCGGGAGAGAGAGAGAGAGAGAGAGAGAGAGAGAGAGAGAGAGAGAGAGAGAGAGAGAGAGAGAGAGAGAGAGAGAGAGAGAGAGAGAGAGAGAGAGAGAGAGAGAGAGAGATTGCTGAAGCGCTGGAAGTGAGAAAATCGTTGAGTTCATTGTGCGAGGTGGAAAGTTTCATACTGCGGCGCTGGTGTGTTTTTTATTGGGCTTGGTGAAGATTCGCTGCCCTGGTGCCGGAGGAGGGGGGGGGGAGGCGAGGGAGTAGTGAAAGGAGAAAGGGAGCAAGGGAGGAGGGAGAGAGGAGCAAAGGAGGAGGAGGAGGAAGAGGGAGAGGAGATGCAAGGGAGGAGGGAGAAGAGGAGAACCAAGGGAAGAGAGAGGGAGGCAAAGATTGGAGAAAGAAAGGCAATGCAAAATGAAAGAAGATGGATAGAAAGGAAGAAGGAAGAGCAGAAAGATAAAATAGGAGGACAGGGAGAGGTGTGTAAGGGAAAAATGAGGAAGAGGACACACACACACACACACACACACACACACACACACACACACACACACACACACACACACACAGATGTACGACCTAATATAATTCAGTATATTAATGAACGGAACCGGCGGAGCAATTACCTAGAAAATAAGTTTGAAACAGTATTGATAGATTTTCAGATTATGACCTTACGAGAATTACAGTACTAGTCGTTAATAGTAGATGGTAGTAGAAGTAGTAATAGTGGTAGTTGTAGTAGTAGTTGTGGTAATAGTAGTAGTATTGGTGGTAGTGGTGGTGGTGGTGGCATTGGTCAAGGAGGTTTAAGGGGGTAGCCAGGTAGTTAAGTAGTTAGTTTAATAGCTAGACAAACAGCTAGTTAGAGTTAGCAGGTTAGGTATTTAGTTAGTTATTAAATAGTGGATCAGTCTTTTTTTAGTATTTTGTGTTATCATATTTTTTTATTATATTAGCCATTTTTGGTGTCTTATTTACATTGATCCTTTTTTTTCCCTTTTTTATATTTTTCATTTTGTGGTGTTCTGTGGTGGTCTGGATGAGCCTCTTTGTCCCAATAAAAGACTCACCCATAATTAGGTTGATGATGTTAAGAGCGAAAAGTGGATGATGTGTGTTTGTATTTTATTATATTAATACTTAATTTTACTATGGTTTATTTACTTATTTAATCGTTTTATTTTTTTGAGTATTTTCCTTTTATTTTATTTCTTATTGGTATTTTTTTTCTTTTTTGTTTCCTTTTTTTTTACATAATTTTATTGGTGTTCTTTTTCTCGATGTTGGTTTTCTTTTTCGATGTTTTTTTTCTCTTTTGTATCATCCTTTCTTGGTGTTCTTTGTTGGTCAGGGTGAGCCACTTTCCTCCCAGAAGAGACCCACCCATAATTTTGGCGATGTTGATGTTAGGGCCGAAAGGTGGATGATGTTTGTTTTCTTTTCTCGATGTTGTTTTTATATTTTCCTTATTTTCCTTTTTTTTCTACATTATTTTGGGGGTTCTTATTACATTATCTTTTTTTTCCGTTCTTTTCATACAATACATTTTTTGGTCTTCTGTTTTAGTCTGGATGATCCGTCTGTATTTTATGCTTTTCTCGATTGTTTTCTAAACTATCCTTTTTTCGCTGTTCTATATTACATTATATTTTTTGTCCGGTTCTGATTTCAAATAATTATTGCGTTTATTTTTATTATACCCTCTTTTGTTGATTCCCTTTGGAGGATTGTCTACGACGCCTATAACGAGCCCCATCTGGCCGGTTGATTGGCTGTGTGTGTGTGTGTGTGTGTGTGTGTGTGGTTGGTTGGTTGGTTTGAATTCGGAGTTGTCTTTCTCCTAGAAGGACTGCCTACCACGGCTAACGACCCCCTCCTGCCCGGATTGGTGGTCAGAGTTGTCCTTCTAGGTGAACTGCATGCTCACGCTGACGACCTCCACCTGCCCGGGTTTGTAATTGGAGTTTGCTCTCCTAGGTGAACTCCTCACGCTGACGACCTCCACCTGCCTGGGTTTGCAATTGGAGTTTGCTCTCCTAGGTGAACTGCTCACGCTGACGACCTCCACCTGCCCGGGTTTGTAATCGGAGTTTGCTCTCCTAGGTGAACTGCTCACGCTGACGACCTCCACCTGCCCGGGTTTGTAATCGGAGTTTGCTCTCCTAGGTGAACTGCTCACGCTAGCGACCTCCACCTGCCCGTGTTTGTTGTTCGGAGTTGTCCCTCTCCTAGGTAAACTACTCACGCTAGCGACCTCCACCTGCCCGTGTTTGTTGTTCGGAGTTTGCTCTCCTAGGTGAACTGCTCACGCTAGCGACCTTCACCTGCCTTTGCTTGTTGTTCGGAGTTGTCCCTCTCCTAGGCGAATTGCCTACCACGGCTAACGACCTCCACCTTCCCGTGTTTGTGATAAGAGTTGTCCTTCTCCTAGGTGAACTGCTCACGCGAACGACCTCCACCTCCCCGGGTTTATTGTTCGGAGTTTGCTCTACTAGATAGACTGCCTAAAACGGCTAACGAGCCTCATCTACCCGGACAGATCTCCGGTACCTCCGAGGACGCCCCGGGGAACACCGAAGCGCCCTTCGGGGAGCCCTTCAGTACTGCCACGCTCGCCAGGAAGACCTTGGCCGGTATGCAGAAAACTTCATAAAAGCTCATCATAAATTCAAAATTCTCTTCATAGTTAGGAGCCACACTTGTGTGTCATGCAGAGAAACTCACCAGGTGACTCCTAACTGTGAGCTAAGTGATTTATGAGCTACTTATCAGAAAGCGCTTCGCGGTGTATCTTCCGCTACTAATAGCGCTAACGTTTTGTAGAAAACACTCATATGGGTAGGCGCTGGCCGAGTGGTTAGCGTGCGGGCCCCGCATTCACCGCGCCATGGACAACGTCGGCTCAAATCCGCCCACTACCACCTGGGATTTTTCAGTTACAGACTACCCACATGCTGTCCTGATGACCACCCATCAACCCGGACTAAAAGAAACTGTCCAAATGAATCAAGAATAAGATCCGGGGGGCAGCATGAGCCAAATATAAATGGCGCCACTATAAAAATTGCCTGCGCCATGAAGGGCTTGAGCCGACCACCAGGCCCTTGAAGAAAGCCTATGCTATATATATATATATATATATATATATATATGTATATATATATATATATATATATATATATATATATATATATATATATATATATATATATATATATATATATATTTTTTTTTTTTTTTTATGTCGCTGCCTGTTGCGCCGGTAGGCATCTTCCTGGTGGGGCCTGATGGTTGGCCCAAGGCTTCTTCCAGGTGGGGCCTGATGGTCGGCTCAGCCGTTCTGGCGCAGGCGAGTGTTTATAGTTATATATATATATATATAGATATATGTATATATATATATATATATATATCTATTTATATATATATATATATATATATATATATATATATATATATATATATATATATATATATATATATATATATATATACGGATATGGTGGTATGTTATTACTTTTAAGTTAAAAGTAGAAATTTTGCTAATGTACTAATTGTAGGAATGAGAATCTCTCAATATATTATACCTCGAAAAGAGTATGTGTGGATTTACTTTGGCTGGCGGCTGACGCTGCCCACCTCGGCTCAGAACAACAAGTCATAAAAAGAAGTCTAGACTCCGTTTCATTCCGTCTGTCCACTCATGAACGTAGATGTGGCACCTGCGCATTGTTAGTTCGTGAGTGCATGAAGATCAACTTTATATTTTCAGTGATATATTTGAATGTTTGTGTATACATAAAACCCTCAAGCCCTCTTCTTATATGAACCGCAAACATGTCGATTTGCATCGATAACATACCATACACAAGCACACGAAAGAACAATTTGTATTTCAAACAGTATAGTCTGATCATACTCGAACGACTTATAGCCTTTCAGATACCCATATTTCATGTCATTCAGGTACATTAAATGATATCTGGGTCTGCAAGTATCTATCTATCTATCTTCATCAAGCTCATGACGAAGCTGCCCACTTAATGCGGCCACGAGAATCTGGTTAAAGGTAAAAGAACGAAGATGCTGCCGTAGTGTGAACAGTGTTTTTGACAGAGTCGATGGAACGTACTGAAGTCACTGGGTCACAAGAGTCTTCACAAATAAGTAACGAAGTACCATGGCAAGGAAGATATACATTTCCCATAACGATTAAGCGTCTTCATTGCGGGCTATTTCTCATTATTACAAGAGACGATTCAGGTAAAGAGGGAGGAATGTGGACACGATAAGACTATGAGACGCCAAGAATGAGAAAATGAAAGTGAAAACAATGAGAGAAGGAGAAAGAGGACGAGATAAAATAGTGGATTATAAAAGTAGAGGAACAGAGGGGTAGAGTACTATACTTATCTTCAGGGAAATATTTAAAATTAATCTCGGTCGCAGAAAGAAAAGTCTGAACGCTCATACAGTCCATCCCTTAGTCACCCGTAAATTTACATGATATGCTTTGTACATTTTTCTTATTATGTGACTGTCGCCGCTGCCAATCAGACGTCTGCCGCCCTTTCTGCATCATTGAAGGCTCGTGAAAGATGGAGCGCTGATCTCTTCCTTCGTCTGCTCCGCTTGATAATGAATAACCCAACGCTCATGTTTTTTTTCTTTCTAATCCGTCACTGGCTCTCTTTCATGACAGGCTGACCTAGAAGAGACGGTTTCACTTTATTTTTCAATCGAGGATCTTTTTTGCTGTTCTTTACTTCATATTTTCTTCATATTTATTTTTCTTCTCTAAGGAATCAAAATGTAATCCTTCCCTTCACACGAGGAACACAACAGCACACCTTTTTTTGCAAACACTTTTTTTTTTTCTCTCTTTTAGCAATCTCAGAGCTTTTTTTTCTCATGGCAAGGGTCGTTTTACATATGCAATGATTTCTCTCTCTCTCTCTCTCTCTCTCTCTCTCTCTCTCTGTGTGTGTGTGTGTGTGTGTGTGTGTGTGTGTGTGTGTGTGTGTGTGTGTGTGTGTGTGTGTGTGTGTGTGTGTGTGTGTGTGTGTGTGTCTTCGAAGAATTAATCGTTTCACATTATTCTAATTTCTCAGTATCAAAGAAAATAGCGCTTTTTTTTTTGCAGTCACAAGTTTTTTTTTCTGCCCCTTTCCTCATTTCATCCTCCCCTCCCTCTTCCTTCAATCCTTAACTCCCTCCCTTCCTCCGTAAATAGTATTCCCAAACGTTCCCCGCTGTTAAACGTTTGCAGCACCTCCTTCCCTTCGAGAGTAAAAGTAGAACGGAATCATTGCACCCCGATTTAAGCCATGCCTCATTCCCACAGTAATAATAATAATGATGATAATAATAATAATAATAATAATAATAATAATAATAATAATAATAATAATAATAATAATAATAATAATAATAATAATGTATATAATATGTACGAGATGAAAAAGAATAAAAACAAGAACAAAAAGAAGAAAAAATAGAGGAGGAGGAGAACTAAGAGAAAGGAGGTGGAAAATAGATTATAAAAAGAGAAGTAGCAAGCGTACTAGCTGAAGGGTAATAATAGAATAATAATAAAGTAAAAAAGCAGGAACGATATGAAGAAAATTGGGAAAGGGCAAGAAAAAAAGAACGAGATGATAATAATGATGATAATAATAATAATAATAATAATAATAATAATAATAATAATAATAATAATAACAACAATAATATTAACTAAAAGCAATATGTCGTAAAGGAAACTGTCGCAATACAGCCCGCCCATCTAGCCTTCACCTTTCAGCAAGGAAGACAGGAATAGCAACACGATCAGTACACAGTTCTGGTGATTCACTGGCACAGACCCCGGCGACTGCGCGGAATGTGTTGTCGAACGTACAAGCAAGTGAACACACACACACACACACACACACACACACACACACACACACACACACACACCACTCCGTAGCTCAGTGATTAAGTCTCTTCACTGCCAGGCTTCAGGGCCTGACAGGCGGAGGTTCGAGCCCCTCTCAGGCCGGGATTTTTCCGCTGACAAGGGGTAGCTACTCTCCCCCTTTGAGCAAGGGGGATGGCGTGGTGGTGTGTGAAGTATTCGGCAGTACCCAGAGATCGACTATAATGAGTCTTTTGCTCTTATTGGGAGGGTACTTGTTGGCGATGCCGAATCCATCTCGTGATCAGGCCGTGCTGAATATTCTCTCTCTCTCTCTCTCTCTCACTCTCACACACACACACACACACACACACACACACACACACACACGTAACAGCTCGTAGTCATTAGCAAACTCTTTTATTGCTAACTTCTCACCCTCTTATTATCTCTCGCTGCAATTTTACCATCATTCTGTCATCATTACGCCAATCATAAATCATCGGCGGGTATTTATTGCGCAGGAACACGCCACGCCGGTCTTGTCAGCCATTTGTAACTTTAATCCAGTTCTCTAATGGAGGAAGTGAGTCGTGCTTTCAACATTAACATCCGTCTGTAACTTTTATCCAGCTTCTTAATGCATGAAGTGGTTCGCGGCGCTTACGTGAAATGTCCTGATATATTTACACCTCCCTCGACCCCCAAACACACACACACACACACACACACACACACACACACACACACACACACACACACACACACACACACACAGTCGCTTTTTTATGTGCGTCGGAAGGGTGCAGCACGCCCTCGGGATAATGAAAGAGAAAAATAGAAACGGAGGAGAAAAATGCAAGAGAAAAAAAACTATAATACTGAGAAATAATGAAAAAAAATTATAGCACGTATGTCTGTGCGTGCGTTCATGGGTGTGTGTCTTTGTATGTTTGTATGAATGTGTGAGTGTGAGTGTGTGTGTGTGTGTGTGTGTGTGTGTGTGTGTGTATTTTGTTAACTCCAATAAACTTCTATGTATATAATTATTCAGTTGTGTTCCTTGCAGCTGAGTGGTGAGTGTGTATGTATTAATGTATAGATGCAACTATGGGTGGATGTATAATTGCGTGTATGTATGTTTTTTGTGTACGTGTATGTGGACACGTACTTACATAAAGACGTCTTGCGTGTTCTCCTTCTATATGGTTATGAAGTCCATTACATAATTTGATCACGCGAGTAGGTAATTAATTTTCTCTCATAATTAGTGTGAAAAAGGATACCCCTTTATGCTAACAAAAAAGTAACACACACACACACACACACACACACACACACACACACACACACACACACACACACACACACACACACACACACACACACACACACACACACACACACACACTCCTTTCGTAATGTGACATGTTGTTATAGGACCTTTAATAAGTGTTCGGTTACATATAGATAAAAAAAAGGATATTGTACTTGAGCAAAAGTAATAACGATAATAGTTTCTCTTTTCTGTCCTCGCCAACCCCTACCTGCCAACGCCCTCCGATCGTTTGCCCGCTATGTATCATTCTCCTTCATCTGTCAGCCTTTATCTTACTTTTAATGACCTAAAATGATCTACTCTCTCCACAGTTAAGTCTTTAATCTAAACAGTGTCCCCTCCACCTTCAGACCTGAGCACCAAATCATATTGATAAGTGCGACTTCCTGGTGGATGGAAAACATGTGTTGATATCCTGTTTCTCGCAGCCTCTCATATGTGTGTTTGTGTATTACACCCGAACAGTAGTAACAGTAAAAAGGTAGTAGTCGTGGTAGTAGTATAAATATTAGTAGTAGTAGTAGTAGTAGTGGAAGTGGTGGTAGTAGTAGTAGTAGTAGTAGTAGTAGTAGTAGTAGTAGTAGTAGTAGTAGTAGTAGTAGTGTTGCTGTTAATGTTGTTGCTGTTGTAAAGAGCCGGTGGACTAGTCAATGAGCAGAAGTAGTAATTCCGAAGACCTGGTAATCCATCATGCCGCAAGCAACCGGCAAGTTTTTAATCATCGCCGAGTGCCCTAAGATTACTCACATGCTGCCAAACGTCAATAACTTCAGCGACTTTGGTCAAGAGGTGCACCGGGGGACATCACGGAGCAAGCAAAAGTCATTTATATCGTAAGCCACTATAAATAAAACTCGTCCGTGGCACTAACGAGATGGGGCCAACCACCACAGAGCCTCAAGAAAACCTGCCGTCGCTATGGGATTCACATCAGGGAAAAAGGAGTAGATATTGAAGTAGTTTAAGTTGTTTTTGAGCCTAAAGAGAAGCACTACTTATTATTATTAGGGTCAAATGGCCGTGATTTTATTCCTTTCCTCGTCTCTGGGGAGCCATATCTGGAGCTATTATCCGTAAATATTAAGTATTGTGAAGAAGGTCAGACCCGTGACACGTATCTGCTCTTGATCATGCGGCGGCATTTTGGTATTATGCATGAAAGGCTCTCCTCTTTGGGTGATGAAACCTTATTGATCAGTCATATGAGAGAGAGAGAGAGAGAGAGAGAGAGAGAGAGAGAGAGAGAGAGAGAGAGAGAGAGAGAGAGAGAGAGAGAGAGAGAGAGAGAGAGACTACGCTAATCAGTAAAGAAACCTGTTATAAGATTCACTGCAGTATAAATAACGAAAACATGTCCCTTTTTAGACGCGTAGACATCGTGACGTGAAGTCGTGCCTACAAATAGCCCTTGGTATCAGTGTGCGCTTTCCCACGCGTTGACCACGGCAGTAAGCTGTTTACGGCCGCCGTGCGCACCAGCAAAGCAAAGATAAAAATATGTCAGACCACGGACGTCGTTAGTGCCAACACAGAGAATGGATCCGGCGTTATTAGGACTTATGTACGTCAAAAAAAAAAAGAGATCTGATGCATAAAAACGGGGAAGGCAACTGGTAAATAACTAGTTTCCAGGAGCTACCATGTGTAAGCCGGAAGGAAGGAGTGGAGAATAGTAATGGGAGATCAGGAGAACAAGGGAGGAGGAGGAGCAAGATAAATTGAGCAGGAGGAGGAGACCTAGGAAGGGAAGAAGGGGAGAAGTAATGAAAGAGAGAGAAAACGGAGGGGAAGGTAAGAGGAGCAGGAAGAGGAGGAGGAAAGGAAGTAGGCGGAAAAGGAGAAACAGAGAAGTAAATGGAAGAGAGAGAAAACGAAGGGGAAGGTAAGAGGAGCAGGAAGAGGCGGAGGAAAGGAAATAGGCGGAAAAGGAGAAACGGAGAAGTGAATGGAAGAGAGAGAAAACGAAGGGGAAGATATGAGGAGCAGGAAGAGGCGGAGAAAAGGAAGTAGACGGAAAACGAGAAACAGAGAAGTAAATGGAAGAGAGAGACAACGAAGGGGAAGGTAAGCGGAGCAGGAAGAGGAGGAGGAAAGGAAATAGGCGGAAAAGGAGAAACAGAGAAGTGAATGGAAGAGAGAGAAAACGAAGGGGAAGATATGAGGAGCAGGAAGAGGTGGAGAAAAGGAAGTAGACGGAAAACGAGAAACAGAGAAGTAAATGGAAGAGAGAGACAACGAAGGGGAAGGTAAGAGGAGCAGGAAGAGGAGGAGGAAAGGAAATAGGCGGAAAAGGAGAAACAGAGAAGCAAATGGAAGAGGAGGAGCAATAGAGAAGATGAACCCATAGAAAAGGGAGGAGGAGGATTATTTGAAGAAAAGGAAAACGAGGCGACGACGAGGAGAAAAATAAATAGAGGAGGAGGAGGAGAAGGTCGCGGAGGGGGAAGAGGAGGAGGTAGAGAGAAAGGCCGAAGTAGAGGAAACGCGAAGGAGAGGAGAAAAAGGAAGAGGAACATAAAGGCCGGGAAACGTAACGCGGTTTTATGCGCCGATAAAAGTTGTTGACGGAAAAAAATGGAAGGGGAAAAAAAAGGTAGAATGTTTTGAAAGAAATATCGCTAAAATATGCAGCCGTCGCGGAGAAGGGGGTGAGGGAGGGTAGGGATGAGATAAAAATATACACTGGAGAGAGAGAGAGAGAGAGAGAGAGAGAGAGAGAGAGAGAGAGAGAGAGAGAGAGAGAGAGAGAGAGAGAGAGAGAGAGAGAGAGACACAGGCTGAAAACAGGCAAACAGTAAAACAGACAGACAGACAGTCAAGCAAACAAAGAAAAATACCTACGGAAAGATTAATAGAGTAAAAGACAGGCAGAAGAAGAGAGACAAAGCAACGGACAGACAGACAGACAAAGAGACAGAAAGACAAAAAAAAAAAACAGGTTGATGGAACTTTAAAAGAAAAACCATCTCCAGTTTGATTGTACAAAACAAGTTGAAGTTTGTGTGTGGGTAGGTGTGTGTGTGTGTGTGTGTGTGTGTGTGTGTGTGTGTGTGTGTGTGTAATTCATTCACCACGGCCTGATCACGAGTTGGACTCGCAATCGCCAGCAAGTACCCTCCCGACAAAGCAAGCTCATGCTCATTATAGTCTATCTATGGGTACTGGCAGGACCTCACACACCACACACCCCATCACCTTTGCTCGAGGGGGAACAGTAACCACTCCTTGTCAGCGGAAAGATTCGGCCTGAGCGGGGCTCGAACCACTGCCTTTCAGGCCGTGAAGCTTGGCAGCGCAGCGCTCTAACCGAGTGAGCTACGGAACGGTGTGTGTGTGTGTGTGTGTGTGTGTGTGTGTGTGTGTGTGTGTGTGTGTGTGTGTGTGTGTGTAATTCACATCTTGGTCTGCAGCGGGTCTCTCTCGAGACAGCCAGCCGTTCCCCTACGGATGAGCACAGAGCTCGTAGTACCAATCTTTGGGTAGGACTGAGAAAACTCACACACAACACACCGCGACAACGAGGTCACAACTCCTTGCCTGACGTCGCGTACCTAGTCACTGCTAGGTGAACAGGGGCTACACGGGAAAGAAGATAAATCCAACTTCACCCGGCCGGGGAATCGAACCCCGGTCCTTCTGGTTGTGAACCAGACGCCAGTGTGTGTGTGTGTGTGTGTGTGTGTGTGTGTGTGTGTGTGTGTGTGTGTGTGTGTTTTGTTCCCTGCTTAATCGCACCCCACCCATACATAATACAACGTCTCTCTCTCTCTCTCTCTCTCTCCCCCCCCTTCCCTCCCATCCTCCCTCTCTTCCTGCCTCCCTCTCGTTATCCGTTCTGCCCGCCTCGATAATCTGATTCTAGCGGAGATAACATCCAAAGCAACACGCGAGAGAGAGAAAGAAGCAAAGAAAAAAGAAAAGAAAATCAGAAGAAACGGGAAAATACTCTCGGGGCCAAAAATGAGGGGGAAAAACTCATTGAAAGAAAAGTGAAATGAGAGGAGGGTGAAAAAAATTGAGCTGGGCTGAAAACGGAGGGAAAAATTTGGCAAGTTTATAGAATCCGAAAAGAGAGTCCGAGATTTAGTGTACATCGAGTAGATAGAGATGTAAAGAGGAGAGAAGGGAAGGGGAGTGAAGGGAGGGGAGGGGAGTGGAGGTGAAGGGGAAGATAGGGAAGATGGACTGTTGGTTGGGTTTTCGTAGAGGGGATGCCATAGAAGAGAGAAAAAATAAAGTGGAGGGAGACTACTGGTGCCTGGAAAATTAGAATAAGGGAGCAGGAAGGCAAGGAAGGAAGAAAATGGGAAGAGAATTGGGGGGGAGAAAGATTGGATGAAAAGAAGAAAGAGGAATGGGAAGAGAATTGAGGGGGAGAAAGATTGGATGAAAGGAAGAAAGAGGAATGGGAAGAGAATTGAGGGGGAGAAAGATTGGATGAAAGGAAGAAAGAGGAATGGGAAGAGAATTGAGGGGGAGAAAGATTGGATGAAAGGAAGAAAGAGGAATGGGAAGAGAATTGAGGGGGAGAAAGATTGGATGAAAGGAAGTAAAGAAAGGAAGAGGAGTGGGAAGAGAATTGAGGGAGAGAAAGATTAGAAGAAGAAAGAAGTAAAGGAAGGGAGAGGAATGGGAAGAGAATTGAGGGGGAGAAAGATTGGATGAAAGGAAGTAAAGGAAGGAAGAGGAATGGGAAGAGAATTGAGGGAGAGAAAGACTAGAAGAAGGAAGAAGTAAAGGAAGGAAGAGGAATGGGAAGAGAATTGAGGGGGAGAAAGATTGGATGAAAGGAAGTAAAGGAAGGAAGAGGAATGGGAAGAGAATTGAGGGGGAGAAAGATTGGATGAAAGGAAGAAGTAAAGGAAGGAAGAGGAATGGGAAGAGAATTAAGGGAGAGAAAGACTAGAAGAAGGAAGAAGTAAAGGAAGGAAGAGGAATGGGAAGAGAATTGAGGGAGAGAAAGACTAGAAGAAGGAAGAAGTAAAGGAAGGGAGAGGAATGGGAAGAGAATTGAGGGAGAGAAAGATTAGAAGAAGGAAGAAGTAAAGGAAGGGAGAGGAATGGGAAGAGAATTGA
>NC_066509.1:13738365-13750865 GCF_024679095.1 Eriocheir sinensis
AGAGGAGCGGAGAGATTTTTATGATAGCGGAGGAAACGGCCGTCATTGTGAAGGAAACTCGCATTATATGAAAAAAAGGGACCGAAAATAACATTGTCTGGAATTAGGGAGGAGAAAACTTTGGAGAGAGAGAGAGAGAGAGAGAGAGAGAGAGAGAGAGAGAGAGAGAGAGAGAGAGAGAGAGAGAGAGAGAGAGAGAGAGAGAAGTAGTACACAAAAGAAGAAAAGAAAATAAGCATAATACGAACAAAAGAAAAGAATAAGAATAGGAAAAAGATGAACGGAAGGAACAAAGAAGAAAGAGAGAGAGAGAGAGAGAGAGAGAGAGAGAGAGAGAGAGAGAGAGAGAGAGAGAGAGAGAGAGAGAGAGAGAGAGAGAGAGAGAGAGAGAGAGAGAGAGAGAGAGAGAGAGAGAGAGAGAGAGAGAGAGAGAGAGATTTTCAGTTTTATGTCCCCGTAAATATAGTAGTAATAATTATTGTGATAGTAGTAGTAGTAGTAGTAGTAGTAGTAGTAGTAGTGGTAGTAATAGTAGTAGTAATATATTTTACGAATGCGTATTACTTTTTCAAATGCGAGTGTTCACATATGCGTTGCTTCGTAAATAGTCCATCACCATAACGTTAAATTTTAAACCATGAAATACGTATATCATGTTTGAGAGAGAGAGAGAGAGAGAGAGAGAGAGAGAGAGAGAGAGAGAGAGAGAGAGAGAGAGAGAGAGAGAGAGAGAGAGAGAGAGAGAGAGAGAGAGAGAGAGAGAGAGAGAGAGAGAGAGACGTAAGTTTAAACAGGTAAATGTCATTGGCGGGATCGATCGAGGTAGGATCAAACAATGCGTCACATACTCTCCACGAACAGCAATAAAGCAGAATCTTCGGTGAAAACAGGGCGAAAGAAAAAGACTAGTGACGGAATAGGACAGGAACGATAAATATTGTTAGAGGGAGGGAGATAGCGAAAAAAGAGAAAAACGAAGAAAAAAAGGAGGCGGAAAGGGAGGAATAAAACTTGAAAGAGGCTGAAAAAGATGAAAGAAAAAATGCGCTGTGGAAAGGGAGAACTGAGGGAGATAAAAAAGTAAAGAACTGAGGGAGGGAGGAAGGAGAAGCTAAGAGAACAAGGGAGGAAGAGAGGGTAAGAGAAAAGAAGAAAGGAAGAATGTGCTATGAAAGAAGAGGGGAAGGAGGAAGAAAGGTTAAATTTGGATGCAGGATGAAAGGAGGAGGAGAAGCTAAGAAAGAGGGAGAATGGAGGAATATGAAAAAGGAGAAGGTAAATAGGTAGAAAGGTAAACAAATGAGGGAGGAAGAGAGATGGAAAAGCTAAAAGAGAAAAAGAAAGGAGGAGTGTGGGATAGGTAGAAGGCGAATAAGTAGGAAAAGGGAGAGAAAAGATAAGAAAAGAAAAAGAGAGGAGAAGGCAAATAAAGAAGGGTGAAACTCTAAAAGGCAGGAAGAAAGGAGAGAATATTAGAGAGAAGAAGAAAGTCTGAATATAGAAAGTGAGAAGGGAAACAGATTGAAAGACTAAGGTAGGAAGGAGGGAGAGAGGCGGAGGGAGGTAAGAAGGGAGGAAGGGAGAATGGCGGATGAAGGTAAGAAGGGAGGAAGGAAGCTTGGGGGGCATCGTCTGACTATAATCTGCTCCCTTCTGTTTGTGGAGAGTCGCCGAGCCGCCGACACACGTAATTTCATGGCTCGGAAGACTTGGGTGCTGACGGGGCGAGGAGGAGGAGGAGGAGGAAGAGGAGCAGGAGCATGAAGGAAGAATAGAGAAGAGAGCGGAGTGCAATTGAGAGGAGGAGGAGAAAGACGAAGAGGAAGAGAGGAATGAAGAAGGAAAAGAGAAGGAAAGTAAGGAAGAAAAAGTGGACAGGAAGGAGGAGGAAGAGGAAGAATTGAGTGCAAACTGGAGAAGGACAAAGGAAGGAGGAGGAGGAGGAGGAGGAGGAGGAGGAGGAGGAGGAGGAGGAGGACGAAGAGAGAAGAGGGTGGAGTGAAAATAAGAGGAGGAAGAGAAAGACAAAGACGAGAAAGAGAAGGAAGATGGAGAATGAAGGGAAAAGGAAAGTAAGGACGAAGGAGCGACGGAAATGAAGAAGGGGAGGAAGCTATAGTAGGAAGAGGAAGAGGAAGAACTTTATGTAAACTAGTGAAGGAAAATGGAAATAGGATGAAAGGTAGAGGAGTACAGTGCAATGAAGAGGAGGGGAAAAAAGAAATAGAGAAGAGGGAGGAGACTTTAAGGAGAAGAGAGAAAGTGCAGAAAGAAGGAAAATGAAGAAGGGAGTGGAGTTAACTGAGGAGAAAGGAAAGAAGAAAAAGAAGGAAAACGAGAGAAAAGGAAAATGGAGAACAAAATTGGAAACGAAATAAAAAAAGAAAATAAGAGAAAATAATTTAAAAAGCGAAAAGAAGAAAGAGAAAGACGGACGTAAGGTATAGTTAGATAAAATGGTTGAAAGGAGGAGGAGGAAGAGGAGGAGGAGGAGGAGGGAGCGAAGAATAAAGATTGAGGCAAAGTGGAAGGGAGGAATAAGAGGAAGAGGAGGGAGAGACGATTGGAAAAAGAGGAAAGAGTCATAAAGGACAATCGAGTTTAATAAAGATTTCCTGAATAAAACGACTTTCCAGAAATTAATGGAAAGAGAGGAAAAAATAAATTGAAGAAAGGCGGAAGAGAAGAGGCAACCTGGGAAGCCAAGATAGGAAGGCAAATTTGAGAAAGACATGGATGAATATGAGAGAGAGAGAGAGAGAGAGAGAGAGAGAGAGAGAGAGAGAGAGAGAGAGAGAGAGAGAGAGAGAGAGAGAGAGAGAGAGAGAGAGAGAGAGAGAGAGAGAGAGAGAGAGAGAGAGACGAAAACTTTGAGTAATAAAAAGGGACGAGAGAGAGAGAGAGAGAGAGAGAGAGAGAGAGAGAGAGAGAGAGAGAGAGAGAGAGAGAGAGAGAGAGAGAGAGAGAGAGAGAGAGAGAGAGACGTACAAGGCAGGTAATCGCCCCAGACAGGAGGAAGGAAGAGCGTGACACGATAACAGCCTTTCCTCTCACCCTCCTGATAAGACGCCGCGATCAGGCCTGAGAGGAACCGATTTCACACCTCGCCGAGTCCTCCCCTCCGCCGCCCTGCGAGGCTGGCGCGGCGCTGCTGGAGGGGTCGGCGCCACGCCAACACACACCACATAAAGGGCCATATTCCTCTTGATTTCGGCGCCCAATCACACACACTTAACAGGGCGTACGTAGGAGTTGTGGACCTTTCCATGGGTACTTTTATGACCCTGGTGATAGTTTGACCCTTTTTCTGTACCCTGAGCGTTAAAAAAACACTCAAGAAAACGTGATTCACCTCTTTTTTGTCCTTTGAAATAGTTGTTGTGAGTAGCAAAAGCGTCTGAGAATACCGAGCAAAGAATAGATACCTCCAGACTCCTTGGAAGCCTCCCACGCACGCATCACCGCCACCACCTAACGGCCTCACCTTATATAGACGCTCTTGTGGAATTACATGTGCAACCATGTAAATATTTAAACGGGTTTATAGATATTTAATATAATTAATACACGGGGAGACGGTGGCTGATTGGTCATCGTGCGGGCGCAGCGTCCTGGAGGACCCAGGTTCGAGTCCCGCCCGCCACTAAAAGCTGACATTATTTTTTCCATTGCCGAGTGGGTTGTGACTAACCACATGCTGTCCTGAAGACACCCGTCAACCCGGTCTCTCGATTAATTCTCTAAAGATGATCAAAATGAGCTACGGAGTGGCAGCATGAGTCAAGCAAGATGGCGCCGCTGTAAAACATTTGCCTGCACAATTACGGGCTGGGGCCGACACCAGGCCCTATCAAGAAAGCCTACCGGCGCCATGGGCAGAACGTAAAAAAACTAGTAAAAGATTGTAGCCAAGGCCTGAAGAAAAAAAATGACAGTAAAAATGCCAGTTCAGTAGAGAGAGTACAGGAAGAGACTGAGAGAGAATGTTATTTTTTCATATTGTTTCTGAACTATCGAGGAATAAGAAACCAGTACCGTCCCAAAGTCAATAGAAGGTCTTTTTAAATAAACAGCCCGTCAATCCTTTCTGTGCGGGGAATGTGTTATTGATCGGCACCCAACTCTGTGACAGCTGGGTAGTAGTAGAAGTAGTAGTAGTAGTAGTAGTAGTAGTAGTAGTAGTAGTAGTAGTAGTAGTAGTAGTTGTTGTCGAAAGAGGTCAAATATTACTAATAAAATGGTTGCCATGGAAACAGAAATCACAACTTCCACAAATAGCACACGAGAGAGAGAGAGAGAGAGAGAGAGAGAGAGAGAGAGAGAGAGAGAGAGAGAGAGAGAGAGAGAGAGAGAGAGAGAGAGAGAGAGAGAGCGGGTGTCAGGATCACAAGTCACCCCCTTATCTCCCATAACTCAACGCGATAAGACATGGACCTCGCTGGCCGATATTCCCTCGATAAATATCTCCTATCTGTAAATCAATATTCCTCACCTCTACCTCTACTCACCTCTACTCCGGACCTGATGCTCTGCTCACCTCTCTTCCTCTCTCTACTCCCTCGCTTTTTTTTTTTTTGTCTCCCCTCCAAAGTTTACTGTCTCTTCATTCTTCCAATTTCTTTCTCCTTCCAGCTCTTATTTTTGTTCTCTCTCTCTCGGTTCTTATGGTTACTCAAATTTTGGCATCCATTTTTATGTTTAACTTTACTTCGAGGCTTTTTTTCCAGCTTCTATTCAACATTTTGTCATTCAGAAAATATATATAAATAAAAAAAAACAAAGTCGCTGTATCGCAGAGTTATACTTCTTTTGGTTTTCGAGATATTTCGGATTTTGTCTTTTTATTTCTTTTGGCCCGCAGTTGTTGGTTCGTTTCTTTTTTTATTTGTAGGAATTTTGTAGGATTTTCTTTTTTCATATTGTGGTGCTTCGTCTGGTTTATTTTTTTTTTTTTTTTACATTTTTACCCCACTCTTTCATGTCCGTGTGTGCGGTTTATCGTTATCCCGTTTGGTTTGCTTTTATTTACTATTCCTCTTCTCAATTTTGTTTTATATATTCTTTGCTCTTCTTATTGTATATTTCTATTTTCATCTTCTCTCTTTCTCCCCCCTTACTAAGAAGACCCATTTGCTATAACCTTCCTTCTTTCCTTCTTCCTCTTTTCTCCCACCCTCTCCCCTTGTCCCTTTGTGTCTTTCCTAATTTCTCTCTCCTCCTCCTCCTCCTCCTCTTTCTCCTCGTTCTCCTTTCCCTCTAATCTGGCTGTTCTCTTCCCCATATTTTCTTCTCTCTATTCTCTTCCTCCATATAAGTTCTTCTTTATACCCCTCTTCCTCCTTCCCTTTCAACTACCTTCCTCTTTTTCTTTTTCCTTCTCCTCCACCCTCTTCTTTCCCACATCTTTTTTGTCCCTCCTTTCTAGCATCTATATCTTTCCTCTCTATATATATCTTTCTCATTCTTCTCTTTCTCTTCTTACACCTCTCTCTCTCTCTCTTTATTTTTTTTTTATTCTCAACCTCCTCCTCGTCCACCTCCTCCTCCTCCTCCTCCTCCTCCTCCTCGCCTCCCCTCCCGCGGCTCTTTTTCCTCTCTCTCTCTCCCGATTATCTTCCAAAACTTACGAACCGTAAATATCACACAGAGGAGATGGTGGCGCTAGCGGGGAGCAGAGATGGCGCTGGTGACGGTGATGGTGGTGGTGGTGGCGGTGATGGTGGTGTTGGAGGTGGTAGTGGTGATGGTAGTTGATGGTCTTAGTGATGGTGGTGGTGGTGGTGAAAGCAAGGATCAGTGACTGGTTGTGGTGGTAACGATGGTGGTAATTGATGGCGGTGATGGTGGTGGTAGTAAGGTGGATGATTGATGAATGATGAATGTGGTGATGAATTTTGAGGTTGCTGCTGTCGACGATATTGTTGTTGTTGATGATGATGGTGGTGGTTGCGTTTGTGGTGGCGGTGGTGGTGGTGGTGGTGGCGGTGAGGGTAAGATGTTAGATTGATGTGGTGAACGTGGCAATGAGTTCTAAAGTTGATGTTTGTGGACGTAGTGGTGGTGGTGGTGGTGGTGGTGGTGGTAGTGGTGGTGGTGGCGGTGGTGACGTTCTTAACCGTCCCGAGAGTGTGTGTGAGTGGTGATAGAGATCGGTGTAGGATGCAAATGAGGGCTTTCACTGCTAGTCTTGTCGCTGTAGTGGGTGGTGGTGATGATGATGATGATGGTAGTGATGAAGATGAAGCCATTGGAGGTAGTGTTGGCAGTAGGTCTTGATAGTAGTGCAAAGAATAGAGCTGTTTTTGTTTTGTTTTATGTCATAGATGATGGTGGAGAGGGAGGGAGAGGAAGAAGATTTACATAGATTTACATAGAAAATCAGACCACACAGACCCCATGGTCCAGACTTGGTGGTCTGTCCTTAAACCTAAGTGATTTTACATTAATCAGAAGACTCCAAAACGTTGCATTTCTACTCTAGTTGATATTAAGTTGAAGGAAGTGACGGTCGAGCTTATTTTTGAAGGAGTCAATCGTGTTACACTGGACCACTGATGATGGGAGCTTATTCCATTCTCGCACTACAACGTTGGTGAAGAAAAATTTGGTGCAGTCTGAATTTACTTGTCTACATCTGAGTTTTACGCCATTGTTCCTCGTGCGCAAAGTGTCATCGATCATAAACAATGTTGATCTGTCTACATTCGTGAAACCATTAAGTATTTTAAAACATTCGATCAGTTTTCCTCGGAGGCGACGTTTCTCAAGAGAGAACATGTTAAGGGTAGAAAGCCTTTCTTCGTAGGATTTGTTGCGCAAGGAAGGGATAATTTTCGTTGCCCGACGCTGAACACCTTCTAATTTAGCAATATCCTTTGCATGGTGAGGAGACCAAAACTGTACCGCATATTCCAAGTGGGGTCTGACTAAACTGTTGTAGAGCGGAAGTATTACATCTTTATTCTTAAATAAAAAGTTTCTTTTAATGAAGCCCAACATTCTGTTCGCTTTATTTGCTGCATCGATGCATTGCTGTGAGAATTTGAGGTTTGACGCGATTTTGACCCCCAAGTCCTTGACGCATTGAACGCTTTTGAGTTTAACGCCGCGCATTTCGTAATCAAACTTTTTATTCCTCGTTCCAACTTGAAGGACCTGGCACTTGTCTACGTTAAAGGGCATCTCCCATCTATCCGACCAAGCTGAAATTTTGTGCAAATCCTCTTGGAGGCTTTGCCTGTCTTCGTCAGTGAGAACCGAGTTACCAATCTTTGTGTCGTCTGCAAATTTACTAATGCGGTTATTGAGTCCAACATCCACGTCGTTGATGTAAATAATGAAGAGCACTGGGCCAAGAACCGAGCCCTGAGGGACGCCACTAGTGGAGAAGGAGGCAGAGGAAAAGGAGGAGGAGGAGGGAAAGGAAGAGGAGGAGAAAGAGACAAAGGAATAAGAGAAAAAAAACAGATGAAAAGGAGGAGGAGGAGGAAGAGTAGGAGGAGAAGAGAAAGAGACTCTGACAGAAAGATGGTGATGGGCGTGGCGTGTGTAGATGAACCGTGACATAGTGGTGGTGGTGATGATGATGGGGTGTAGGTAGTGGTGGTTGAGAGGGGTAGTGGGAGGGGAAGGGTAGTGACATTTGTGAGGGGAGGGAAGGGGAGAGGAAGGGGAGTGCTGGTTATGGTGAGGGGTAAAGGGAGGGGAAGGTTTGTGGTGGTGTTGTGGGGGGAAAGGAGTGGGAGAGAAAGGGAAGTGGTGGCTATGGCGGGGGGTAAAGGGAGGGGAAGGTTTGTGGTGGTGTTGTGGGGGGGGGGGAAGGAGTGGGAGAGGAAGGGTAGTGCTGGTTATAGTGGGGGTAAAGGGAGGGGGAGGTTTGTGGTGGTGTTGTGGGAGGGAAGGAGTGGGAGAGGAAGGGGAGTGCTGGTTATGGGGGGGATAAAGGGAGGGGAAGGTGTGTGGTGGTTTTGTGGAGGGGAAGGAGTGAGAGAGGGAGGGTAGTGCTGGTTATGGGGGGGATAAAGGGAGGGGAAGGTTTGTGGTGGTGTTGTGGGAGGGAAGGAGTGGGAGAGGAAGGGGAGTGCTGGTTATAGTGGGGATAAAGGGAGGGGAAGGTTTGTGGTGGTGTGGGGGGGAAGGAGTGGGAGAGGAAGGGGAGTGCTGGTTATGGGGGGGATAAAGGGAGGGGAAGGTGTGTGGTGGTTTTGTGGAGGGGAAGGAGTGAGAGAGGGAGGGTAATGCTGGTTATGGTGGAGGGTAAAAGGAGGGGAAGGTTTGTGGTGGTGTTGTGGGAGGGAAGGAGTGGGAGAGGAAGGGGAATGCTGGTTATGGTGAGTAGTGGTTTAGGGGAGGGAGAGAAGTGGGGGGAAGACGGACAAAGTGAATGGACAGGGTCAGTGGACGCGAACATTAACCCCGAGAAAGAGGAGAAAGAAAAGTTATAGGCCATAAAAAGAAAATATTATGTGTCATCGGGAAGGAAAGACACGAGGAAAGGAGGAGGATGTGAAACAGAAAAGATGAAAAGACAGTGAACGGCACACTAAAAAACAAGAGTAAGAGGGAAACAAGAAACACACACACACACACACACACACACACACACACACACACACACACACACACACACACACACACACACGCACACACACATCACAAGAAGTGCATTTAATATTGTAATGCATTGTCGCACACTCACAAAAAAATAATACCTGCAAAACATGAACGACAAACAGACAGATAGACAGACAGACAGACAGACAGACGGACAGACGGATAAGCCAACAAAACACGAAGATAAAAAAAAACAATAAAAGATACACACACACACACACACACACACACACACACACACACACACACACACACACACACACACACACACACACACACACACAGGAAGACAAATAAAATCACACTACAGGACAACATCTTTTCTAAGTCTTTACCGCCACCCTCACCACCACCACCACCACCACCTCGTGACTTATGCAAACTAATCAGATCATTATAAATTCTGATGCGACGTAAATACACTCGGTGGGAGATCGCTCTTACCATGTCTATAATCGTATCATCGCGGTGGTGGTGGAGGTGGTTTGGGTGGTTGTGGTGGTGGTGGTGGTGATGTGTCTTGATGACGCTCCGGGAGGTATGAGAGAGAGAGAGAGAGAGAGAGAGAGAGAGAGAGAGAGAGAGAGAGAGAGAGAGAGAGAGAGAGAGAGAGAGAGAGAGAGAGAGAGAGAGAGAGAGAGAGAGACAGACAGAAAAAGTCAAAGAGAAAGAAATAAAAAACATGAAATAAATAAATAAAAGAAAGAGAGGACATAGACAGGCATACCACCGAGAAAAAGTGAGACAGAAAAAAATAAAATAGAAAATATGAAATAAATAAGAAAACAAAAAAATAATTGTGTGTGTGTGTGAGAGAGAGAGAGAGAGAGAGAGAGAGAGAGAGAGAGAGAGAGAGAGAGAGAGAGAGAGAGAGAGAGAGAGAGAGAGAGAGAGAGAAGGAAACGGAGGGGAAAGAGGGATGAACGGACGGAGGGAGGGAGGGAGGGAATGCTAGCGGAGAGTTAGTGGGAAAACGGAAATGGGAAAAAGAATATGTTTTCTGAAAGAGGGGAGTCGACGAGGGAAGGTGGAAGGGACGGAGGGCGCGCCGAGAGTTATGGAGTGGGAGGGAGAGGGGAGGGGAGAGAGGGAAGGAGGAAGGAGAGGAGCTGGGAGGAAGGGAAGAGGGTAAGGACTCCGAGGGGCACTGAGAGCTGGAATAAGACCTCAAGTAGACCCGTGTTAAGGAATCGTGAGTTTTTGGAGATTCACTTTGTTGCTGTTTTTATTTTTATTTTGCTGGTAGTATTTGTTGTTGTTGTTGTTGTTGTTGTAGCAGTAGTGGTATGTTTTTCTTTTTCCTCTTCTTCTGCCTCTTGTGTGTGTGTGTGTGTGTGTGTGTGTGTGTGTGTGTGTGTGTGTGTGTGTGTGTGTGTGTGTGTGTGTGTGTTTTACCGATTTTTGCTATTATTTTATATTTCAATTTGTATTACAATTTCCAATATACTTTTAGCGTTGCAACTTTTATATTTCTTTTTATGGGTGAATCAGTGTGTGTGTGTGTGTGTGTGTGTGTGTGTGTGTGTGTGTGTGTGTGTGTGTGTGTGTGTCTGTCTGTCTGTCTGTCTGTCTGTCTGTCTGTCTATCTCTGTCTGTTTGTCTGTCTGTCTGTCTGTCTGTCGGTGCGCAAGCGTGTGTTTGATAAATATGTGTATTTTTTTGCATGTGTAAACTGTTAGATACATGGAAAGATAGTTAAATTAATGCATACTCTCAATTAAATCAGTTCAAACTTTGCCTAATTCGATAAAATTACCTAATATTTTTGGAGCGGTATTTACGAGTTCAATTATTTACACACACACACACACACACACACACACACACACACACACACACACACACACACACACACACACACACACACACACACACACACACACACACACACACACACACACACACACACACACACACGCAGCTCAAATCAAAATTCTCTTTACTTTTCCTTCCTCCTCCCTCCTCTTCCGCATCTTCCCTCCTTCTCCATTCAACTCTCATTTCCGTTTCTTTACCTTCTTCTTTATATCCCTCCCCCCTCCCCGTTTCTCTCCCTTCAACTCCCTCTGCTTATTCCTCCTCTCCCTTCAACCCTCCCTTCTCTCCCTCCTCTTTCTCCTTTTCTCCATGTGTTCCCTTTACTCCCTCCCCTTTCTCCCTCATCTCCTCCCTTCTTCTGCCCTCTTTTTTTCATCCTGCGAGCTCTCCCCTTCCTCCTCTCCCTTCCTCTCCCTTCTACCCTTGCCCCTCTCCCTCCTCTGCGGGCGGCCAATATTTACCACACTCAAACACTTGCAATTAAAGAAAATTTGCACGCCCCGCCTCTTAGCTCGCCACTGAGAGCGTCCTTAAATTAAATGTATAAATTCCGCATTCGAACCCAGACCACGGCCGCCTCAGACCCGCGAGGAATGATGCTCGAAGCGGAACCCAGAATGACGTACGGACACACACACATGCACACACACACACACATGCACGCACTATCTATCAATATATATTTCCCCATGTATTTATATATCTATCTATGTATCTCGAAAACGAAGACAGACAGTACAATGAATGGAGGAAAGAATACAGAGTGAAATTACTAAAGAGAGATAGAAAGGATGCATTCCAACGAAGAAAAAGAGAAAGAAAGAAGGCGAGGAAAAAATTACCTTTGATGGTTTACATTCTCTCTCTCTCTCTCTCTCTCTCTCTCTCTCACACACACACACACACACACACCATACAAACCTCTCCCCCCTCCTATGCTTTCTCCATCTCCCTTCTTAATTTCCCTTATATTTCCCTTTCCCTAGTTTTTTCCCTCTCCTCTTTTATTTCCTCTGCTTAACTTACCTCACTCTACCCTATATTCTCTCTTATCTTCCTCCAATCACTTCCCTTCCCTCAAGCCTTGTTCCTCCTCTATGCCCCTCTCATTTATTTTTTCCATCCCTGCCGCCTTTTTATTCCTTCTTTCGGCAAAAATCCTTCTTTTCGTCCTCCCCAATCTCACATACTTTCTTAATTAACCTTCCATAAAATAGCGCCCTATTCTTCGTTTTTTATCTCTTTCCTACCTTTTTTCTGCAGAAGCTTCTCTATTTATCTGTTAGCTTCCCTTTCTCTTCCCCATCTTTATCTCTCTTCTCTACCTTCCCCTACACTCGTTTCCCCATATCCTTTATCTCCCTTTCGCTTACCTTCTCTTATCTCCCTAAATTATTCTCTTTCCTATCTTTTTCTACAGTAGCGTCTCCATGTATCTCTTATCTTTCGTCTCTCTTACTCATCTTTATCTCATTTATCTACTTTCTTCTACACTTGTTTCCCCATGTCCCTCACCTCCCTTTCGCCTACCTACCCTGATCTCCCCAAACTATTCTCTTTACGATCTTTTTCTACATTAGCCTCCCATTATATCTCTTATTTTCCCCCTCTTCCTCACCTTTATCTCTCTTCTCTACCTTCCCTTTACACTCGTTTCCCCATCTTCCTTACCTCCCCTTCTCTAACTTCCTCTGATCTCCCAAAATTATTAAACTCCTATGAACTGAATTTCCTTTTTTTTTTAGCTTTTTCTTTGGCGTTCCTTACCTCCCCTTTTCATTAGCCCTTCCCTTACCTCTTCTACATTTTTTCCTATAACTCGTACCTCTTGTTTGCATACCTGCCTTGGTCACCGCTACCTTTTAATTTTCTTTGTACGGATCTTCTCTCTTCTGGCTCTGTTTTCTCTTTCCCCTTCCTCCTTTCCTCTATCCATTTTGTCTTTCCTTTCTTTATCATCCCCATATTTTCTCTTCCCCTTCAGCCCTTCCCAAACCCCCTCCGTTGTCTTAGTTCTTCCATTCCTTTGTGATCTCTATCTTTTTTCCTCCATTTTCTCTTTTTATTCA
>NC_066509.1:13755865-13850865 GCF_024679095.1 Eriocheir sinensis
CTCAGAAAAGAAGCAACAGCCAAGGAGACACGTTGTCGCCTGGATGAGGTGTCGCCTCTCGTTCTCCCTGCTCAGGTCGGCCATCCTATGTCTCAGGGGCACCAGACACTCTGGCCCAAAAGCCACCACCATCTCCAATATGGACTATGAAGCCACAGTGGTGGAGAGTGACATTAGGGTGGGTCGGGAGTGACTTGAGTAGGGAAGGAAAGGGGGATCTAGACGTAATAGATGATAGGTGATTTAGTGTCAGGTAGTATTAGTGATATGGTTGGATGCCACAGTCATTAGCGAACAGAGTTGGGGCTAATGACCTCCAAGCTATGGAGCCCTCCATGATTATGCGTCGGGAAAATAAACATGGGTGGAGGTATCATTTTTGTAGTAGTAGTAGTAGTAGTAGTAGTAGTAGTAGTAGTAGTAGTAGTAGTAGTAGTAGTAATAGTAGTAGTAGTAGTAGTAGTAGTAGTAGTAGTAGTAGTAGTAGTAGTAGTGGTAGTAGTAGTAGTAGTAGTAGTAGTAGTAGTAGTAGTAGTAGTAGTAGTGGTAGTAGTGGTAGTAGTAGTAGTGTAGTAGTTAATGATGTAGTAGTAGTAATAGTAGTAGTAGTAGTAGTAGTAATAGTAGTAGTAGTAGTAGTAGTAGTAGTAGTAGTAGTAGTAGTAGTAGTAGTAGTAGTAGTAGTAGTAGTAGTAGTAGTAGTAGAGTAGTAGTAGAGTAGTAGTAGTACGTAGTAGTAGAGAGAGTAGTAGAGAGAGAGTTAGCTCCAATTTTTTTCCTGTCTTCCTTCTTCTCTATCTCATTCTACTCCTCCTCTTCCTCCTGCTCTTCCATTCACGGCCGCTGACGGCGTAGGAACAATATCAGGAGTCAGGATCTGTCCCCTGTCAGCTGGGAAGACGGGAGGAGGAAGAGAGGGTGAGAGGAGACGGGAAGACGTGGAGAAAAAGTGCCTGGAAGGAAGGGAAGAGAAAACGAAAAAGAGGGAGCTGTAGAGATAACACGAATTCAGATTTTGGAAAAGGACTTTTGGAGAGAGAGAGAGAGAGAGAGAGAGAGAGAGAGAGGGAAACGTGAGAATGATGAGAATTATTGTTATGCAGTGTGTGTGTGTGTGTGTGTGTGTGTGTGTGTGTGTGTGTGTGTGTGTGTGTGTGTGTGAACGTGAACCGGGCGAACGAACGAACATTTGCATATCCATCTTTCATCGTCGGCTCTCTGTTAGTGATGGGAGAGACACAAAAAGTGCAATTACCTCCAGGGCTCTCCACTGTGGCATTTTCCTCCTCCCCTCCCTCTTGCCTTCCCTCTCAAAGCCTTTGGTGGCGGGTGGCGGAGCGGTATTGTCAAGGGAAGAAGGGAGGGAAATGTTTCAGCGTTCCATTCACATGCGTTGGCTTGTAAACCTTCATTTCACGAGTCGGTTTGTTGCATCCACTTTGAGGGTTCGCGGCCAGCACCGGGTTGCTCTCAAGACGCAAAGGAATAGCTAACGACATGTAAAGGATTGTAGAGAAAGGCTTTAGCACCGTTTAGTGATGTTTTATGCGAGGTGAGAGCATTGGGAAGGTGTGAAAGGGATTGAAGGGAAAAAAAAGAATGCAAAAATGAAAAAAAAGTGAACAGGAGACAAAAGTTACGAATGAAAGGAAGAAAGTGAGTGCGCATAATCGACAAAAACAGAGAAAGGAATCGAAAGGAATTGCTAAAGATGGATAAATTCTTTGTGGTAAAAAGGTTAAGAAAGACAGATAAATAACACGCGTAATCAACAATTATAAAAAAAGACGAAAGAAGTTACTAATGACAGATAAACTATTTGCAAACGGCTTTACTACTGTTTAATTGTTTTACTCAAGAAAGGTGAGGAAGCATTTAGTCTCCCGTTAATGAATCCTTTTTTACATCCTATACGGAATATTTAAACACCAAAAGTCGTTATAGGCAAGAAACATTAACGACAAATAAAGGATTTTCGATTGGTCTCTCTGCTGTTCTTTATATTTTAACGCAGAAAAAGGTCGCGGGGAGGCTGTGAAAAGGAAAGTATGATAAGAAAGGAAGGAAAGCGAGGAGACAGGAAGAGGATTGAAATTGTGGGAGAGGATAGGAAGGATGCAATAAGGGAGAAGGAGGTCCCGGTGTTGCTGTGAAAAGGGAAGTAGGAAAAGGAAAAGAAATAAATAAAAGGGAGGAGATAGGAAGAGGATTTAAAATGAGAGGAAGAGGATAGCAGGGGATGCAGTAGGGGAGAAGGAGGTCGCGGGGTAGCTGTAAATAGGGAAATAGGGAAAGGAAGGAAGAAATAGGAATGGCTCTTATTGTTAAAGGATAGAAAGGGATGCAAAAAGACGGTAGTGAAAGAAAAAAAGTAATGGAGGGAGGTAGGAAGAGAATGAAGAGTAGAAGAGAAAATACGAGGGAATGAAGTTTTACCCACACAACCACTCACTCATCCACCTATCCACCTACCCATCCACCCACCCAACCACTCACCAAACCCTACAGCTAGACACATGCAGACTCATCAAAAATAAGGACTCGTTACAGGAAGGGGGAAGCATGAAGGGCGCCCATGAAAGTCAGCTCCAATCAGGGAATCCTTTACTCGCAGCTCGCCAAAAGACACGCCGGAGGGAGCCACCACCAGGGGAGGGGCGGGGCGGCGAGGGGAGAGGGGAAACGGGTGCATACGGGCCGCGGTTTGAGCACTGTCCTAACGAGAGAATGTTGGCGCGTCACACAACCTGTCAGACGGAAAAACGACAGCTGGGACCATTCTCTCTCTCTCTCTCTCTCTCTCTCTCTCTCTCTCTCTCTCTCTCTCTCTCTCTCTCTCTCTCTCTCTCTCTCTCTCTCTCTTAAGTAAACAGCATTCACCTGCAGTTCAAAACCAAATAAAAAAATGAACTTCAGGTGGTTAGAGCAAACAGGAGACTGCTCTTAGATTCTCCTTAATGCACACACACACACACACACACACACACACACACACACACACACACACACACACACACACACACACACACACGGCTCATCAGATACACCTCCTAGTAAATAAAAAGTGATATCAAAACATACTCCTGAAAAGCTGCCTGTATCACCCCAGCGGCTGATTGACAGGGATGCAAGAAGGGAGGATAGGATCGGGAGGGAGGAGGGAATGAAGGAAGAAAGGAGAGGAAAGGATCGGACGGAAGGAAGCGGGAGGAAAGGGACTGAAGGGAATGGGGAACGAATGAAGGAAGGGGGAGGAAAGGATCGAAAGGAAGAAGAGAGCGAAGGAAGGAAAGAAGGAGGAAAGGATAGGAAGGGAAGAGGGAGCGAATGAAAGAAGGAAGGAAGAGGAAGGGATCGGAAGGTAGGAGGGAACGAATGAATTTAGGAAAGAAGGAGAGTAATGAACTGAAGGGGAAGGAAATGAACGAGGCTAAAAAAAAAAACGAACAGTAGGAAAGAAAGGTTAAGAAGGAAGGAAAATCAACAGAAGGAAAGAAAGACGAGGAAATGAGAAAGAAACGAAGAATTGGAGCAATCGTTTCAAAGAAGAGGAAAGAAGGAAGACAAGAGATGAAAGTGTTCAAGAAAAAAATAAAAAAGGCCATGAATAAAAGAGAGATACGATGAAGAGGAAAAAGGGTTGAAAGAAAGAGACAAGAAGGAAAGAAGGAACGAAGGAAGAAAGGCAGACAAGAGGGAAGAATAGATGAGGAAGGAAGGAAAAATAAACAAAGACTGCGAAGGAGGTAATTGAATGCAGGAAAGCAGGTGTAGGAAAGAGCAAGGAAATGGAGGAAAAGGCTTGAGAGTAGGAAGGAAAAACGTGAGGCGAGGAGCGAACAAGGGAAGAGGGAGAGGTAGGAGAGGAGGAAAAAAAATAGGATGTGAGAATGAGATAACTGGCAGCGAAGCAAAAAGGAAAAAAAAAATAGACTGCAGGAAGAAAGGAAGGAAAATTGATAAAAAGTTGAAGGAAAATAAATAAAAGAAGGAAAAAGATAGAAAAGAAAGGATGCGATGTGGGAATGCCTTAAAGGGAGACAGGAAACATGAAAATAATGAAAGAATGTGGAGTGTTCGTGAGAGAGAGAGAGAGAGAGAGAGAGAGAGAGAGAGAGAGAGATGAGTGACGTACCTCTTAATCTCTATTTTCAGCTCACTCTCACTTCTTTGAGTCCCCTCCAACCGTCCTCATATCAGCCATCTCTCGCCCCTCAATCTCTTTATTCCTCCATGATCTCTCTCTCTCTCTCTCACACACACACACACACACACACACACACACACACACTCACACACACACACACTCTCTCTCTCTCTCTCTCTCTCTCTCTCTCTCTCTCTCTCTCTCTCTCTCTCTCTCTCTCTCTCTCTCTCTCTCTCTCTCTCTCTCTCTCTCTCTCTCTCTCTCTCTCTCTCTCAGAACCTCTCTCTCTCTCTCTCTCTCTCTCTCTCTCTCTCTCTCTCTCTCTCTCTCTCTCTCTCTCTCTCTCTCTCTCTCTCACTTCTTCTCCAATCCCCTCCCGTATCTTTTCGTCTCCCTCACTCCATTCTCACCTCACTGTTCTCCTTTTCATCCTCCTCTCCATTCTTTTCTTTATCTACATTTCCTATCATGGCTCTCCTTTTCATTCTTTCTTTCCTCTCTTCCATCTATTTTTTTTTCTATATCTCCTATCCCAATTCTCCGCTTCGCTTTTTTCTTTTGTTTTTCTCTCTTTCATCCACCTCTTCTCCCTTTTCATATTCTCGATCTCCTCTCCCGCTCCCTGTTTCTCCCTTTGTTCATCTCCCTTTCATCCACGTCTAACCCCCTTCCTTCCTCTACAACTTCTCTCCCGCCACTCCGTTCTCCTCTTCCCTCATGTCTCCATTCCTCTCCTTTCTCTCTCTTATCTACTCATCTAGACTCCTTTCCGATCTTTTCAACTCCTTCCTCCATTCCTCCCTTCCTTTGCCTCCTCTGCTTTCTCTCCCGTCCATTCCCTCTCCCTCTACTCCGTCGTCTCTTCCCCCTCTCCTTCCCTCTCTTTCACCTCTACTCTTTTAAATTCCTTCCTTCTCCCCTCCCTTCCTTGCCTTTTCTCCTTCCTCTCCTGCCCATTCCCTCTCCGTCTACTCCGTCCTCCCTTTCCCCCTCTCCTTCTATGCTTTCCTTTCCTCTCTGCTCGTTTAAACTCCTTCCATCTCCCTTCACTCCTTTCCCCTCTTCTCCTACGCCACCCCTCCTCCCGCATCTCGTCTTCTCGCCCGCCCTCCCTCCTCTCCTTTTAGCCGCGCCGCGTGAATCAGTGGCCGTCTTTGTTTGTTCCTGTGTTTCCTTGGATTTGGTATTCATTGGTGGCTCGCCTTGAGGCTTTACGTTGGCCAGACCTCGTTGTTTTGTGACGTAGAGGAAACGTGTTGCGTGGCCGAGGCGAGAATGGTGACAGACTGACCGGAGTGTGTGAGGCCTTGAGCCTACTTTTAAGCGAGAACGAATCTAGGAAATAGGAAAAAAGCGTAACGTGTTGTAAGCGTCGAGGTGCGAGGCATGGCATAAGAAAAGAAGCTGCAGTCTGAGTGTGGTTCAGAAAGATTTTAGAAGATGGTAGAGTTGGGTGTGAAAAAATAATTTAGGCACTGATGTAAAAAATATTTATTAAAAGAATCTGTACGTTGTTGGCTTCACATGCACCTTGTAAAACTCCAGGAAATGACGGAATGGGCGAGGGAGAAATTGAAAGGTCGAAGATCATCTCCATGTTAGGAAAACTTGTTTACTTTTCCTACTTTCTTGAGCAAGGCTTCCTGAGTTTTTAGTGGAAAAAAATTAAGTTGTGTGTGACGATAATTAAAGGTCAGGAGGTTTATCCTTACTCCCCCCAAGAAGCGTTTAGATGTTAGACGTTAAATGTGTAAACTTTTATATGTACTGGAAAAAAATATATTGGGCAGGTGTGGCAGTATTGGAGAGATCAAATATTTCAATCCGCCAGCAAGAAGGTTAGTAAAGTAGTATGTTACTGAAAATTTAGTTGGTCACATATTTTGAATCCAACAGAATGATTTATGCAAAAAAGCTGTTATCGACTGCTATTACATATTCATATAGTGAATAATGAAAGCAGTTCATTCATTACTGAAACCCAAACGAAATTGAAAAGAAGATTGATGGAAAAATTTGGATATTGTTTTGAAAATAAATATTCACCTTGAAGCACCTCAGAAGTGTTACACGCCTTGATAATGTTGTGAATATTTACTAAAAGATTCATCAAACATATTAAAGTGAAAAATTGGCCGCAGAATAAGTCCAGGTGTCTGCAAGTTTATTGACGCCGTGATGATATATAATGTAAACTTTGTCACGTCTTTTTATAGTTTATGAAGAATAACCAAAAGATGGGTCAAACACATTAATCTTACAATACCACCCGGGACTTATTTTGCGACCTCTCTCTTCTGAGTTTGCTTGATTCATATTTTAGCGCGTCTTCATAACTTGTCATAAAACATGGGGACAGATGGGCCACTCTGCGACCTTCTTTTTTTTTCATATACGCGGTTAGTCAACAGAGATTATCGTAACGACAGATAGTGAAAGGTGAGACTTAATACGCGACATGCTTTTTCTTCTTAATCCATTCCTGCATGTATATCCCTTTGTGTACATAGTAGAAACATGACATTATGCACACAGTCTAAAATCAGTAAAAGCAATAAATCGTAAAAAGTTTAACGGATTCGAATAACATATACACTTGATGCAGGTAATCCTAGGAAAGTCATAGTGAAAAAAGTTTGGTTTGTTTCGTTAATAGCTTCTAGAAAAAAACTTAAAGATGTATCAGACACGTTAAGAAGATGAAGAATGGCACGCCTTTCATCACGTGTTATGCTTTGGAAAACTGGGCCAACCAAAGTAGAGAAAAAAAGTTACAAAATAGCCCACCTGTCTCAATATGTTTTATGATTAGCTTTGAAAACTGGCTAGAAAATGGGTCAAACAAAGTAAATGATAAAAGAGGTAGGAGATTATTTATGAATGTTACAGTATTTTTAATGACACCGTGATGCTGTTAATAAGAAGTGTGGCACAGATTGATAAAAAAAAAATTATGAAGGCTGACGTAAAACACTGATCACAGACATTTTAAAAAGGAAAGAAAAGATCGCAGAATTAATCCCACCGTTTAATCATTTCCATCACGCTTTTGACTGTATATTTAATGGCGCCTTGATATTGATGATTTAAACTTCTCAGATATTCTCCTTCTGTATCCCATCCCAGGCTTCCCTTCCTTCATCCTCTCCCTCTCCACCTTTCCTTTCTCACGTCTCGTCTGCCTCGTCATCTTCTATTCATCTTGCCGCCTCGTCATCGTGTATTCACCCTCTGGTTATCTTCTAAATATTTTGTGTTTCCGCCTCATCTTGTATTTATCTTGCGTTCATGTTTTAGCTCATTTATATTCACACCTGTAAATGTTTCATCCACTTCACCTCGTCATCCGGTAGTCATCACTCCACCTCAGCTTCTCTTTCGTCATCTGTCCTCCACTTCTTTTTCGACCGTCTGCTCCTCTCCACGCTTCCTCCGTCACAGCTCGTCTCCTTCTTCATCTGGTATTCTCCTTCCCACGTCCGCTGACCACACACCTGTCACAGCCATCACACCAGCACGCCTCACCTCTGGCCTCTCCCTAACCTTTAATCAAGCCATTACAACGTTAACTTTTCTAATATTCAACTTTACTCACCTTAATCATTTTCGACTTTGCACTTTTTACGTTAACTTATTCTACTTCTTTTATATTTATTGTTTTGTTCATTAACTTCTGAATTTGTTGTTTCCGTGATTTTGAATTGTTTTTTTTTTTAATATTTAACATCTATTTTTTTTTATTATTATTATTGCTACAGTCACTTTTTCTTCAGCGCCACAAGACCTGACTTATCGCGGTGTAATGTCTATGTTTTGTTTCGCATTCAATCAATAAATAGTGTCTGTTCCCCATTCTTTCCCCGCCTTTTTTCTTTCTTTCCTCAATCATATGTTTTCTACTCTTATTTAAGTATTCCTCTTACTTCTCCGTTTTCCTTCCTATTTCATCCATTCCTATAATCCTTTCCTGTATGTCGCTCACTCCTATTAATATACTTCCTGACTTTTTTACTAATGCATGCAGTCCTAACCTTCTTCAACATCAAATCACCTCTGGAAAAGTAATACAAGATGCACTTTATAAGACCGCAAAAGCTCAGGCGATCCTCACATAATATTTCGTAGGAACTAGTTATTTGCCATTGTCTCTCACCCATTCCATAAACTTATCTAGCATCGAATTGAAGTATTCATATGTCTTTGCATTAACTACAAAACTTTATATAAGCCAATCATCCACTACCCTATTTGTGAGCCATTTTTTGCTCGAGTCGTCAAACCTAAATTCAGGCAAGGTGTAAAAGAGACTGAAGTGGCCATCGCAAACAAGTACCCACGGCCGCGGATACTTTTTTTTTATTATTCGTTGTAAGTGCCTCACCACCATCTGTTTTGTCAGTCCCCAGAACGTATGCGAGTAATTTATATTCTCGTATTTGAAAGCGAAGTCTGTAACAAGTCACGCGTGTGGGGGAGTGCGGGGGGTGGAGAGGAGGAGTGTGGGGGAGAGAGAAGGAGGTTGCGCTCGTGTGTGTGTGTGTGTGTGTGTGTGTGTGTGTGTGTGTGTGTGTGTGTGTGTGTGTGTGTGTAATAATAATAATAATAATAATAATAATAATAATAATAAACGGTTTATTCATACGGTGTGCAGCCAGAGGATGAAAATTTACATGTTAACATAGATATATAAGTGTACATAAAATAAATATTAACTTAAATTGTACAATATATATTAATCTAAAGTAAATATGCATATAAATCGCTCATATGGTTATTTGTTGTTTATTAAATTTACAATGGTAGGGATGGGACTCTTCCTGTACCTCTCCGTCCTTGCACGGATAGGTATTAGTAGCTTGCTGTGTCTGACGGCATGGCGAGAGGGAGGCGCAGTGTCTGGTAGCAGGTCACGGTGGCGCGGGTGAGTTAATAGTTGTCCCGCAAACTTTTGGAGGAGGTGCTGGTAGCGGTCTTGAAGTGTGGGCAGGTGTAGGGCCTCAAGGGTCTCGTCATAGGTAGAGTAAGATGGTCCCAGGATAAGCCTACATGCACGCTTCTGAACCCTCTCAAGCTGGCGGGGCTGGGTGGTGTTGAATTACATAGACTTACATAGAAAATCGGACCGCACAGACCCCAAGGTCCATACTAAGTGGTCTGTACTTAATAGTAAGTGATTCTACATTGATCAGATGGCTCCAAAACTTTGCATTTCACTCTAGTTAACATTACGTTGAAGGAAGTGACGGTCGAGCTTGTTCTTAGAGGATTCAATTGCGTTACATTGGATCACTGAAGGTGGGAGCTTATTCCATTCTCGCACTACAATGTTGGTGAAGAAAAATTTGGTGCAGTCTGAATTTACTTGTCTACATTTAAGTTTTGTGCCATTGTTCCTCGTTCGCAAAGTGTCATCGATCATAAACAATTTTGATTTGTCCGCATTCGTGAATCCATTAAGTATTTTAAAACATTCGATCAGTTTTTCTCGGAGGCGACGTTTCTCAAGAGAGAACATGTTAAGAGCGGAAAGCCTCTTTTCGTAGGATTTGTTGCGCAAGTAAGGGATCATTTTTGTTGCCCGACGCTGAACACCTTCTAATTTAGCAATGCCCTTTGCATGGTGGGGAGACCAAAACTGTACCGCATATTCCAAGTGGGGTCTGACTAAACTATTGTAGAGCGGAAGTATTACATATTTAGTCTTGAATAAAAAGTTTCTTTTAATGAAGCCCAACATTATATTCGCTTTATTTGCTGCATCGATGCATTGCTGTGAGAATTTGAGGTTTGACGCGATTTTGACACCCAGGTCTTTGACGCAATGAACGGTTTTAAGTTTGACGCCGCGCATTTCGTAATCTACGTTAAAGGGCATCTCCCATCTATCAGACCAAGCTGAAATTTTGTGCAAATCCTCTAGGAGGCTTTGCCTGTCTTCGTCAGTGAGAACCGAGTTACCAATCTTTGTGTCGTCTGCAAATGAACTAATGCGATTATTGAGTCCAACATCCACGTCGTTGATGTAAATAATGAAGAGCACTGGGCCAAGAACCGAGCCCTGAGGGACACCACTAGTGACCGGCGCCCACTCTGAGTTTAATCCGTCAATCACCACTCTTTGTTGTCTGTTGCTCAACCAATTCGCGATCCATTGGTGTACTTGGCCGTCAATACCTAGTTGCTTTAATTTATAAAGTAATTTATGATGTGGGACTTTATCAAACGCTTTCTGGAAATCAAGATAGAGTATGTCTAATGATTTGGTTACGTCATAAACTAAGAAGAGGTCGTTATAAAAGGTCAATAGGTTTGATAGGCAGGGTCTTTTGTTACGGAACCCATGTTTTGAATCCCCAATTAATGAGTGGCTTTCAAGGTAACTCACAATGTTGTCTCTAATTATGCTCTCGAGCAGCTTACCTACAACTGAAGTTAGACTAATGGGCCTGTAATTACCTGATATTCTTTTGTCTCCTTTCTTAAAAATCGGTGTCACGTTAGCTTTTTTCCAATCCGAGGGGACGATGCCTTGTCGCAAGGACATATTGAATACGGTTGTGAGGGAGGAGAGTATTTCGCTCTTTGTTTCTTTAAGCAGTATAGGATATACTTTGTCGGTTCCGGAACTTTTGTTTGTTTTAAGGGATTGGAGAGCTTTAAGAACTTCATCGGTAGTTATTACAAAGTTTGGCAGTGCATGCTCAAGATTTACGTTAGTATACTGTTGTCGTCACTGTTGTTGGTGGCAGTGATGGGAGGGCTGCTAGTATTAAACACTGAGGAAAAGTTATTTTTTAAGAGGTTTGCAATGTGTTGGCTGTCAGTCACTAGTGCACCGTCACTGTTTGTTAAAGGTCCAATTCCACTTCTGATCGCCTTCCTATTGTTTATATAACTGAAGAAGGATTTCGGATTATTTTGACAGTTGGCTGCAATGTTTTCTTTATATCTACGCTTTGCCTGACATACTAATCTTTTTACTCGTCGCCTGGCTTCATGATAAAGTCTAATGTCAATGGTGACGCCGAGGTGCTTGGTTGTCTCCACCACCTGGAGCGGAGTGCCGTTGATGGAGACTACAGGTGGAGGTGCGGCTGTTGTGGAGGTGGTGATGTACATGAGGACTGTCTTATTCTGGTTGACAGTCACCTTGTTTAGCCTCGTCCAGTCCTGAAGGTCGTCAAGTGTGTTGTGCAGGTGGCTGTGGTCAGGGTGTACATTGTCAATAGTGTTCCCCACCGTGGAGTCATCGACGTATTTCCAGCGCGAGGGAGTGTTGATCATCGCGTCCTTTATGAGTATCAAAAGTGACAAAGGGACGATTTTTGTGCCCTGGGGGACTCCACAGGGTGATGAGGTCCTGCCTTGGAATCTGGCAGCCACCCTGCCGACAGCCTGGTGACGCGCGCTGAGGTAGTCTGCCATCCACGCCACCAGGCTTGGGTGAAGCCCCATGTTACTGGCCTTGTTGATCACTGTGGTGTGATCAACAAGGTCAAAAGCCTTCTTGAAATCCACGAAAGCAAGAGCTACAGAGGTCTTCCGCTTTTCGAGGGCTTTGTATGTGAAATCAAGGAGGCTGACGAGGCAGTGTGTGGTGGAGGAGCTTTTAACGTTGCCGAACTGTTGAGCGTCTATGTGAGGGGCAAGTTGTGTGTAGGCCCATTTGAAGATGAACTCCTTACATAACAGGCTTGGAATGGGGGTGATGGCAATGGGCCGCAGGTGAGAGAGTGATTGGAGGCTGGGAGTCTTTGGGATGGGAGTGACAAATGCGGTCTTCCATTGGGCGGGGCAGCGGCTCTGTTGGTTGGAGGCGTTGATGATGGAGCAGAGGGGCGTGGCTAGCTCGGCGGCAGAGTCTCTGTAGGGCCTCACTGGTATGTCAAGTGGTGTGGTGGAGCGTTTGGCCTTTAATTTTGACAGTGACCTCATTACCTCAAACACCTGGATCTCAGGTAGAGGCTCAGGGGTTGGTAGGTAGGCTGGTAGGTGGGTGAGGTCGAGGTCAGGGAGTGTTTGACAGATGTTGGAGAAGTGGGTGTTAATTTTTTTTGTCTCCACAGCCTCTTCCTATGTCAGGTGTGCGACGCAGGGGAGAGGGGTGTGTCTGTTGTTCTTTAATCCGCACAAATCACTGATTTTCTGGTACCACTGGCTTGGGTTGGTTTCTTTGAGGCCATGGATTTTTTGTGGGTAGTAGGAGGCTTTGGCTGTGCGGATTTCCCTGATGATTTTGTTGCACAGTGCCTTATACTGCAGTGTGTTGTTGTAGAAAGCCTGATTTCTTTGCAATATGAGTGTGTGTGTGTGTGTGTGTGTGTGTGTGTGTGTGTGTGTGTGTGTGTGTGTGTGTTTGTGTGTGTGTGTGTGTGTGTGTGTGTGTGTGTGTGTGTGTGTGTGTGTGTGTGTGTGCGTTTTTTTTTCCTCCTTGACATTCTTTTCATCATACGTTCGCTGCGCCTCTAACGCAAGGACCGACTCCGGATGTTTATACAACGGTATTATCACTGACTATCACTAGTAGTAGTAGTATGTAGTAATAATAGTAGTAGTAGGACGAGATTATTTTGATTCTGAAGTAATGGTTTTAGCAGTAATTTTAAAAGCTATATACATGGAAATATAGTACCAGTAGTAATAAAAATAGTAGTAGTAGTAGTAGTAGTAGTAGTAGTAGTAGTAGTAGTAGTAGTAACAGTAGTAGTGCCCCTCGGAACTTACCTACACCTAGGCTCACTCACTTACCTCCCGCCCCCTGAATGATAGCCACGGTTGTTATTGTCGTGCATATTTTAGTACACCCATTTGGCCCCCAAGAGAATGTACGATATATTATTACAAAGGCTCCGGCCGGTGGATTATGTTTGTCTGTGCGCTCTCTCTCTCTCTCTCTCTCTCTCTCTCTCTCTCTCTCTCTCTCTCTCTCTCTCTCTCTCTCTCTCTCTCTCTCTCTCTCTCTCTCTCTCTCTCTCTCTCTCTCTCTCTCTCTCTCTCTCTCTCTCTCGTCACGCTGGAAAAGTAAACTGACGGGAAGAATTTATATTATTCATTCTCGCGTCGCCAAAGCGGTAACTTCAGGGCCTCGGAGGACGCTTGTCTTTAGTTGTAATTTTTTCTTCTTGTTTCGTTGAAGAGTTGCGCGCGGAAAGACACCCTCCTCCTCCCCCCCCCTTTCCGCCCCCTCCACCCTCGACCGCCGCCGCCACCACCACCACTACTACCATTGCCGCATCTACCACCACTCTTGCCACCACACCCACCACCACTCTTGCCGCCACCACCACCACCACCACTGTCACTTGAGTCTCGTCATTTCCGCAGATAGCTAGCTTTTCTTCTTCTTCTTCTTCTTCTTCTTCTTCTTCTTCTCCTTCTTCTTTGTACTTCTTCTTCTTCTTCATCTTCTTTTTGTTATTATTATTTCTTTTTGTACTTATTATTCTCTCTCTCTCTCTCTCTCTCTCTCTCTCTCTCTCTCCTTTACACACACACACACACACACACACACACACACACACACAGAAGGAACACCAGCTGGAGACTGTCACTCACATCGCTTCGCCTACCAATTAGTCACATAATGAACGGTAATAAGCTTAATTTGCAGTCCTAATGTCTCCTTGGCGTGTGGTTGGACAGGTGAACCCTCGCTCGAACCCCTCACTGCACTACTCCTCCTGATCATCTCTCTAACCTCCTCCGAACCTCCTCGTAGCTACTCGTACTTCACCGCCGACAAAGGTTGCAGGAGCCCTCTTACGTCACTTCGAACTTTTTTTCCTCTCTTTGTCTTCGTGAACTTTGGTATTTGGTTTGAAAGTGAATGGAGGAGCATGCTAGGATTGCGTCACTTGATTCTTTCCACTTGAGTCTAGTCTTTTTTTTCCTCCTTCAATGTTTACTTTAGGATCTACAGGCATTGGTTATGATCTAGATGAAAACAGCACAGCAAATACGAAGTTATTATTAATTAACGAGTAGAACGGGAGAGGCATAAATTAAGAAAATGTCACAAAGAGGAAACGACGTCTAGGAAGAGAGGTTTGTCAAAGGATTAATAGAGGAAGACTAACCGAACCACAAGGGAAAAAAAATTACCAAGGAAAATAACTGCAAGAAGTTGATAATAATTTCCGTCTTTTTTATGTTGGTCCTTTAGTCCCGTTAAACTTTCGTGATGAGGCCCGTTGGTCGCCTGTAGATCACTAGTGGCCCATGCAGGCAAGTATTTTATAGAGACGCTGTTCTTGTTTGGCACATGCTGACCCCGGATCTCCACTTCATTTTCTTATCTTGTTTCGCTAGAGTTCGGGTAGATAAGTGGTCATCAGGACAGCATGTGCATTGTCTCCGGCTGCTCGGTGATGACTAAAAATTGTTTCTTTTTAACGGCAGGCGAGACTTGAACCGGGGTCCCCAGAAAACCGCTCCCGCACACTGACTGCTCAGCCACTGCCCTCCCACGAGTTCCTATCTATTGCATCTGGAGGGTGTTTTAATTAAAATTATATAAAGAGCGATTACCTTCCCTCCATCCTCCCCTTCAGACGTTCTCCTTTACCCTTTCCCTTTCTGACAAATCCTCTTGCAATCCCTTTCACCATTAAAAGCCTCCCACTTTCTTTCCCTCCTCCTACTACTTCTCTCTTCCTCTTCTTCTTCCGCACAAAACACCCATTCTCCTTTTCCCTTTCTGATAAATCACTTTACAATCCTTTCCACCATTAGAAGTTCCCACTCTCTTTCCCTCCTCCTCTCTTGCCCCTCCCTCCCTCCCTATTTTCCTTTTCTCTTTCTGAGCTAGCCTCTTACAATCTTAAGCGTTAGTCCGAGCATGAAGGTGGGAAAGGCAGGAGTTCTATCTTTAGCAGTAGTAGGAAGTTTCAGAATCATCAGGAGTTAAGACTTAGAAGTCCTACAAATGTTTCCATCAAAATGCTACCTATTCTTACCTATTAATGGCGTTAGGGATATTTAGAAAGGGTTTGTAATAGGGAAATGAGGGACCGTCACGTCTCTTGTCAATTAACGTCAGAGGCGATAAAAAGGGAAGGAGAATGGAAGGTGGCGGAAGCGTTCTCACGGAAGAGTGTTGGTGATGCCATAGACGATGTGTTCTCTCTTAGCCCCCTGCAAAACTCATCTTATTGATTTACATACCTTGAAACCTCCTCTAACCTCTGAACCACGCAACCTTCTCATGTCCTCTTAAATACTCTCAGGCTCCCTAAAAGAGTCCCTATCATTATGACCCCTGGAGATTATTTTGTTCCCACCGTCAGTGCAGTTAATATGTCTGTGAAAAAGTAGACCTCATTTGAATATCGTTTTTAGATAGTCTAGCATAACGTAGTCCATTCTAGATACGTAACGTGGAGGTGCTGGTTCATAAATAAAGTAAAATAAGAAATAGGACTGACGTGTTTAAGTTGAGGGAAAACGAAAGAAAACACATGAATGAGTAAACAGTGGATAATTTGATAGGAAAAAAGAGAAAGAGATAGGGAGGCATGTGTGTACGTTTGTGTGTGTGTGTGTGTGTGTGTGTGTGTGTGTGTGTGTGTGTGTGTGTGTGTGTGTGTGTGTGTGTGTGTCGAAACTTACTCTGAATCTAGGTCATTTGAGCCGGACTACAATGCTCACAAGACTGATTTTCCTTGTTTAATCCTCTCCATCTCCTTCAACGCTTCCTCGTCCTCTTCCCCCTTCTCCTCCTCCTTTCTTCCTTCAGCTTTTCCTTCCTCTACCTCCTCCTCCTGAGACGACGGCGGTGTATTTGCTACAAGACTTAAAAAACTTGAACAAATTCAGTAATGTCAATCATTCCAAGCTTTTTTGCGCTTATGAGGTCTTTTTTTTTTACGATTCGGGTTACGGCGCCAGTAGAGTTTCTTGGTGAGGCCTGATGGTCGGCCCCAGCCCGTTGTGGCGCGGGCAAGTATTTATAAAGGCGCCATCTCAAGGACTAGAATCAATGGTTAATCGATTCAGCCGAAGCACTGCAATACAAACATCGTCAGGAATTGTTTTAGAACAGAGTAGTCCACCATTGGAACAGTCTTCCTACAAATATTGTTAGTCCAAAAATGTCAATTCCTTTAAGAATCGCATGCGTCTGGGGTGAACTGACAGTACTCTCTCGTACATACCGAAGCGCCTTAAATTTTTTTTCCGTAGGTCACTCAAGTGACTGATAAATTGATTAAATCACTAAATCAGGCAGACTCGCAAGGAGCCAAAAGGCTGTCGGCTGCCTGTTTATCTATGTTACCATGTTTCCATGTTTCCATGTATCCTCCCCTTCACACCTGAAGACGCACAAGGCCAAGCAATCAGGTCAGGCTGTCTCTCTGTCTGTCTATCTGTCCGTTGTGAGCACGAGTTGGCGCTGCGAGATGAAGCTCTGACTGGAGGAAGCATCAAGCAAGCACAGGAAAGAGCGAGTTAACTTACAGCGCCTCGAGAACGAAAGGAAACTAGATTCGGCTAATTTTGGAGGGAAGAAAACCTTTTTTTAAAGAAAAGGAACCTCGATTTATATTATTTGGAGAGGAGATATTTTTATGTTTTGTTTGTTTGTTTTTCGGTACGGCGTTAGTTATCAGACTTCGAACCAATTACTGCTCCATATTGGCTGTTGCATTAACAGCTGTGTTGCCACCCATAATAAAGTACACTTGAAGTCGGAAGCTCTAACTCCGCCCCTTCAGTGCTACCAACCCTGTTTACACAAACATAAGCAAAACGGTGAAACGAACTTTTGGAGGCGAGTATACATGGCTGCCCAGATACACCATACATACAGTGATTCCGCATCTGATATTGAACTGTCCCTTAATCATGTGTACTTTTCTTTTTTATATAGCACAGTGTGAGTGTCTGCCATCCTAATCAGTCACCTTTGCTAAGACAATCTCGGAACCATAACCTCTTATCACTCAGCCATTAACAACGTCACGCTACTGCCTTATGCACTACCTAATACACACGCCATCAAACATCTTTTCTACACGCGCGGGTATGCCATCAGCGCAAAGATCAAGACGCTCGAGGACACTGCAATCCTAAAGTCATTTGTGTCCGCTATCAGTGATGACGCGCCCATCGTGTGTGACTCGCATTGATTAGATAAGAGAGCCGCGTGGATCTGAGTCACTTGCTGCTCACTACGAAAACAGTTTGGGTATATTCTTAAACATTTCGGCACCCAGGCACCCTTATTTGCCAAGGCTTTCGTAAGAGTTGTTTGCATTTCCATGAGTATTTTTGCGACCGTGGTGGTAGTCTGACCCTTCGTCTGCACCATGAACGTTAAAACTCTCCTTAGAACCTGATTGATCTCCTGTTTGACTTTCGGAAATAGTTGAGGTGAGAGCCAGAAATGTCTGAGAATACCAACCAATTTGACTTTTTCTCTTATGCCACACTTCTGGAGTCTGCCTGCAATCTTGTACTTCTTGTCTTAGTCTCCTGTACTGAACTTTGGGTTTGCTTTGACATTTTGAAGAAAGATCAGATGTTCTTCTCAACTTTTCTTAACTAACCTTTTAAAGTTTTATCTTAATTTTCCTTATCTGTGTCTGTCTGTTTATCTTTCTGTGTGTCTAAATCTATTTCTTCTTTATTTCTTTTCTTTTTAATCTCTCTCTCTCTCTCTCTCTCTCTCTCTCTCTCTCTCTCTCTCTCTCTCTCTCTCTCTCTCTCTCTCTCTCTCTCTCTCTCTCTCTCTCTCTCTCTCTCTCTCTCTCTCTCTCTCTCTCTCTCTCTCTCTCTCTCAAAAACACACACACACACACACACACACGTACATTTAACTAGGGAAGTAGAAGGGGTGCCAAATAAATAGAATACAAATACGTCATAAAAACGGATATCCCGCAGCCCTTAGCCGCAGAGTATTGGCGTGTTATGCAATATTAAAACGCCAATACAGTTTCCCCTCGTGTCCGTATGTGTGTGCTCACGTGCGCACCCGTCTTGCAACTTTTTCATTGTTTTTGGAAATATTCACGAAGTGTTTTTGTTATTTCCTCTCTCGCCCAGGTTTTGTTTCCCATCCATAGCCATGCAATTCTGGCAAATGAATAGATAGATGGAGATACAGATAGATAAATACGTAGATAGACCGTAAATGAACTGTTTGCTCTTACGATAAAAAAAAGCGAACTGTTTACATCAGGTATTCATAATTTCCCAACGAATGCCGGATAAATAATAATAATAATAATAATAATAATAATAATAATAATAATGGTTACAATAACAATAATAACGAGGAGGAGGAGGAGGAGGAGGATAACAATAGGCTACTGATGATCAAAATTATCTAGAAAGTTCTAACCATTTCGTTTCTTCTAAAATCAAGTATGAGAGGGTGAATCAGTGTCCATATAGGTGACGTCATGGAAGTGGAGGAGAAGGAAGATGAGGAGAAGGAAGAGATAACGAAAAAGACGAGAAAAGCTCAATTATAGAAGGCGGTGGAGCCGAAAGAGAGGAGAAAGAAGGAGGAGAGGAGAGTGGAGAGAGAAGAGGGAGGAAAAAGGAGGCTGTATTAGAGCAGTTGAAGGTCAGCAGGGGAGAGACAGGCGACACGGAGGAGGAGGAGGAGTAAGAGTGTGAAGGAGTGAAAGGGAGCTACCGTATACAGAAGAGAGTGAAAAGAGTGAAAAAAGGGGAATGGAAACAATAAACAGAGATCGGGAAGGGAGCGCATTGCCGAGGGCCGATGAGGGATATGAAGGATGAAAGAGTTGTGTGCGGACTCTTTCTCGTATGCATGGATTTTGAGCGCTATATTGATGGCGGGCAGCTGGAACGCCGAGTGAGTCAGAGTGGTGAGTCAGTGATGGGGGTGCGGGTGTGAGTGATGAGGACGAGGGAGTTGTGATGAGCTAAGTAATGGTGAAGTGTAGGAAGGTGGTGGGCGAGAGGTATGTGTGTGTGTGTGTGTGTGTGTGTGTGTGTGTGTGTGTGTGTAGAGGGGATCGGCAAGTTTACGGGTGAAATGAAGAGAAGAGAGAGAGAGAGAGAGAGAGAGAGAGAGAGAGAGAGAGAGAGAGAGAGAGAGTGCTGACTAAACATTCCTTCTGTCAATCACTGTATTTTGAAACACTAGTGGATGGTCGTGAATAATAAACGTAAACCAAAAGGCGTAATTATGGTGATTAAAACTTACTTATGCGTCCTCGGGCGAGATGACATGACAGTGCTAAAGGTCATGTCATCGATTATTTCAGGAACCAGCAAAAGTTATTGCTTGGTATTACAAGACACTTTGGCTTCTCACATCAGCTATATCTAAAGATCAAAGGGAGGATCAGTCTGGTTCTAATGAGTGTTTTTTATGCTCAGGGTACAGAGGAAGGACGAAACTACCACCAGGTTCATAAAACTACCCCTGGAAATGGCCACAACTCCTACGAAAGCCTAGTCAGATATGTGTTCTTGGACGGGGAAATGTCTTATAATACGACCCCTTGTGTTGTTGATGACCAGAAAAAAATATTCTTGAATGTATTTGTTTTAATTTGTAACTTTGTGCACGAAGAGAAAAGGCAATAGAAAGGCGAAAAGAGTAGCGATTATATTTTGTTACTTTGATATTAATCTTCATATACGAGGAGAAAAAGTATTAGAGGAACGTAAATTTTGACGTTTAAATTTATAACTTGCACAGCCAGTCATAAAATTTAGTATTCAATTTTTTTCATACTCACATGGTGAGCTTAGTAAATAAAATATGGGAAACATAATAGTGAAATCCCGGCTTTTCAAATATATGACGTATACATTCACGGGCCATCGTCTTTCTGCGCGTGGACTTGAGCTGGACGTTTGGTACAGAGTTGTTGAGAATTGTGTTAGTGCAAAATACTCCCCAGCAGTTATTTCTTCTTATATTTATACTAAAGAAATGTCTGTGTGTTGTTATGAATGAAGCTTCCACGCTCCCTCGTCATCTTGAAAGTAAATTAGAGTAGAAAATTGTTTATAAGAATGTTTATATATATATGTGCAAGAATGATTCAGAAATTCGATTTTTTTTCTGGAAGCTCTTAGAAATTTTATTTTTTTATTTGCTAGAAGCGTTATAAAAACTGCATGAACTCCTGAATGAGAGTGTGAATTTGAGTTAAACGTTAAATGCTTGTGTGTAGAAGTAAATATTTTGGAAGCATATTCTTTGCGGTCATGAGGGCAGACCAAGGGCTGAACAAAAAGCAACTCCCCGCAACGTGCTGCTCCTGTAAAAAAAGCAGAGAAATTTATCAAAAATAAGTATGTGATTTACGGAGTTACAGAAGCCTGTAAAGATACTGAAGCTACTTATAGAGACTGCGTATATATGTACGGATATGCATGAGTTTCACAATAGGAGTTCAATAGGAATAGATTACGTCAGTCAAGCTATTGACTTGACGATACGTTTGAGTCGTGTATAAAAGGCGGCTGCCTGATCCCGAGAAGGTTCAGTCCATACGGCCAAGCAACAGAAACCGGACGTGTCGCATCCTCAACGAGACACTGCCATGACTCCCTCACAGAACTCTCAAACGATACAGCAGGAAAACTTGAAGTCCTTCGTGGCCAAGGTGAAAACCTACGACGACCTCCTCGAGTGCATGGAGCCCGCGCTCAGCTACCAGTTCATGTTCGAGAGGAAGACGTCGCCGTGGGAGATGTTCGAGTGGGATCAGAACGAGCTTCAGAACTTCAAAGTGGAGGCGGAGAAAATCGATAGAGTCTACTACGTCCACTGCACCGAAGACGAGCTCGGCAGCGATTTCTACGTCCTCTGCCGGATGAAGTACGCAAACAAGCACGTTTTTGTGGAATTCGCCGCGGGTTGTGACTACACCGGGTTCGATTGTCAAGGCGGCGGTGAAATCTACATTACTTTCAACGCCACTAACTTCTTCAACGAGGCCCTACAAAACCTACACGACACAGACGATACAAACGTCCTACTTCATGCCCTGCAGGAGGACGGCTATCACGTCGACGCTCACCAGGAGAGCAGAAAGGAGAGAATTGATTCCTGGAACAACCCGCTAACAATGAACTTCTTGTGCCACGAGACGATCAAGGATTGCCGGGGCTCCTGCACCTGCTGCCCTGACGTACTGCTCAAGCCACTCATCAACGGCATCGACCAGTTAATCGGGGCTGACGCTGCCACGGATAATATACTAATCCCTGTTTTAGACAAATTGATAAGTCTAGAGGAATGAAATCGAAAAGCTTTTACTGTATAGTCTTCTGTGATTTTGTGTCAGGTATTTATTGAATGTGTAGAAAGTGCCAAACGTGATTTCAGTTATTCCTACTTTTATTACGAGGGAAAATACTAGTCGTATCATTCTAGTCGACTGGGGCTTCTATTAAAATGGTTGTGGATTATTAATTGTTTTTCTGTCCTCTCAAGATGTGATAATACTTTTTTTTTGGTATGTGCATCTGTGTGTGTGTGTGTGTGTGTGGTGTTGGGGTGGGGGGGGGGGTCGTCATCAGAGGTTGTTCTGAATATACTGTCGATCCTTAACACAGAATTTGGTCTAGAAAAATATTGAAAAAATTACATAACCAAACTATCACCCCTATCCGTGTTTATGAGGGTATAAGATCACCGTACTACACACACACACACACACACACACACACACACACACACACACAGCCCAATAAAACATTTTCGCCGCTAACACTGTAACACTTAAGCGCAGTAATGGACTCTGAATTATGAGGAATCTATTTCAGTGCCGCTGCTTAATCCCTGCTAATCGCCTGCACCTTTTTGTTCACGATTGCAATAATTTCAGTGGAATTCCCCTTATCCCTTTTTTTGTTCTGCCCCACGCACGCATATAATAGGGAGCCCTTTAAAAGCGAGGAGAGAGAGAGAGAGAGAGAGAGAGAGAGAGAGAGAGAGAGAGAGAGAGAGAGAGAGAGAGAGAGAGAGAGAGAGACGTGGGGGGTCCTAAGTGTTAAGTTATACGACAGTTTGTTATTGAATGTTGGGAAGTTATTTTGTCATAAGCCCATTTTTTTAATGTCCTTTTCCGGAAGATTGGTGAAATTAGAGCATCTAGAGAGCAGGGTGCACGGAGTATGCTAAAATTAGAGAGAGATGGAGAACATTAGGAAGCTTTTTTTCTGCATTCGACATTGTAATGGCTATAGACAGTCATGATAGCAACGACGCTTTTCAAAGTAGTGAAAATAAACTTGTATGATCATCGCTGAAAACAAATTATCTCAGAAACGTTTACACAAAAGTGCCGTACAAAATATTTACCATTCTGGGAAAACGAAACTAAAATATCATCACAACGGGACAGTTTTTTCTTCAACAAAAAGAAAACAAGGTCGTGACGTCATAGGCAACATGTTTTTATCCTCTTGTCGTGCGGCAGCGAGCCAGGCCACGCATCACTACCTACTTCACGTAAAGCCCCCTTCCTTCCTTCCCCGACGCTACGTAACGGGACCAACGGAGTGACGGCGCCGAGACATCTGGCTCTCAGTGGCTTGGACGCGGAAGGTTTCATCATAGGTAAACCTCTCTTTGCCCATAACCCTTATCTCCGCCTTGTCCCCTCTCCCCTCCATTCGCTGTCCCCGCCATTTCCTCCCCTTTTTTTCGTCAAGGGTATAGCAGGAAGAGGAACTGAGTCGGTGGTGAAGGAACTGTGGGGTGGAGGAAAAGACAGTACGTATTCTTAAACATTTCTGCGCCAAATCACACACATTTGACAAGATTTTCCTAAGAGTTGTGGGTATTTCCAAGGCTAATTAATGCCTCTGGTGATGGTTTGACCTTACTTCTGTACCATGATCCTAAAAAAGCACTCATCAGAACCCGACTGGTCTACATTTTTGGCCTTTGGGTAGGTATATATAGTTGATGTGAGAGGCTGTAGCGCCCGAGAAAACCGACCTAGGAGTGTACACTGTATAGTTGTAAGTTGCTCCCTGCCATATCCCATGCTCCCCCTGCCCCCGCCCTGTGCTCATGACTCCTCTCCCCTACCCCTGTACTCTCCCTACTTACGTCCTCTGCCTCCCCACCGACATCTCCTTCCTGTGTACCCTGCTTTGTTTATACTGTTCCCTTCCCACTTCTAACCCCCCCCCACCCCCCCTCCTTCCACCCACACACACTTCCTGACCTCTGCCCCTTTCCTACTCTCCACAATCCTTCATAAGTATATAATTATCTTGCTTTCGACCGACCTCAGTGCCCTTCGAAATTTTGTGAAAACGTATATTCCTTTTGTTTCCACTGCTCTAAACTGCTTTGACTTCTTGGCGTCCTTCGAAGTGTGTATTCCCCATATCTTTCACTCTTTCCGGTGTCCTACGTGCCCTTGGAAGCTGGTTTTGTATGTTTTTCTGTCTTATACTCATTACGCTGTCTTTCTTGCCCTTGGTGGTACGTATTCTCTTCTTTTATACTCTGTTCAGCTTTTTTGTGTGTGCTTTAATTCGTGTATTCCCAAGCCTTTTTTGTGTGTGCTGTAATTCGTGTATTCCTTAACCTTTTTTGTGTGCTTTAATTCGTGTATTCCTTAACCTTTTTTGTGTGTGCTGTAATTCGTGTATTCCTTAACCTTTTTTGTGTGTGCTGTAATTCGCGTATTCCTTAACCTTTTTTGTGTGTGCTTTAATTCGTGTATTCCTTAACCTTTTTTGTGTGTGCTTTAATTCGTGTATTCCTTAACCTTTTTTGTGTGTGCTTTAATTCGTGTATTCCTTAACCTTTTTTGTGTGTGCTTTAATTCGTGTATTCCTTAACCTTTTTTGTGTGTGCTGTAATTCGTGTGCTCCTTAGCCTTTTTTGTGTGCTTTAATTCGTGTATTCCTTAACCTTTTTTGTGTGCTTCAATTCGTGTATTCCTTAGCCTTTTTTGTGTGCTTTAATTCGTGTATTCCTTAACCTTTTTTGTGTGCTTCAATTCGTGTATTCCTTAGCCTTTTTTGTGTGCTTCAATTCGTGTATTCCTTAGCCTTTTTTGTGTGCTTTAATTCGTGTATTCCTTAACCTTTTTTGTGTGCTTCAATTCATGTATTCCTTAGCCTTTTTTGTGTGCTTCAATTCATGTATTCCTTAGCCTTTTTTGTGTGCTTCAATTCGTGTGCTCCTTAGCCTTTTTTGTGTGCTTTAATTCGTGTATTCCTTAACCTTTTTTGTGTGCTTTAATTCGTGTATTCCCTAACCTTTTTTGTGTGTGCTGTAATTTGTGTATTCCTTAACCTTTTACTCCTTTTGCCGTCTTATGTCCTCGTGAAGTAATCCACGTTTATCAATCCCTTCACTTTCCTTCCTGTCCTTCTGTTACTTCCTTGACACCAGTCTTGCCCTTGTGCGTAAGTATTTCCTTCCCATTCACTCCCCCTCACTCCCCTTGCTGTCCTTGACCCTTGCCATATATACCCTCGAGACGGTAAGCATGCGATAAAAATAGTCAGATATGAAGCAGTAGACATAGGAGGAAGTTGTGTATGGCTTTATTAGGATGAAATAACCATGCTGTAAAGATATCACAAGATGTAATTGAGAAACCATGTGAAGTTACTGATTTTGTCCATTTTTTTTTACAGCAAAGGAGACAGTTCAAGGGCGTAAAGAAAGATATTAAAAAAAAAGCCGATATCAATCATGTATTACCTTCTCCCTCTAATACTTTCTCAGGGAAGAGTAATTAACTATTCAGGACGTCGACACAAACGAAACAACAAACATAGAAACTCATTATAATTATCCACATGTACGTTTTCTTGCCCTCTATCTATATTCGTCTCCAAGGTTAGCGGAATGAAACTTACGAATTCGTTCTCGTTCATTATGTATATGTATTTCTTTTAATCACTTCGTTTCTTTTACTTATTCGTTCATCCACTTCGGAGGAGGGAAAAAACTCATAAATGCTTTCTCCTCAAGTCGTGTTGGCCTCAATACGTCACTGAAAAAAAAGAGAAAATGGGAGCGCACGTGAACCTTTTCCTCATATCGAACTGTTTCTCCTTATCTCCATCCTTTCCGTCACACGCACTTCCTCTCTCCGTCACACATTCTCTCTCTCTCTCTCTCTCTCTCTCTCTCTCTCTCTCTCTCTCTCTCTCTCTCTCTCTCTCTCTCTCTCTCTCTCTCTCTCTCTTAATTATTTGTTTTGCACAGGCTTACTCGTTAAAATATATTAATTGCCCGTAATGGAAAACCTCATTTAATATTCAAGCGTGATAATGAGCTTCAGGAACACGGTAATGGATGCTCCTGTTAATGATGTCTCCTTGATGCCCTAACTAACTAATAACTGAATAATAACTAAGAACTTGATCCCCGACTAAAAAAAATGCAAAGTCTAGATTTGATGTAAGTAGTTCATTGGGGTTTGTTTTCGAGTGTACATTTATGCTAGCTTAAACTACTGTAACATAAAGCGAAGTATTTCAATTCGTTTTAGAGTGCAATTTCTTTGTAACATATTGATTTTTTTTGTGTAGTGAACCATACCAAGAAGGCTCGTTTTCTCTGACGCTTTCAACCCTTACAACGCATAATTTCCAAAGGTCACAAAGGATATTAGTCGGGTTCTTATGAGTGGTTTTTTTCACGTTCTTGTTACAGAAACCTTGTCAGACTATCACTAGACTCATAAAACTACCCATGGAAATACCCACAATCTCTATGGCAGCCATACCAAATGTCGCGGTTAAGCCAAGAAACGTTTGAGGATATGGAACTCTTATATTGAGGTCAACCGTTTTTTCAGCTGCTCCGTTTTTTCCGACTCTGTAACTGAAGTCATCTCTTTATATTTTCTTGTTTTGTGTAGGTCATGTAGTATTTATAAGATTAATAGATGACTCACTCTGCCTGCCAGTTTTTGTATGTCTGTTTCTGTTTGTTAATTTCTGTATCTCAGAATCTGCCTTGAGTCACACTGATAAACCTTCGCTAAGCTGCTTGAAAAATAAGGAAAGTTACAGTACACAGACAAAGAATCTCATAAACCCTAACCACAGTACCGGTGTGGTGTCATGAGACATCCGGGTATCGTGAGACATCCCATTCTGAATACATACATGAATTTAGACACGGTACCGTGTCTTTTGTCGACTGCTTGTCGGGATCTGTCCCACCCAAGTTTATTTATTCTATTATAAAAGCAAATGATGACGCATGTATATATAACTACAAAATCAACAATCACTCTTCTCCTTCTTGTGACCTAATAAGCTTTGCATCGCTTTTTAGGTCCTCTTTGGTACTTTTTTACACTTAGATGCCTCACTTAGTCACTCTATGACAGTAAATTTTGGGTTCCGCGATGGTAAGTTAAGGATGGGATGTCTCATGATACCGGATGGCAGATGACACCACACCGGCTCAGCGGTAATGCGCAAATCCACTCTAAACACAATTAGCGCCATAAAAAAAAAATAATTCAAAATACACAATCACAGTAAAGTATATCAACAAATTAAAATGCTGATAAAAAACATTTAAAATATGTATGTTGCGAATATCAGTTAGAAATGGCGAAAAGTAATTGTGTATCTTTGCCTTCCTCGTTCATTTATAAAGGCAACAGAGAGAGAGAGAGAGAGAGAGAGAGACACCTACCTGATTGGTGTATCCCTGACAAAATAAATTCATCCTCCAGCATCAGTTCCTTGAGTTTAAAGTTGTTAGTGATAGTTTTTGTTTTATTTTAACGTCATTGTTAGCGTGGCAGCCTTGAGCGCGGGGCTGCAGGTGTGCTGACGCGCTAAGCTCACCTGGAAACACCCCTGCCGGGGAACTCCAATTACGGGTGGCAAGTAGATACAGAAAAGTCACCTGGCGTGAGAACTCTGGTTGGGGGGGGGGGGGGAGTGAGCGAGCGAGCGAGCGAGAGAGAGAGAGAGAGAGAGAGAGAGAGAGAGAGAGAGAGAGAGAGTAGGGTTAGTTCTAAATTCTAAATAGATTTTACATATTAGAAGAAGAGTTTGAAAGATTGGAACATGTACACAAAGGAACACAAAGGAAGAACAAACAACAGCAGACCTGCTGGTCCTTACGAGGCTGTTTGTGACAAGCTACACTAACTATCTAATCAAAGGTGGAAGATGAAGGACAGCAAAGGCGAAGGCTCCTCCCCACCCCCCCAACCCTCCTGTATTGATAGGTAGAATGAGAGAGAGAGAGAGAGAGTAGGGTTAGTTCCATATAGATTTTACATATTAGAAGAAGAGTTTGAAAGATTGGTACATGTACTGATGGTACATGTATTGATAGGTAGAATGAGAGAGAGAGAGAGAGAGAGAGAGATTCAGACCGAGACAGACAGACAGACAGACAGACAGATAGGCAGACAGAAATGCAAGCAGAGAGATAGACAAATTAGCGAGCATTAAACAAATAAGTATAAAAGGAAATCAAATCAACGGGGATCGAAATACAAACAGACAGGTAAACATTATATTCAATTAACGGACAGAAGGACAAATAAAATATAATACAAAAAAACATACAAATAGGAGAGGGATAACTAACTTTGGAGGTAGTGAAAGTTAAGTTTGTAGCACCCAGTGAGTCGTTCTGGGCATCGATTCCCCGCACGCCGCCGCCGCCACCCCGTGTTGATGTTTGGTGTTAAAACTGATCACGGGGAGGGCCGGCGAAGATTTTATCGACTTTATTTGTTTCAGCAGTGTGCAGCGTGAACTCTGGGCTTTAATGCAGGCGCGGCGTCAAAGAAAAAGTAAATAAAAAATGAAGCGTTGCACGGCGAGTATAAACTGTGATCTAATACAGGCAAGGCGTCAAAGATAAAAATGTTAAAAAAAAAGAGAGAAAGGAATAAAAAGCGTGGCGCAGTGCGAGACTAAACTAGCGCCGCGGGTGTTGGTTCGCTCGTCGCTCGCCGGTTTTATGCTTGTGTTTCGAAATAAATTATAATGAATAAACCTTTCATGACACGTTCTCATCCGACAATCTATCGTCCATCCATCAATTTATCCACCTATGTATTTTCCCCCCGGTGAGGCCTGACAGGCTAGTGGGGTCGGGATGAAAAAAAAGTATTATCCGGGATTTCATCGGCGCGCCGCATACAAATATTGAATTTATGTAAAAATCAGATTTACCCGCGGGGCAAAATAGGTGTGTTGGGGCGGCGGGCAGATACCGGCGGTTCGTGGCGCCGCCCGAAATGTTCGAAAAAAAATACCGTGAATTTTATGTTAGGATATTCAGGTTTGTAAATATGCCCGATTGGTAAAGACAGAATGATTGATAAAGCTGTGAGAGGAAAAAAGGGCAACTCTAAAAAAATCATTTCAACTCTAAATATTGTGAAGAGAGTATGCCATGATTTCCGCCGAGCCGTGTTATGATCTGCAGACACTCGCGTTGGGAATTAAAAAGAAAGTGCTGAACAAAATCCAAAAAAAAACGTATTGTTGATCGTGAGAAAAAAAAACCTCTGTTCAGCAACAGTACGGAAAACTAGCTTATTTTTTTTAAACGATTGCGGAGCACTGATAAAACAACTGCGCAAAATAAATGGACATGATATTATTTTTACGTATTATTTTCCACAGTTTAATCTTGTTGAAAGTCCCCGAGGAGCGTGAGGTCACAATATGAGTTACGGGGATGACCAAACACACCAGACTGCACCAACTGTATCAAAGAATTTCAATAAAGGTAACGACTGATGCAAATGTCTGGAATGAACCATCGATCCCCCGCCTTCCCCCCTCTGACCCCCTCTCCGCCTCTGAATAGTGTCCTTCGGGTCCTGAAAGAATGTGTGTGTGTGTGTGTGTGTGTGTGTGTGTGTACCATGCACCTACAAATTTAAGTTCAATCCGCTGAGGGGCACTTTTTTCTATTTTTAATGACACTGGGACAGGCAGGAAATTAAATGATCCAGGGAAATCATTAAAATTATAAAACAATTAAGGATGGGCCGTAACTTTATTATTGATTTCATTTCAGGACGGAGCTGGAATACCACAAAGACATCCGCGACCAATGTAGGAAACGGGACGCGGGGAGCATATGGATAGGTAAGCTTCCTCTTCTCAGCTTCCCTTCCCCTTCCTTTCCCTATCACCTGCTCTCCTTTTACCTGTTCTCTTCACAATTATGCTTCCTTTTTCCTTCCCCATCAAGTGTAGTTAACGAAATGAGGAGAGCATATGGATAGGTAAGCTTCCTCTTCTCAGCTTCCCTTCCCCTTCCTTTCCCTATCACCTGCTCTCCTTTTACCTGTTCTCTTCACATTTATGCTTTCTTTTTCTTCCCCATTAAGTGTAGTTAACGAAATGAGGGGAGCATATGGATAGGTAAGTTTCCTTCGCCTCAGCTCTCCTTCCCCTTTTTCTCCCCCACATCACCTGTTACCTGTTACATTACCTGTTCTCTCTACACCTGCGTTACCTCTTTCCTTCCCCAGTTATCTCCCTCATCCTATCCCTTGTCTCACCTGTTCTCCCTATACCTGTTCCTTCTACTCCTGTGCTGCCTGTTTGTTTATCCATTTATCTCTCTTCCTGTCCCCGTCTTATATATTTTCCTTTTTCCCGTTCTCTTTACCCATTTTCTGCCTCTTCCCTTCTCCATTTATCTCCCTCTTCCTGTCCACTGTCTTGCTGGTTCCCCGTTACCTGTTCTCTATACACCTTTTCTACTTTTTTTCCTTTTACATCTGTCTTTCTCTTCCTATCCCCCTTTGTCACTTGTTTTCCCTCTTCCTGTTATATCTACACCTGTTCTACCTCTTTCCTTTCCCAGTTATTTCCCTTTCCCTGTCCCGTGTCTCGCTTGTTCTCGCTTTACCTATTCTTCTTATTCCTTTTTTCTCTTTCCTTCCAACTTGTCACAAACTCACATTTTTATTTCTACATTGATATTTTGTAGCCAATCACTGGCTGCTAACACGGTGCTTTTTCTTGGTTGAAGGCTGAATATTCATCCTTTATTAAACGATTGACGTCACCGGACGTCTATTCCTGTTCAGAAGCAAAGGAAAAAAGATGAGGAGAAAAAGAAGAAAAAACATATATACCGTTTCAGGACGCAAGAATGACTTATTATGAAAGGTTATTCTCGTAGTGTTAGGGATATTGATTAGTGACTGTTTACCATTATAGTGATGGTAAGAGAAAGGAGACGCTAGATGGTGGTAGAGGGGCAAGTTGACAGGTAGGAAGGAAGGAAGGAAAGAAAAAGGGTGCACAAAAGGAACACAAAGAAGAACAAACAACAGCAGACCTGATGGTCCTTCCGAGGCTGTTTATGACAAGCTACACTGACTATCTAATCAAAGGTGGAAGATGAAGGACAGCAAAGGCGTAGGCTCCTCCCCACCCCCCATCCCTCCAGCCAAAGCTGTCAGGAAAGGAAAAAGAACCATGCAGCATGGAAAAACTGCATGGAAATTATGTAGGCAAGAGGAAAGAACTACCATTATTGCTACCACTAACCGGGCGACAAAAACGGACAAGGACACCAGTATTCGAAAGAACTTAACATTATTACGACAATGAGTAATATCTTAGTTGCTGGTTGGATTCAAAATACTTGTAATCTATTCCTGAAGGCCGTAACTGTTGTACTATGAACGATATCACAGGATAGAAAATTCCAAACATTAACAACTCGATGAAGAAAGAAGTGTTTGGCTTCGTGCGACGAGAATCTTTTACTACTTATCTTGAAATTGTTATTTCTTCTTGTTCTATTTGATCTATCAATTGTAATCTTTCGCATTGATATCACTGAATCCTTTAAACATTTTAAGCACTTCTATTAGATCGCCTCGCATTCTTCGTTTTGATAGGCTGAATAAATTTACTTCTTTAAGCCTTTGTTCATAAGATAAATTTCTTAATCTAGGAATCATTTTTGTTATTCTCGGTTGAACCCTCTCTAACTTTTCTACGTCTTTTCTGTAATAGGGAGACCAAAACTGTACACAGTACTCTAGGTGGGGTCGAACCAGCGAATTATACAATTTTAATATTATTTTTCCGATTTATTATTAAAGACTCGTCCGATGAAGCCAACCAATTTGTTTTCGGTTTCAACTACCTCTGAACAATGCTGACTGGGCTTTAAATCGCTTGATATAGTGATTCCAAGATCCTTTTCTTTACTTACTGCAGAAAGTTGTTGCCCATTCATTACGTACTGAACGCGATTGTTATTGTTTCCGATGTGTAACACTTTACATTTGTCAACGTTAAATTTCATTTCCCATTGATTTGCCCAACGTGCAAGTCGATCTAGATCTGATTGTAAAGCTTCTTCGTCGAGTGTCGTAGTTACCTTACTAGCGATTTTTGTGTCATCAGGAAATTTTGATATTTTGCAAGTGAGCCTATCATCGATATCATTAACATTAAATATGAAAAGCACGGGATCAAGCACTGATCCTTGAGGTACGCGGCTTCTGACATCGAGCCAGTTAAATGTAACACCGTTTAGAACTACTCTGTTTCCGCTCAGAGAGCCCGTCCACAAGCCAATTGTGAATGTTACCCGAGATACCGTGCGCCAATAGTTTGATGAGCAATCGTTTGTGGGGGACCTTATCAAATGCCTTTTGAAAATTAAGATATATGATATCTACTGATTTGCTTTCATCGAACACCTCAAAAATATAATGAAAAAAATCAAGTAAGTTAGTTAAACACGAACGTTTACTACGGAAATTATTTATTATACTATTTTCTTCGAAGAATTTCACCATATTGTCGCGAATGATAGTCTCCATTAACTTACAAACAATCGATGTCAGGCTAATTGGTCGAGAGTTTCCTGGATGAGACTTGTCCCCCCTTTTGAAAATTGGTGTGACATGTGGAAGTTTCCAATCCGACGGAACTTTTCCAGCTGTTAAAGATTTATTGAATAAGATAGAGAGCGGCTTACAAATTTGATGTTTGATTTTTTTTTAATTTTAGGGGTAATTTTGTCTGGACCAGAAGCTTTGCTTACTTTAATCTTTTCAATTGTGCGTAAAATGTCACCTTCTACGATGAGCACGCCATTTAAAATCTTTTCGGTCCTCCTAACCTCCGGCGGTTGAGGTGATAAACAATCTTCGTCGGTAAATACGGATGCGAAAAAGCTATTTAGGATTGTAGCCATTTCATTTTCATCGTTCGTGTGGTTACCATTATCATTAACAAGCGGTCCGATACTACAAGTGAGTGACTTTTTTTATTATTTACATAGCTAAAAAAATCTTTAGGATTAGATTTACTTTTTCCGCTATATATTCTTCAAGATTTTTTTTGCTTCGTTTTATTAATTTCTTCGTTTCGAGGCGAATTCTGTCCAACTCTTGTTTGTCAGCCTCACTCTGGGGTGATATGTATCTACCGTATACGCGTATTTTTAAGAGAGAGGTTATTTTTAATTTCATTATTCCACCATTTGGGTTTCTTCTTAATAGTTGAACGTCTGTTACGACAGGGTACGCATGTGCTTATGGCATTGTTCAATATTGTGTTGAAGGCCTCCCATGATTTATCAATATCTGTTTCCGTCGAAATTACTGTCCAGTCAGAATTATTCAAAATTGATCGGAGTCTTACGAAATTCGCTCTCTGATAATCTGGCACCTTTTCGTTACTAGCAGTTACTTTACTTTCATTCATCTTGATGCTGAATGTGATACATTCGATGATCGCTAGAACTAAAAACTGGACCAACATTTACTTCGTTAACTAGATCAGCTGTCGTTGAAAAGATAAGGTCAAGTATATTATTTTCCCGAGTCAGTTCTTGAACATGTTGATATACTAAATAACTCTCTAATAAATTTGTTTACAGGTCGAGCCCTGACAAGTTAAAGTTTCCCACAATTACTGCGTCGCAACTGCCAGTTGTTTCTAATATTAATTCACTGAACGCGTGGTCGATATCAAGAGTCTGCCCTGGCGGTCTATAGATTAGTCCAACTACTATTTTACGAGACTTATTTTTAATGTCCACATTGGTTATAATATCTGTTTTCACTGATACTGGATGGAGAGAGTTGTGGATATATAAGATAACGCCCCCACCCTGTCTGTTTTCTCTTTCATGACTGAAAATGGTATAAACCGGTAATTTATATTCCGCAATGAAATCTCTATTTGAAGTGCCTATCCAAGATTCTGTGACTCCGATGATGTGATAATGATTTGTAGCTGCGATTGCTTCTAAGTCTTCAAATTTGTTACTTAGGCTCTTAGCGTTTATATAGCAAGCTTTAACATGATTCGAGTCGGGGGTTGCGCGGGTTGAGTGCTCCCTCACGGTGGAGCTGCTGGTGATCCCACCTTGGCGTTTTTTGGCTTTCGAAGAGCCACTTGGTCACAGAGCAGCCTCCCGAAACGGGCTGCTCCAACAGGGTTTAAGTGGATGCCATCGGCAAGGAAGAAGTCCGAACAGTAGTAAAAACTGTTCCACAAATTAACTAACTGGACGTTCTCTTGTGAGCAAAGGGACTGAAGTCTGCTGTCTGTACTGAAGGCCATACTGTAAATGTTAGGTTCGGCACCGACCCTCGGGAGGATTCCTGAGACTATGTTACTGGCATCCATTTTTCATTTACACTGCTTGATCATGCGGCGGTATTTTTTCAAGCAGCTCTTCAGAACGGGTTGTCCTTACGTCATTTGTGCCCGCGTGAATGACAGAGGGTGTTTCGGTCGGCATTACTCGTGACATCATCGCACGCTGCGGTGATGTCCAGTCTGGCATCTGGATAACAGTAACGTTTTCTGCGGCCGTTGGATGAACGACCACAGAAGTCAACCAGCTGGCCACGCACCATGGAGTCCCCAACTAGGCGAGTCTCAAACTTATCCTCCATGGTGTTTGTCAGCACCTGAAACCTATTGAAGGTAGTGGGGGTTAGTAAATGTTTCATTGCCTGCTTCGGTTTGGCTCCATTCCTTAAAGATTGGAACCTATCACTCTGTGAAACAGGAAGAGAAGCGTTATGTGGGGCAGGCTGGGAGTTGGCCTGTGAGGCAAGATGGGAGTTAGCCTGTGAGGCAGGCTGGGAGTTAGCCTGTGAGGCAGGCTGGGAGTTTGCCTGTGAGTCAGGCTGGGGGTTAGCCTATGAGACCGGAAGGAAGGAAGGAAGGAAAGAGGGAAGGAGGGAAAGAAAGATGGAAGGAAGGGAGGGAGGAAGGCAGGAAGAAAGAAAATAAGAAGAAAGGAAGGGAGGACTAGTAGGGAGTCATAAGAAACGCACAACAAGCGGAGACGAACCCCACTCTTCAACCATTGCTCTTTCACGTTCCTCACTCGTGCAGCTGTACCAAAATATTATCGGCTTGCTTTACTGAGAATAGAGAATAAGCAAAAACTTGAGGTGATGTACGCGATAAAGGCGACGAGTTGACCCCTGTCCTTATTTCATGAGCTGGGGCCGAATTTCTTTATTTTTTTATTTTTGGCGCACAGTACGTTGTTGGCTCTGAGTATACGGACCATAGACACCATAGCGCAGGAGCACAGTGGTGTTGTCCGCCCACACCCGTCCAAAGCGGTACATCGAGAACATCCAACAAAAGTTTGCAAAATAAAAAGGGTTTGACCGACCTCACCTCCCCGCCGCTCCAGCCCACCACCGCCCGTTCGCTCCCCGCTCGAATCAGGTGACCTTCAGCCCTGCGCCTCTCATCAGCCCCGACAACAGGTAACCGGAACACGCCTCTCACCTTTCATCACTAAATTAGCCTAATAACTCCCCGCTCTTGTCAGTGGACGCGGGATTTTTTTTCAGTGGGGGTTGATAGCGGTTTTTTTTATCCTTTTTGGAAGCGGGGGATTTTTTCTGGGTGGAGGACGTGTGTGTGTGTGTGTGTGTGTGTGTGTGTGTGTGTGTGTGTGTGTGTGTGTGTGTGTTTGCTTGTGGGTTTATCAGTTATTTTTTGGAAGAGTTTGTGTTTGATAGCGTTTTTTCCTCTCAAAACTTGTGGTGCAAAGGTGCGTCTGTCAGTCTGTCTGCCAGTTAGTATCAGTTCCTGTGTGTGTGTGTGTGTGTGTGTGTGTGTGTGTGTGTGTGTGTGTGTGTGTGTGTGTGTGAGAGAGAGAGAGAGAGAGAGAGAGAGAGAGAGAGAGAGAGAGAGAGAGAGAGAGAGAGAGAGAGAGAGAGAGAGAGAGAGAGAGAGAGAGAGAGAGAGAGAGAGAGAGAGAGAGAGTAACTGAGTTCGTTCGCAAAGCAATTATTTACTAAGAACACACACACACACACACACACACACACACACACACACACACACACACACACACACACACACACACACACACACACACACACACACACACCGTAGTGCAGTGATAGCACGCTCGCCTTACAATCGAGTGGTCGCATGTTCGATTCCCTGGCGGAGTGGAGGCGGATGGGCAGTTTACTTTAATCCGACCCCCTTGTCCACTCTGCAGTGAATGGATACCGGGTGTCAGTCGGGGTTCGTGTCCTGCCTCCTGGGTGTGTGTGGGTGTGAGACTTGAAGTGTATCCAGAAATCCATGAATTGTTAGCTCCATGCTCAGTCACGGAGAGTACTGGATGGCGATCTCGAGTCTAGCACGTGGGCAGACCTTGCTGAATTACACACATTTTCACTCACTCACTCACACACTCACTCGTTCACTCACTCACCGAATCTCACTCAGACAGAAACTTCAATAGGTAAACGAATACATAAAGAAATAGCCACACACACACAAAAATCTCCCTCTGCCGTCCAAGCTCTATGTCAGTCGAGACAGCTCACCGGCTTTTGTTATTCACCTCCCCTTTCTCCAGAGTACTGATGCAGCCTTTTGACATTTGGAAAAGTGTGCCGCCTTGAGATTCGATATGTCGCGTCTAGGAATGGTTGCACTACTTTCAAATGTTCAGGAGTCAAATTACAGGTCCTGAGAATTAGCTCTTCTTACATTAGAAGACGAAACGAAGAGTTGGTTCGGTTGTATGATAAAAATGTGTAATTTGGAGAAAATACTGAATGAGAAAAGAATATAACCGAAAGAAATTATATATGTAACTACATTTGGGTCTGTAATTTAAATGACCTAACACTGTAGAACGAAATGAAGAAGAACGTTGGAATGGAGCTAAAATTAAACCCACACTGGAAAAAAGAGAACAAGGAATGGTTGCACAGATGTGAAATGAGTAATATGTTAATGATAGATTCTGAGACTTCTTTTATCCACATTACTGAAGAAAGAAATGAGTAAGTTTGGTTTGGCGGGAATACAAAAAGAGTAAAGATACCAAGAAAAATAAAGACGAGGCGTGGCTGCCCAACCCTCGAGTGTTCACAAACGTTATAGTCTACGGGTGAAGAGCGCCTACCAACGGCACTGAGAATGGAAAAAAAGACAAAAATTGATGTAGTGGTGGTGTGGAAACAATGCCAAGAAGAGTGAGGATGAGGAAGAGTTACACAGCCTTGAAATATGCGAGAGGTTAATAATTACGATGTTATAATACCTCGCTTAAAAACTCTAAAAGATGAAGTAAAGATACAAGCATTACTTTGGTGGTTAATTAAAAAGAAATAAAAACAATGGATAATGGGCGTGAGACTTAGTTTTCCTCGAACTCATGAAGGAAATGACAAGAAAATGTTATTCGATAGTTAAAGGAAACGAAATTTAAGAGTTTTTGAGGCTTCGTTTTCCTCGCTAACGTTAAGAAAAATAGTTCGATAGTATTTTATAAATGTATACATGAATAATACGCAGAGGTGGTCATGTGTAATGGAGCTCAAAATCCAATACTTCCGATGGATCACATTTCACGCTCAGGCCTTTGAAAACTAATTACAACGATTATCTTTTGTAATCGCAAATTTAATACTATTGTGCCGTAATTACTAAATGTGTGGTTGGCAGGTGACCCGGAGAGAGAATGGCGTGAGGGTTTCTTTTCCTCGGCATTGATGAACAAAAGCTAAATAAACTTTGGTCTCGTATTAATAAGAAATAAAGGGTATCTAGACAAGGACTTCACTCACCAGTCACGGCTAAAAAAGGGAAAAAAAGGTGTTATGGTAAAGAAAAAAACTCACAAAGAAAAAAACATTATAAACAAATAAAAAGACTGATAGAATGAAACTATAATACAGGAAATAATGGTCATAATGAGAGTTAGATAATAGAAAACAATAAGAGGAAATAAAAAAAGAGAATAATAATAGTGGGTCATAGACTGCTTATCACACTCACCGCTGAACGAAACAAAAGTATTTGAATTTACGGAAAAAGAAAAATTGAATCGCACAAAAAGTTGGGAGCGTGAATGTTAATCAGCCGTCCGTCAACGCCCAAGACTTTCATCACCAGAGAGATATTTGACTCTTCGTGGATAGATACGACATTAGATTCTTTTTATTCCCACGCGTTCTACTTTTTTATCCCTTCTCTGTTGTCTTTTACTTCACTACATTATACAAAGTCACAGCGCAGGGAGTCGTGAAAAGAGTTGGAGTAGATTATGTGTACTTGCAGGATGGAGTTAAGTTTAAAGCAGAGAGAAAGTCATGGAGTTTAACTGAAATTGTTGCAGAATATGTCGTGGTGGCAGTAAGCTCATAAAACGAAGTATTTTTCTAGAGTGGTTGTTCTCTTGAAGAAGCAAAGGTGTGTGTGTGTGAGAGAGAGAGAGAGAGAGAGAGAGAGAGAGAGAGAGAGAGAGAGAGAGAGAGAGAGAGAGAGAGAGAGAGAGAGAGAGAGAGAGAGAGAGAGAGAGGACGTTCATAAAATATAGACGAGTGAGTATGTATAAAACTTTGAATGTCTTACGATTGCAATAGTACTAAGTTTTGTTGTCTGTTATCCTGGCGCCACTGTTTTTTTCACTCATTAAAATGTGTATTCTTAGGCTGATGTTTTTTTTTTTTTTTTATAAGAGTTTACGAATCTTCCGTTATGACGGGTAAAGCTGGCTCGTCCAAATGATTTTAATTGCCGGTCGAGAATTTGCCTGACGTCTCTCGATAAATACAAAGGTAAAAAAGAGAAGGAAGAAAGGAGGAAAGAGGAAAAGGAGAAAGGAGGAAAGCACTGGGAGAAGAAAGAAAGGAAGAAGGAATAAAGAAGAGAGGAGGAAGAAAGAAAGAAGGAAAGAAGAGAGGAAAGAAGGTTTCGTCTCACCGCTAAGGACATTTGGAAGGTAATTTTTCAGTCCAGTGCACAAAAGTCCACCTTGGCGCGCCTTCCCCTCGTGCCACACCTGTCAGGGCGAGGATTAATCAGGAGCAGGTAAAGCCAATCCAAGCATCACCCCTAGCGGCAAAAACATCAAGGGAAGAGGTCATCTTGATTTAGGGGACAGACGACATTGAAGATATTGCAATGACGATTATGAATAAGAGATGGACTAGGGATGGCCACAGTATGCATATTATAGATAACAATCGCCGAGTGGTCAAAGGCTACCCACATGCTGTCCTGAAGACCATCTATCAACCCGAAGTCTAGATTCTCTCAAAAAGACGATCAAAGGTGAGTTCCATGAGGCAGCATGATCCAAGCAAGATGGCGCCTCTATAAACACTTACCTGTCCCCATCAAGAAAGCCCACCGGCACCATAGACGAAAACGTAAAAAAAGAATCGAGCAAATGGATAATGGGAGTACAAAAAGGAATTGTAGAAGTCAAACCCGACAACAAAACATGTGGAGAGATTTTCAGCCCAACCCAACCGAATCCACCCCAACTCACCACACTGCCAAAACTAAGTCATTGAGTCACCCGAAGTAACCTATATCATTTGCCTTAATTTCTAAGCACGATTCGGAACCATAATAATACACAAAGATACAAAGCATATACAAGGAAACTACAAGACTCCAGTCGGGCTGTGTATAGACGATATTTCCTGGGAACTAGTTAATCACCCTCAGCCGCCCTATCCATATATATTACTAACCTCCATGTGACACTTTCTGTCCTAATTTAATGGACTATATATCTGCACTAATCGTCTGCACACACACACACACACACACACACACCGCTCCGATAGCGCCTGGTGGAGGTTCGGTAGTTGGGAATTTTCCCCTGACAAGGAGTGGTTAATGTCCCTCCTTGAGCAAGGAGAGGAAGGGGTATGTGGCGTGTGAAGGTCCCGGCAGTACCCAGAGATTGACTACAATGAGCCTTGCCCTAATCGGGAGGGTACTTCCTGGCGATGACGAGTCCCGTTCGTTATCAGGCCGTGGTGAATTACACACACACACACACACACACACACACACACACACACACACACACCTATCACTAATGCATTCTTCCTCAACAAATATGCATTCGTATTCAAAAACATTAAAAAAGATGAGTAAAAACAATACTGAATGCATGCTTCCCCCGTGCTACGAAGAAAAAATTTTGTAGTCAGCGTTAAAAAGAACCTATTGGTGATTAAAAAAGGATGGAGGCTTGAGATTCAGGCAAGCAGGAAGGAAGGAAGGAAGAAAGAAAGGAAAAAAAGAAAGAAAGAAAGAAAAAATGGATTAAAACGTCGTTAAGAATGAATTAAAAGTTTGATGAACATTTGCTGACAATGAAAAGTTAAAGAGACAGGAAAGCGAGAGGAGTGCGTGGAGAGGAGAGGGTGTGTGGGGAGGGAGAGTGGAAGGAGGCAGTGGGAAGGGGAGAGGGAGGGAAAAGGAACAAAAAAGAATATGAGTGAGGAGGGGAGATAAGGCGGTGGAAACAAGGAAGAAAGGAAGGAACAGGAAACAGTGAAGAAAGAAAGAAGGGGAGAGTAAGAAGCAATGAGAAAATGAAAATAGGAAGAGAGAAAGAAAGGAAAACGGTTCTGCAAAGTGAGAGAGAGAGAGAGAGAGAGAGAGAGAGAGAGAGAGAGAGAGAGAGAGAGAGAGAGAGAGAGAGAGAGAGAGAGAGAGAGGAAGAGAGGATGGACGAGACAAGAAGAGAAATGAGAAATGAGGAAGAGTGGATGGAAGGGAGGAAGGGGAGGATAAAAAGAGAGGGATGAAGACGGGTTTGGAAATATGAAGGAAAGAGAAGGAGAATGGGAAGAAGAGTGAGGGAGGACGAGGAGGAGGAGGAAGAGGCAAGACGAGGTTATTAATCTTGAGATCAATTAAGAGTCTCTGGGAAAATGAACGTAAAAGTCTTGTTGGGAAGTTAAGAGGGAGACGAAAACTTCACAAGGACTCACTGGGAGGCAGAAGAGGAATGGAGACGCCTGATTTCCTCCTCCTCCTCCTCCTTCTCCTCCTCCTCCTTCTCCTCCTCTTACTCCTCCTGAAGACGAGTATGCCTGACGGACTTCGCTGATAACGAGAATTGTGATGCAGACTCCGTGTTGCATATTTTTCAGAATTGTATTTCCGTTCATCTGTGAAACTCCTTCGGCCACACCTCAAGCACTGGGCGAGAGAGAGAGAGAGAGAGAGAGAGAGAGAGAAGGTTGCGTGGCGATATTTGGGATATATATATAGTTGCATTTCAGTTGGTAGTAAAAAGAGAATTAATAATAATAATAGTAGTCGTTGTTATTTCATTAGTAGTAAAAGTGCTCTCTCTCTCTCTCTCTCTCTCTCTCTCTCTCTCTCTCTCTCTCTCTCTCTCTCTCTCTCTCTCATATCATCAGGTCACGTTACGTTATCTTCACGGCGCTGCCCCTCACCCACAGGTCATCTCGCAGGCAACTCAATTTCCCCTCCACGGCCTCGTAATCACCAACCCCCCCCTTCCCCTCCCCGTCTTTCCCCTCTCTCCCTACCGACAGACACAACGAAGAGGAGGTGGTGGTGGTGGTGGAGAGTTTACTGGATCTACCTCATTCTCCTCGTCCTCCTCCTCCTCTCTCTCTTCCTCCTCTTCTTCTCACCCACACGGAAGAGTCTATTCAAATTCGCTAAATCTGCTCTCTCGTCCTCTTCATTTTTGTTCTCTTCCTCCTCCTCCTCCTCCTCCTCCTCCTCCTCGTTACCTTTATACACAACAAAGAATAGGACAGAGGCAAGAAGAAAGAGGAAGACGAGTTTCAGCAAATTTTCACGCACCCTCATATTAATTTCCTTGCTCCTTCCGTATTCGCCTTCCTGTCACAGTGTAAGCCCTTATTAACTTCCTTTATACACAGCAAAGAGGAAAATGGGGACGACAAGAAGAAAGAGCAAGACGAGCTTCAGCAACTTTTTACTCACCCTCATATTCATTTCCCTGTTCCTTCCGTAATTCGCCTTCCTGTCACCGTGTAAACCCGTATCAACCTTTAGCCTGTACCAGCTCGTTGTCATCTTCACGTTAAGTATCTTCTGGCCAAGCTGTATTGTAAGCAAGAATTTCAAGGGATAGGGGTAGTAAGGGGAAAGGTCAACGTTCATATCCATTGCCTATTCGCTCTAGTCCTTTCGATAGGCCTTAATCTAGTCCCTATAGTAAATCTCTCTTGGCTAGTATCAACGTAATAAGGGATAGATGGGAAAAGGTAAACAGAGGGATGAAGGAGGGATATGCTTCTCATCCTCAATCAAGACCGTTTACAAACAACCTATCCTTGACTTACCTTATGGGAAAACAGCGGAGTATGAAAAGTTAACCGGAGCGAGCTGTCTTTTTTCGTCGTCTGGTTATCTAGTTTACGAATCACTTGATATAGCTGGGACGAAAACATTTAAAACCCCAATATTTGTACCTTAGAGTCTACTGAAGAAAAGCAAGGAAGAGGTTTTCGAAGATCCCGGAAGATGAGTAAAGCAGGCATGTGATGGGTGCTTCTGTGGTGGTGGTGGTGGTGGTGAAGGAGGTGGAGATGGATAGTAAGGGTGTAGGGGAAAGTGGTAGTGGTGGTGGTGGTTGTGGTGGTGGTGGTGGAGTTTCTGGTGATGATGTATTGCTTGAAAAGGAAAGAAGGATGAAGTGAGGTATTATTTTGTGCCATTTTAACTTCGTGTCTGTGTGTGTGTGTGTGTGTCAAGTAGTTGTCATCGAATATGATCTCTTATTTTTTTCGAGTACACTCTTGTTTTCATTACATTTTTTAACCTCACTTTTAAAACGATCAAATCAAGGACACGTATCACTCGAGAATTACTTTTTTTCTGATTCCTCGTGGGATTCCCAAGTTCAGTTACCATTTTCTCTCTCTCTCTCTCTCTCTCTCTCTCTCTCTCTCTCTCTCTCTCTCTCTCTCTCTCTCTCTCTCTCTCTCTCTCTCTCTCTCTCTCTCTCTCTCTCTCTCTCTCTCTCTCTCTCTCTCTCTCTCTCTCTCTCTCTCTCTCTCTCTCTCTCTCTAAGTGCCAAATGTAAAAGATAAAGCGTCAAAAAATGAAAGGCAAAAGACCGGTCTAATGCACGGCCAAAATTATGAATTCCAATTTTTTTCTTCAGAATCTCTTTCAGTTACGAGTCTGCATTTTCTGTTCACATTCTTTATAGATACGATAATATTGATGGAAAAAGGATAAACAAAACAAAGTGGAGCAGGCGAAAAAAGTTGCACTGATTTGTTTGTTTTTTGTTTTGTTTTGTTTTCACTTCTTTTTTGGCTCGCAATGAAAAGAAATATATGGTTCGTAAAAAGTGGTTAGTGATATTTTCCGAGCATTATTTTTCCCCATAAACAAATATAAAAATCTTTGCCAATTACCGTAGATGGGTTTTCCATTCTCGCTACAGCTGATTTTTATCCCTTTCAGAGAGAGAGAGAGAGAGAGAGAGAGAGAGAGAGAGAGAGAGAGAGAGTCATAGGGTGTTGCTTTTAACTTGATAATAAGATAAAAGTAATAGAAGTAGGAGGAGGAGTAGGAGAAGGAGGAAGAGGAAGAGGAGGAGGAGGAATGCACAGAAAGAACAGATATCAGGAGTCCTCTCTTGGTCTATTGCGAGGAGGAGGAAAAGGAGGAGAAGGAGGTGAAGGAGGAAAAGTAGGAATAGGAAAAGTGATAATAGTAGAGAGAGAGAGAGAGAGAGAGAGAGAGAGAGAGAGAGAGAGAGAGAGAGAGAGAGAGAGAGAGAGAGAGAGAGAGAGAGAGAGAGATGTGGGCGGTCGTGTCAGGGGAGAGGAAGAGGAAGCGAGAGAGGAGGAGGAGGAGGAGGAGGGTAAGGAACAGGCCGGGACGGAGGGAGGATGAGGCCAAAGACTGACGGGAAGGTAGTGCCGTTTGTGCAGTGTTCGAGGAGGGACGTACCGACGCGTGCTCCCGGCCCCGGCGCGTGTGTTGAGGGCGCGCTGTTTCCCGGTTCTAGTTGCTCGATATCTTTTGCATCTGTCTACTCCTTGCCAAATGGTAACCTCGGCAATGAGTCACCCGGCACTTCATATTCCCTCACGTCCTCAAAGTGGTGCTAAGTGACACTTCCTGCGAGGTCGGACAGCATATTTTTTATGGCGCGTTGACACCGGAGAGTTGAAGCCGAATCCCCGAGTAGAGTGTATAAAAGTACATTGGAGAGACACAGAAATGCGAGAAGAGACCGTAATCTGTATACGTATATTAGGCAGTGCAAGAGGAGACAATTTATTTTTTTAGATTTTAGAGTTTATATAAAAAGAGAGTTCTGAAACAGTTCGAGAGGAGTAACACATCATTTTTAGAGTGATGAATGTTGAGGGGACGGAAGAGCGAGAAGAGATAGTTTTTCTGATATTTTTAGGCAATGTAAGAAGAGAGAATATTTTTGGCAGTGCGAGAGATAGTACTATTTTTTTTCTTTCACTAGAAGGGTGACTTTTTTTCCTTCATAGTACAAGAGAAGAGAGAAAAATCAAACTGTACAACATGAGAAATTAACATACGAGTAACTATCTTTTTCACGCATCCCGGTTTAAAAGGCAAAGCTAGAAATATACTTCGTGACAGGTGAACATTCAGACGAGAGAGAAAAAAAAAAGACTCGCAGATATGAGAGAAAACAGTGTCGGAGGACGTTTTACGCATCAGACACGAAATAAAAGTTTTAAATTCGTCCATGAAGACAGGCGGGAGTGAGGAACGATGACACACAGCTAGACATCGCAGCTCATACCTTTTCCCCGGTCAGGATTTTCCCCAGACAGGACGTGACGCGGGTACAAGACAGTATTATTGGTCTGCTATCAGTCTGCCTTGATGGAGGGCTCTGTTGCGTTGCCTCCCCCGTGTTGCCTTGATCGTGAGCATCATCGAGGGGCAAAGCGACAACGAAGGGGCTTTTATTCAGCGTATCTGTTGTGTATTTCCAGTTGTATTTTTTTTATTTGCATGGTATTCTCTTACTTTTTTCCTTCTATCTTTTTTATTTTTTATCGATGGGACCAAGTAACCAATAGAGACAGCTTTTTTCAGTATATTTATCGTGTATTTCCTTATCATTGCGTATTTATGCTTTCGTTTGGTATTTTATTTCCGTAGTTATTGTCTTGCGTGCTGTGCCTCTTCGGGTTGGCTAAGTAAATAGAGAAGGAACATTATCCATTGTCTCTATATTGTATCATTGTATCCATTGTATTTATTATTTCTTTCCTTGTGTATCCTTGTGGGTTTTGGCTTTTGTTTCGTATTTTCTTGGTATATATTTGTATGTTTGTCTTGCTTCATTACTACTTCGGGTGAGCAGACCAATTATGAAAGCGAGTTAATGGATTAGCTTTATTGTAATTAACTTCATGTGTATCCACGTATATTTGTGTTTATTTAGTTTTGTACTTTATTTTTTCTTACATTTTCCTACGTTTTTTTCCTCTGCTTCATCAGGTGGGCAGAGCAACGAGGGGAAAGGAATTATTTATTGCTTTCTTTTTTTTTTTGTCTGCCGTTTATCTTTGCGCAGTTTTTTTTTTTTTTTTCCTCATAGATTGGCGAGGTAAATGGGAAAGAATATTACTCCATGTTACGGCGGCCCATTAGTTTTTATTCCTTTTTTTATCTTCGTTTTTTGCGAGTCCGTCATCATTTTTTTTTATCTCGTGTTCATGTATTTCTTGTGTATTCGTTTTTTTTGTTTTTTTTCTCCAATTCTTCCATGAACATTTGTTATTTTTTTTAGCTATTTCTTTTCTGCTATAGTTTCCTTGCACATCTAACTTTTTTATGCAATATTTTTTTCAATGGATACGTTTTTTTTTCTGTATTTTTCGCTCACATATATATTTTTATCCTTTTTTTTTTTGCGGTCCAGACATATTTTCCGCTCCCAAGGATTTGTTCCTTTCTCTCTCTCTCTCTCTCTCTCTCTCTCTCTCTCTCTCTCTGCACACACACACACACACACACACACACACACACACACACACACACACACACACACGCACACTGTCTCATATATACACGTGTTCGCATAAACCTGCCAGGTGAAACTGTGAGGAAAAAGGACCAGATAAAGATGAATTACTGGCGATAGTTGTATTTTCTCTCTACCTGGCACAATAGGACCCCTGAGGACACACACACACACACACACACACACACACACACACACACACACACACACACACACACACACACACACACACACACACACGTTCTGCATCGTCTCCGTCCGTTCTTTTTCCCCTCTCAGATGTTGTCCGTATACAGGGACCTTGTTCGCCCTCGTATGGAGTATGCATCTCATGTGAGGGGGAGGAGGGGAGGGCTCCACACACACAGCTCTGCTAAAGAGAGTAGATTCCAACTCTCCTCCTCTTACTAGCAGTCTTCTACCTCTAAAATTCTGCCGCAATGTTGCATCTCTGTCTATCTTCTACCGATATTTTTATACTGACTGCTCTTCTGAACTTGCTAACTCCATTCCTTCCCCATACCCGCTCCCCCGTTGCACCCGAGTTTCTACTCTTTCTAATCCATATACTATCCAAATACCTTATGCAAGAGTTAACTAGCATCTTTATTCTTTTATCCCTTTCGCTGGTAAACTCTGGAAAAGCAATCCTTCATTTGTATTCCCACTTGCCTACGACATGAACTTTTTTGAGAGTATCAAGACACCCTCCGCCCGAAACTGACTTTTCTTCTGGCCTCTCGTTCTCTTTTCTTTCGTAGGAGCAGCATATAGCCGGCGCTTTTGTTAATGTTTTTTTGTTTTTGCCCTTGAACGGCCTCCCTTGCTCTAAAAAAGAAACACACACACACACACACACACACACACACACACACGTAAATGATGACGGTATCGGCATGTCATTTGTATACCTTCATCAATTGAGTAAAGAAACTAATGCAACGATATAAATGAACGAAGTGTGGAAGAAAGCAAATAAAGAAAATATTCACATTTGCATCAGATAAAAAATGATGAAGAGCCGCAGTAAATCATAGTCGGTGCATGTAATCATCAATATTAGGAGCACAGACATACACCGAACCCATTTGGCTAATCATTCTGGGGGGAAAAATTAATAATCATACTCCCACCACCTTCCCTCGGCGGAATTAATCGTAATTAGAGAATGAAATACCCTCTGATGGTTCCATTTAGCCTAGTCGGTGACGCGCCAGATTGTCTATATAATTCGTCACCCAGAGAGATCATTCATAATTACATTTGCCGTGACTTTGACGCGGGGTAATTATGGAGGCAGGTAATTATAGTTTTCTATTATATTTAATTATACGTTTACGAGCCATCCGTACCGTGTGATGTCGTTACTGTCGCTGCTCCTGCTCTTTCATCCCGGCCCGTTATTTTTCATAGTCCCGTGACTCCGGTTGTTAGTATTCCGTTTGAGGTGTTTTTGTTTTATTTTCCCGGACTTGATTCAGCGCTGTGATCCCCGCGTGCGTCATGACCCGTGAGCCTCGCGGGTAATCCTCAACAGAAACAACCAGAAACAAAAGAACGCAGTGCAAGCGAATCAGATGAACGACTATTGAGAGCATTCAGGCCGCAGGAAGAGGATTTTAGGTGACAGGGTATGTGTAAGTTTTAAGAAAATATGATTATAAATTGATTTAGGTGGGGCGGAGGGCGTTGGTTGTATCAAAGTGATGGCTGATGTTACCGATGATGTAATGCAAGTAGATAGAAAGCAGCCAGACGTGTCCGCCTCTAGCGCCAGTAGGCTTTCTTCAGGGGCCTGGTGGTCTGCCCAAGCCCGTCATGGCGCAGTCAATTTTTTATAGTGGCGCCACGTTCAAGAGATTAAAAAGTTGATTCACTTGATAAAAAGGCTCATACAAATTATCAATAATAGCTATCTAACTGACTAAATAACATCTCCACTTTTATTCAGTATTATTATTCTTTTTTTTATTTTTCGTTATTAGTAATAGTAGTAGTAGTAGTAGTAGTAGTAGTAGTAGTAGTAGTAGTAGTAGTAGTAGTAGTTCCTTGGGCCGACAATCAGGATCCACCGGAAAGAAGCCTACCCGCGCAATAGGCCACGACGCAGAAGAAAAAAAAGTAGTAGTAGTAGTAGTAGTAGTAGTAGTAGTAGTAGTAGTAGTTGTAGTAGAAGTAGTAGTGGTAGTAGTAGTAGTAGTAGTAGTAGTATCAGAAGTAGTAGTAGTAGTAGTAGCAGTAGAAGCAGTAGTAGTAGTAGTAGTAGTAGCAGTACCAGCAGCAGCAGCAGCAGCAACAACAACAGCAGCAACAGTCTTAGGGCTTCCTAGTTTAAGAATGGGTCCGTTTCGTGGCGAGGTAAACACCCCTGGATCCTCACCTTTAAGGACAGGTAACACGAGCGGCGCGGCGCCGGGCGGGAATAACCTGTGCGACGAATGGTCGAGGCGGATGGATCACAAACCTGGACGAAAATGTCATAAACGAAGCGTAAATACATTCAAAGTGATAAAAAGCAGATCTAAAACTCAAATATCACGAAAACGCGCGCACACACACACACACACACACACACACACACACACACACACACACACACACACACACACACACACACACACACACACACACACACACACACACACACACACACACACACACACACGCACAAACAATCAATCAAACAAACAAACAAACAAACAAACAAGCAAGAAAGCACCGCAAAGCTATGAAAGTAATCCATTGATATCGCACATAAACCCGGGGTATGGAACATCCTTTGTTCGTTTCATATGTACAAACACTGTGTTTGTATTTACGTATTGCTGTGTGTGTGGGTGTGTGTGTGTGTGTGTGTGTGTGTGTGTGTGTGTGTGTGTTTATACATATGGAGATACTGATAGAGAGTCAAATCCAAACATGCATACATTCATTCTTTACAACAGGGGCATGCCGAGGGCTCATCCGGGGAGAATTTTTTATCGGGGAGAATAATTAATTTACGATTGTTTGTTTTGTTTCAGCGTCACCCGCTTTTGCTAGTCTTCACACCTCATTTTCAAGTTGTATTATCTTTCGTAGTATGGGGAAAAAATATAGCTCCCAAGACGCTGCTCCCTTAAAAATGACAGAGGAATATACTTAAGAATGAATTAATTTTAGAGGTCAAAGAAAACTGGAAAACGAGATACTGATAGAGATTATTGTGTGTTTGTTTGTTTGATTGTTGTGTGTGTTGGGGATAGAAGAAAGAGTATGAAGGATTTTCTGGGATTCAAAGTCTCCAGTTGAACAGAAATAGTCTATAACAAAATCAATCGCAGACCTATTCACCAGTTCGAAGAAGACATGGCGCCAGAGACCTAGCCCAAAATAGAACTGGCAATATGTGACGTTTTCCTCGTTGTGATTTCTATATAAAAAAAATACTCACCAAAAAGAATGATCCTTAAAAGCAAAAACATATCAACCAGTAACGTGTAGTGTAAGCGAAGGAGCGTTTTCTTCCTTGTGATTTCAGTCGTAAAATTTGTTGTCTCCCAACCAACCAAGGTCACAGAATGAACCCCATGAATACAGGATAAAAGGATAACCACTGAACATTTGCCGGAGCTCCACTCACAACCAGAAAATTACAGTGCCAAGGAAAGGAGAACGAGGAGCAAGAAGCACAGAAGACCCAGGCTAAACCACTTCACGGGTCGGCCCTTTTCATCCCCGGACCCCTCACGCCATTCCCGTCTCCCAGTGCCCCCTGCCCCGCCAGGATGAAGCATAGCCTCTGTTGGGTGGGCCTCACTCCCTTGCTGCTCCTCGCCCCTCAAGGTAAACCCAAACACTGCTCACCTGCATGATCCCACGGCTTAGTAATCTTGATTGGAAAGTTTTTTTTTGTTGTGGGCGTGTGTGTATATATGCATTTTTATTTTACTTTAGTCCCTTTTAGTTTACGTGTTTGATTTTAAGTGTTTTGTATCTCTAGTTTTTTGTTTTATTTTGATTTTTTCTTTGAGTTTGCTTTGACTTATTATATACTACCTTAAAGCGTTATTAGCTTATCCTCTAATCTTCTACCTGTGCTCCTAATTTACTCCACTGAATTTGAGTTTGTACACCTCACTGTTTTTCATTCTTCAGACATTTTTGTTTCACCCAAAAGAGATTCGATTCTAAAGTATTCTGACCCCTTTTCAGAAGTTCCTAAGTTACTGTAATTGTTTGTTTTTTGTTTGTTTGTTGTCTCAGTCGTTATTTCCCTATATTTTTTTTAAGTCTGGATCGAGCTTAATATCATTTCCCCTCATTTTAATAAATAATTCTGCAATGCTAGTGATTTATACTTTTGTAGTGCATTTTGTTTCATGAATTTCATTAATGCACGAGGTAATAAATGTTGTTGTTTAGTATCGCCTCGTTAACATTTCATAATAAGCATCAACTCGCTCTGGACCCTCCCACGTCAAGGGGCGATGAGGAGGGGAACGGTGATGGCGGGAGGAGAAAAAAGGTTAATGGTGTACACTGTCGCAGCGAAAGTGTTTCCCGTCTTCCACTTATTACACAAAATTCAGCGTTCTTCGTCCCTTAATTACAAAAATTATACCCTATCATAAGCAGTTAAGAGCCCTCGTATTCTGTCTTTTCTGTGCCTCTATTTTCTTTTTTTTTCAGTAAAGACAATGATTTTATCCTTTCCTCTGTTGGAGACGTTCAAGTATTTTACGAAGAATTTGATGAATGCAGTCTTTCCTCTTTTTTTGTGAGGTATTAAAAAGCCTTCCTCTCTTGCCTTTATGCGCCTCTTCTTGCAGGGATGGCAGCATATATTTATACTCTCGTGTCCCCTCGGGTATTTTCCGAAGATTAGCATGGACGCCGTTTTATTATCTTTTGTTCTCTTTGTATTAACGATTAAGAACCCTCACAATATATCTTTTAAGTACCCCCATTAATTGTGATTTTCTTTCTCTCGGTAAAGACAGCGGGATTTATTTCTTTTTTTTTTCTGTTCCCTCAGGTGTAATAATAATATTGTACCGAAGAAGGGAAGTTGTGATTTTTCCTTCTTGCGTTTTTTCCCCTCAATGAAGCTTTCCAGCCAATCCCTAGCACTGTTTATTTGATAGTTTATTTTTCATTATATTTGTTAGTTTGTATTTTGCCATTTACCTTGACTCGTTATGCAGTTTCTTCTCATAACCTTCAAATTAAACTGTTCCTGGTCTGTACTCCTGCTTTCCTATGAAGTTTATCCATTCATTATATTTCTGTGTATTATGACTAAAGTGTTTCATGAGAATTGTGTGTGTGTGTGTGTGTGTGTGTGTGTGTGTGTGTGTGTGTGTGTGTGTGTGTGTGTGCGTGTGTTCGTGTGTGGGTAGGGACGGGGGGACTTATCTACGGTGATTATCACGACAGCGTTTTCATTTTCAAGATTTTTCGCCTCCCGTTCTTCATGAGCAGGGTATTGGTGATCAGTGTAACGCGGTGTTTGTGGGAGAAGGTTTTTTTGTTGGTTCGTGCCTCCTTGTAATAGTAGGAGAGGTTGTAGTTGTAGTAGTAGTAGCAGTAGTAGTAGTAGTAGTAGTAGTACGTGATGTGGTGGTGATAGTAGTGGTAGGAGTAGTAGTGGTAGTAGTAGTAGTAGTAGTAGTAGTAGTAGTAGTAGTAGTAGTGAATGAAAGGTTCATATTCTAGAAACGGCTGATGTAACCTAAATCATTGTTTATCAAAGTAAATTCATGAAAAAGTTTGTAAAGAATACATTTGTTTATACTGACAGCTGTGTGGGGATGAGTATTAATTAAACCTTTTACCGAAGGAGATAATTTAATATCATATAACTGAGTCACGTGTGGGCTGAGCCTTTAAGGTATAAATAAAAGGTTAGTTTAATCCGCATCCGTGTGCATTAATATATTGCCACTCAGCGGACATATTGTTTCGTCTTTAATGCCTCCTTTAGAGAAACATCCCAAGTGAAGAGAATGTTGTCTCGTTAAAAGCAGCGTTTGAAGCAACAACCTCGGGAAACTTAGATTAACAAGTAATATGACTAATTATATCGATAAGTAAAATATTAATAATGACAGTAATAATAATAAGAATAAGAATAAGAAGGTGATGATGATCAACAACAGCAATAACAACTAATAACAATGACGTGCCTGATAACAAATATTACACACTACCGCAGTCTGTTCAAGCGAAGTGTTCCTCCGCCACCTAATCGGCGTGTGTCAAGCCTTTCCTGATTGGCTGGATACCTGTTCCGCTGCCATGGTGGTTGTCTGTCAATCATATACTATTTTTTTTGTTTTCGTGCTACATTCTGTTTTATTGTTTGTCTTGGCAGGCTTTTTATACAAGAAGTACAGTCACGGTGTGCACAGTTAGGCTCAACAATCATTGTCAAAACTCGTTTAAACGAAAATTAAAGAAATTATGATCAGTATACTTGAGAGAACAGCTCCAAAATACTTGGACCATAAGTACTACTACTACTACTACTACTACTACTACTACTACTACTACTACTACTACTACTACTACTACGACTACTACTACTACTACTACTACTACTACTGTTACTACTACTACTAATACTACTACTACTACTAGAAGAAGCAGCAGCGTCACTCGTCGTCCACATGTTAGTATTTAGTGACAAAACAACATTCCAATTTGCTACGCAGTTACCAACAACCTTATGAAGCCTGCGTAATAAACTCTGTGATATACACGAAATGTTAACCTTTACGTAGTTCACCAGCCTAGAGTCTCTGGATATCTCCTGCCACATTTAGCACCAGCAGACTGTTCTGCAGGTTTTTCATCCTGATTTCCACCAAACTGCCACCACATTTCCATACCTGCAGGCAAATATTTCGTTACAGACAGAGCATTGCCTTGGCAGTGACGTGGCAAACTCTACGGACAAAGCCAGCCGCATTTGCCTTACTAAGTGGCCTCCATGTTAGGTAATGGGAACACTCCGGGGTGTCAGTACACGCCATAACCTCTGCTGGTACACTTAGTTTTGCTTCTGATTCGTTCCCTTAACTATCAAAATGTATAATGCGTCCACCATGTGACACGATTAAAGTACATGTTTATATGTTATCTATGTCGTAATAGCCAGCAGGCAGCAGCCAGTGTCTCCACGTCAAAGCGCGGCCCGCTGTGAATCAGTAAATTACATGTTATTATAAATTATTCAAATTTTATGCCATATCGCATTATATTTGTAATATGATTATACAGTCGTGTCCAGGAGACTTCTCTTTATAAAGTGAAGCGATTCATTTTTATACTAGTTCAATAAATCTTGCAAATGACTGATATTTAAATAGTGATAAACATTTTCGAGCTTTTCTTTCACCTATACTCGTCATAAATCTTTTTTTTTACTGTCCTTTACAAACCTATGTATGTTCCCCAATCACTTGTCAGTGTGATGGTGTCAACCACAACTGTCATCCTTGTGTAAGAGGTGAGCTACAACAGACAACCTTCAAGAGAGCGAAAGAGGAATCCGGCTAATCAGGAGAGGCCTGACATACTGCCAAGGTGCCAGAGGAACAGTTCGTTTAAATAGATTATAGCAATCATATGAAGAAGAGGGAAATGGAGGAGGAGAAAGAGGAGGAGGAAGAGGGAAAGAAATACAAGAACAAGTTGGACAGTGGCATTTGAGAATGTGTACAATATCTCACAACAGTAATATCTAAGATGACCCGCGCTTAATACAACAGTAATAGTAGTAATGATAATAAGAAGATGGAGAAGAGTAATAATGATAACACAGGCGAAATACATCCCCCAACAGCCTTACATACATAGCGAAACCGACGTGCAGCGCAGAAGCCAGCTATTACACCGGCCCAAACACTGCATTCTTGAGGGACCCGTTCGCCGATTTACCGGACAAAGCCGCGCTGATGATGGATTTTTCCCAATACCTCTTGACCAACGGTAATTACGACCACAAATCCAGGCTAATGAGAGGTGAGGGAGGAAGGAGCGTAACCAAGGTGGATGGGAGGCAGCCTAGACCCGTTAATTATAATGACTGTTACAAGGATGATAAAAGAGTGGCAGTAGAGGTCGTTGTGTGGGTGCAGTAGCGATTGCAGTAATGTTAATTGTGACGGTGGTGGTGGTGGTGGTGGTAGTGAGGAGGAGAAAAGTAAAAGTAGTAGTATAAGTAGTAATAGTAGTAGTAGTAGTAATGATGATGATGATGATGATGATAACAATAATAATGATAATATAATAATAATAATAATAATAATAATAATAATAATAATAATAATAATAATAATAATAATTTTATGTGTGTTAGGGTGTGAGTGACTCCCTCTTTATATTTCTTTGTTTCCGTTGAATATAAAGATTTACTGACCCCTATTTAATTCTTGGGAATGAGAGAGAGAGAGAGAGAGAGAGAGAGAGAGAGAGAGAGAGAGAGAGAGAGAGAGAGAGAGAGAGAGAGAGAGAGAGAACCTTTCCATTTCTGTACATCATCATCTTCAACCATTACTATTCCACTGAAGGAGAAAGGACTTTCCCATCGCTCCCGACCTCTCTGTCTGATGTTTGTGTATTCCATCTTGCTCTAGAAACTGCTCTAATATAGTCTCTCCACCGGGTTTTCTCTCTGTCCTAACTTCTACAAATTCCGAGTTGCCATTCAGTGTTACTTTGGTTGTCCAGCTCTTATCAGTTCTCTACATATGGCCTGCCCAAGTCCACTTCTTATTCTTGATAGGCGTTAGAATATCCAGCCTTGGTCTCTTCTCTAATCATATTCGTACTTGTGTGCTTCGTAGCTGTCTCTTTAAATCTTTTGTGAGACGCCAAATTTCTGAATCGTATGTTAGGACTGGCAGGATACATTGACTGTACTGCTTTCTCTTCAGGGAAAAGTATACCTTCCTCTTTATGACATTTCTGTACCTATTACAAAAGCGCTGCACCCTTTTAATATTCTCTTTCTGATTTATTTGTCGCGGGTTGGATTTGCACTAATTGTTTCTCCTAGATATGTGCATTTCTCTACTCTCGAGTTTTCGTTCCCGATCATTATTTGTTGCCCTCCCAACCGATTGTTTAACATTGCCTTCGTTGTCTTTTTTTTATTCATGCCCAGACCAACTTTCTTGCACTCCTAACTAAGCCCCGCAACCTCCTAATCAACCCCACAACCTACTCACCAATTCAACAACCTCCTGAACCCCTACAGCCTTCTCATCAGTCTCACAACCCCCTCCTCGACCCCTACAACATCATTCTTAACTGTCACAACCTTCTCATCAATTTCACACTTCTGAACCCCCACAACCTTTTCATCAATCCCACAACTTCCTCATCAACCCCTACAACATCCTACTTATTCTTCACAACATTCTCATCAGTCCCTCAACCTTAGAACATCCCCTAATAACTCATAACTTTCTCATGAATCACACAACTTCCTCATCAATCCTTACAACACCCTGCTTAACCTTCACAATCACAAATTCATCCTCAACTCCCTCAACCTCCTCGTTAAACCCTACAACTTTCTCCTCCACAGCCAACACCTTCTCCTCAGTCATACCCACTCTCCCTCTCTCTCTCCTTTTCCTCGCCTAACGGTACTTCCACAGGTCATTAGGCGTTACTTAAGTTCGTGCATATATCACTGTAATGTAACAAGTCATCAACATAGTGTGCTCAGCAGGATGATGTAACAAAGAAATCGATAGCAAGAAGTTTGAAGTTGATGTGTGTTGATGGTAGAGGAACTAATGGGCAGCGATTTGTGTGAGGAATTCTTGACCATTCTTAATATTGCTGTCATCATTATCATCGTTGTTATAAGGTATTCTTACGTTCGTTACAGTCATAGTGTCTGTAATCTCCCTCTCAATATTTTCTTCCTTCTCTCCTTGTTTTTCTTTTTGTTCTTTTCTTTTATATATAATTTAATCTTTTCTTCTTCTTCTTCTTCTTTTTCTTTTTCTTTTTCTTTTTCTTCTTCTTCTTCTTCTTCTTCTTCTTCTTCTTCTTCTTCTTCTTCTTCTTCATCCTTCTCCTCGTACCTCCGTGATGAAGTGGTTAGCACTAATAGCTACGAATCCGTGAATCTGGGTTTGGACCTCGACCAGGGCAGTCAGCACACAGCCCACTCAGCTGTCCATTCTCCCTTTCGGGATGGTTGATGAATAGGTGTGTACTTGGGGAAGTAAACTGTGGTAACCCGAATGCCACACCAGCACTGCCCCGTTGTAATGGGTTATTTCCAGCCACAGATTCAAGGGTCAATATGACGGAGATGAGCACCGAGGCTAGGCACACAGCCTTAGCCTATGCCCCCAACTTTACCTCCTCCTCCTCCTCCTCCCTCTTATCACCATCATTAATTAACAACAGAAACATTATCTGGTCATTAATAACCCTTTTCCTACTCTCTTCGTCATCATCATTATGCCTTCATCATACTGCTATCGTCGTCATCATCAGCACCACTGTAATGTGCACCCGTCCATTCCACATCGGCGTGCGTGCTCGATGTATGAACGTCGCATTAGCCTTTTAAGCAGATGCATAATTTATCGCGGGCAATAGTTCCGGCCTTATTACACGCTAAATGATTGCGATGCAGGACGCGAACGGCGCTAACTTTTGCACATTTAACGAACGGAAGTCTAAAAACACAACACTGTACGTGTTGCATGAAAACATGAAACGCCTACCACCATTACTGCTACTACAACTACCTTTATCAGTACTACTACTGCTGCTACCACTACTACTACTACTTCTACTTCTACTACTGCTTCTGCTGCTCCTACTACCACTACTACTACTACTACTACTACTACTACTACTACTACTACTACTACTACTACTACTACTACTACTACCACCAATAATAATAATAATAATAATAATAATAATAATAATAATAATAATAATAATAATAATAATAATAATAATAATAATAATAATAATAATAATAATAATAATAATAATAATAACAATAATAATAATAATAATAATAATAATAATAATAATAATAATAATAATAATAATAATAATAATAATAATAACAATAATAATAATAATAATAATAATAATAATAATAATAATAATAATAATAATAATAATAATGATAACAATAATAATAATAATAATAATAATAATAATAATAATAACAATACAAGCAATAATAATAATAATAATAATAATAATAATAATAATAATAATAATAATAATACAAGCAATAATAATAATAATAATAATAATAATAATAATAATAATAATAATAATAATAATAATAATAATAATAATAATAATAGTAACAACAGTAACATTATAATCCCTCGGGGGACAGTTCAAATGATTTTAGAGTTACAAAATATGACCCTATGAAACATACTGTAAAACATATGATAGTAATAATAATAACAATAATATTGATGATAATAATTAAGATTATAATTGTACGAATAATAGTAATATATTACATAGGGCGAGAGGACGAGCGATATTAGAATTGCAAACAAAAAAGATTAAATTTTCACGTGAGGTGTTGTATAAATTAATTCTTTACCCCGATTTCCATTTAGATAACAGTAATAAGTATACGTGTGGGTACGACTCAAATGGCTTCCCGGCGGACTTGTCACACGCGGGATAACATCGGTGCCTGGCTATAACGATTCAACTAATAACAATCGAGCGCTGCTTCCCCCTAAATTGCGCCGATACGGTGTCTCAAACGCCTACAGACAGTTAAGAACCCGCCCCAGAACCCAAGGCAGCGAGTGCATAAGCTCTTGAACCAAATACCAACGGCGACGAAACTTTATCGTGTAGAGTTTGCTCTTCATACAGATGTTAACAAATTTGAGAAAACTATACAGGAAATCTCTATAGTATCGGGTGTTGAGTCATAAACCTGTGCAATAATGAGAGTACACTTTGGTAAGGCAGCGGGTTTGTATTCTCCTAAATCAAATACGAAAAAGTACGAATATTTATTGTATAGAGTGTGGTGCTCATACAGACGTTAACAGAAAAGTATATGAAATCTGTTTAGTGTCGGGTGCTGAGTAGAAAACCTGCCCAGTATGACAGTATAGTTTGGTTTGAGTGCTTTGGACTTTGGAACCAGTCCGCAGTGGCAATACCGCAACCAAGCCCCTTTCATGACTACAGGTGATAAGAAATAACATGACACTTTCCTGCAAATTAAACGCTTTTGAGGGGAGCATCACGACACCTCCGAAACTGTATATGATCGCTGTCTTTTGCCTGGTATGCATGGCAGTTTGCTGCGGGCTTGTTTCTTTTTATTTCGTTTCGGCCTTGGCCTTTCTCCTACACCGTAATAAAGAAGAAAAGTTGAGCCATACAGAGACTAAGGGAGTTGAAAAATGCGGGTCAGTAAGGCGTGTGCGAAATTTATTACCTACCTGTTTCGATTCTGACGTAGATAACTGTAACGACCGTAATGCATGCACGTGGATATGTCATTAGCCTCGGACATGGTGGATGGGACACACACACACACACACACACACACACACACACACACACACACACGTAAGGCAATACATTTATTCACATGATATGCTTGTGTGTGTGTGTGTGTGTGTGTGTGTGTTCCATTTACCATGTACGACACTAATGACATCGCCACGTCCATACATTGCCGTAATTACAGTAATTAATTATATGTGTAATTATGAACGTCCTGAAACTGAATTTATACATTATAATTAGAGTTGTGCTAAACATCACCAATAGTGTTCACGCCTACGTGCTCCCTTACGCCTGTCGTCACGTTTTACGCCTTAATAACACCCACGTCGGCCTCTGCCTCTTGCCCGTCCAGTCTTCCTACCTTCACAAAATAACTCCACTTCATTTCTATTCACTATTTCTCTTATTCCGTAACCCACCATGCTGCTTCACCTCGTATCCTCACTATATTCCAACATCACCTAACCCCGACAACCTAACAGCTCCTTTTACTTCTTCACTGCATTCATTCCAACATCACTTAACCCCGACAACCTAATAGCTCCTTTTACTTCTTCACTGCATTCATTCCAACATCACCTAACCCCGACAACCTAATAGCTCCTTTTACTTCTTCACTGCAATCATTCCAACATCACCTAACCCCGACAACCTAATAGCTCCTTTTACTTCTTCACTGCATTCATTCCAACATCACTTAACCCCGACAACCTAATAGCTCTTTTTACTCCTTCACTGCATTCATTCCAACATCACTTAACCCCGACAACCTAATAGCTCCTTTTGCTTCTTCACTGCATTCATTCCAACATCACTTAACCCCGACAACCTAATAGCTCCTTTTACTTCTTCACTGCATTCATTCCAACATCACTTAACCCCGACAACCTAATAGCTCCTTTTACTTCTTCACTGCATTCATTCCAACATCACTTAACCCCGACAACCTAATAGCTCCTTTTGCTTCTTCACTGCATTCATTCCAACATCACTTAACCCCGACAACCTAATAGCTCCTTTTGCTTCTTCACTGCATTCATTCCAACATCACCTAACCCCGACAACCTAATAGCTCCTTTTGCTTCTTCACTGCATTCATTCCAACATCACTTAACCCCGACAACCTAATAGCTCCTTTTACTTCTTCACTGCATTCATTCCAACATCACTTAACCCCGACAACCTAATAGCTCTTTTTACTCCTTCACTGCATTCATTCCAACATGACCTAACCCCGACAACCTAATAGCTCCTTTTACTTCTTCACTTCATTCATTCCAACATCACCTAACCCCGACAACCTAATAGCTCCTTTTTACTTCGTCACTGCATTCATTCCTACATCACTTAACCCCGACAACCTAATAGCTCCTTTTACTTCTTCACTGCATTCATTCCAACATCACTTAACCCCGACAACCTAACAGCTCCTTTTGCTTCTTCACTGCATTCATTCCAACATCACTTAACCCCGACAACCTAACAGCTCCTTTTACTTCTTCACTGCATTCATTCCAACATCACCTAACCCCGACAACCTAATAGCTCCTTTTACTTCTTCACTGCATTCATTCCAACATGACTTGCTTTTCTCCGTAGCCTCGCACCTATTCTACCCTTTTGCCCATCCAGTCTTCCTACTTCCACCAAATAACTCCTCTTCTCTTCTCCGGCTTCCCCTATTACTGAACCCAACCGCCTATTTCACCTCCTTTCCTCCTTACGTTCATTCCAACACCACCTTACTCTGATAACCTTGTAACACCATTTGCCTCCTCTTCACTTGATTCTCTGTAGCCTCCCAACTAGTCTAACCAAAACCCTCGTCACCTTTTCTCACCACTTCCATCACCACCGCAGCTTCCACTCTCTTCTTCCCAACTCCACAACGGTTTCCACTTACTATCATCCCTGCATTCATTAATTTCTACATTATTCCCATGTCACTTGCCTTTCTCTGTAGCCTTTCAACTAGTCTAACCAAGATTCTCGTTACCTCTTTTCCTTACTTCTTCCATCACCATCGCATCTTCCACTCTCTCTCTCTTCTTCCTAACTCACCAACGCATTCCATCCACTATCCTCGCTGCATTCATTTCTACTTCATTCCCATATCACTTGCTTTTCTCTGTAGCCTCCCAACTAGTCTAACCAAAACACTCGTCACCTTTTTTCACTTCTTCCATCACCATCGCATCTTCCAATCTCTCTCTCTTCTTCCCAACTCAGCAACGCATTCCATCCACTCTCCTCGCTGCATTTTATCTTTATATCACTTATCTTTACCTGTAGTCACCCAATCACCTTTTCTCCGATCTCTTTCCCCGCCTTCCTTTCCCTGAACAATGCCTACAGCGCCTTCCCTTACCCTTTGCACTCCATTCTCACCACCTTCGTCAATTCTGAGCTCTTCCCTTCACAGCCAGTCTTTCCTCTTACTTTGCACCTTTAATACCTGCCCATCACTTGGTCTGTCATTCTTCCCACCATAAAACTTTCCCTCCCTTTACGTCTTCCAGGACCCTAAAAGCCTGATTCTGAATGCGTGGCAGCAGTTTCGAAGCTGAGTTTTTTTCCCTTTTATTTATTTATTTATTTATTTATTTTTTTACAGCTAAGGAGACAGCTCAAGGGCGTAAAGAAAAGAATAAAAAAAAGGCCCGCTGCTCACTGCTCCAGAACAGAGGTTATAGGAGTCTCCAAAATCAGAGGTCAATTTCGGGAGGAGAGGTGTCCTGATGCCCTCCTCTTGAAAGAGTTCAAGTCGTAGGCAAGAGGAAATATAGATGAAGGAAGATTGTTCCAGAGTTTACCAGCGTGAGGGATGAAAGAGTGAAGATGCTGGTTAACTCTTGCATAAGGGGTTTGGACAGTATAGGGATGAGCATGAGTAGAAAGTCGTGTGCAGCAGGGGCCGCGGGAGGAGGGGACGCATGCAGTTAGCAAGTTCAGAAGAGCAGTCAGCGTGGAAATATCGATAGAAGATAGAAAGAGAGGCAACATTGCGGCGGAATTTGAGAGGTAGAAGACTATCAGTAATAGGAGGAGAGCTGATGAGACGAAGAGCCTTTGATTCCACTCTGTCAAGGAGAGCTGTGTGAGTGGACCCCCCACACATGAGATTCATACTCCATACGAGGGCGGACAAGGCCCCTGCAAATGGACAGCAACTGTGTGTGGGAGAAGAACTGGCGGAGACGGTACAGAACGCCCAGCCTCGAGGAAGCTGATTTAGTAAGAGATGAGATATGAAGTTTCCAGTTAAGATTTTGAGTTAAAGATAGACCGAGGATGTTTAGTGTTGAGGAAGGTGATAGCTGAGCGTTGTCAAAGAATAGGGGATAGTTGTTTGGAAGATTGTGTCGAGTGGACAGGTGGAGAAACTGTGTTTTTGAGGCGTTGAAGGACACCAGGTTCCTCTTGCCCCAGTCGGAAATAATAGTAAGGTCTGAGGCTAAGCGTTCTGTTGCTTCCAGCCTTGAATCGTTAAGTTCCTGTAGGGTGGGTCTTCTATTAAAAGAAGTTGAGTAATGCAGAGTGGAATCATCGGCGTAAGAATGGATAGGACAGTTCGTTTTGGAAAGAAGATCATCAATGAACAACAGAAAGAGAGTGTGAGATAGGACAGAACCCTGTGGGACACCACTGTTAATAGGTTTAGGGGAAGAACAGTGACCGTCTACCACAGCAGAAATAGAACGGTCAGAAAGGAAACTGGAGATAAAGGTACAGAGAAAAGGATAGAAACCGTAGGAGGGTAGTTTGGAAAGCAAAGATTTGTGCCAGACCCTATCAAAAGCTTTTGATATGTCCAGCGCAGTAGCAAAGGTTTCACCGAAACGGCTAAGAGAGGATGACCAAGAGTCAGTTAGGAAGGCAAGGAGATCACCAGTAGAACGCCCCTTGCGGAACCCATACTGGCGATCAGATAGAAGGTCAGAAGTGGAAAGGTGCTTTTGAATCTTCCGGTTAAGGATTGATTCAAAAGCTTTAAATAGACAAGAAAGTAAAGCTATAGGACGGTAGTTTGAGGGATTGGAACGGTCACCCTTCTTAGGCCGTAAATGTACTCAGAATGTTACAAAGAAAAGTCAGTTACATGTCATTCTTCTTCTCGTTTCAGCAATTTTCCTTTCCTCTTCCTATGTGTAAGCTATATGATGTCTTACACTCTCCTCGTGTTCTTATGTAATGCTCATTTGACCCAGAGGACAAAGGGTGCTTGAAATAAATCGCATTCCAACATGGCACAAGAAAGAACTCGACCCAAGCATTTCCTACTAAATCCTGAAGGCACGCCGGTGTGACCTCTTATGCTCTCATGAAACACTTTTATAACCAAAGGAACAAATAGTGTTAGAAAATCAATTACTTCTCTGCGTGACAACAGAAACGATTCGACATAACTTTCTTCCTAAATCATGAAGTCACTCTTTGTAGGCTAAATGACCTCTTACGCTCATTTTGTGTTCTTCTGTAATGCTTTTCTAACCAAGAGAATAAAATATAATAGTTTTATAAATATATTTCCCATACCTGTGACGAAAGAAGAATTGCACGCTCGCACACACACACACACACACACACACACACACACACACACACACACACACACACACACACACACACACACACACACACACACTTTATTATTCTTTCGGCTTCTTCCCGTTTTTTTTTTTTATGGGGAAGGGAGAGCAGGATGTTGCGGGCATTCCTTTTTGAAAAGTTTTTGTCCCTGACCTACCCCCTGCGCACACACACACACACACACACACACACACACACACACACACACACACACACACACACACACACACACTAGACCGTTTTATCATAAGCATTCCGTCGTCGTTATTATGAAGCAGTTTGTCAAGATATTTACTACGGACAGGAATTAATGGGGCCAAACACAGTACACGCACCTGCTGGAACTTTGGCCCCCTCGCGCACGTCGCCAGGCGCTGATAAACATTACACGCGGGTCGTTGTTGTTAATGCGAGAATCGATGCGAACGAAAGTCGACTCGCCACATAATTCATGCCGCCGGAAAGCCACTAAGTGCATGAGGGGCATAAAAATTTAAAGTTGAGAGGCCAGACTCGTCCGCGTCCGGCCTTTGGAGTCGCTCGGCTAATCATTAATATCGCGACTCATTCCCTCGGACGGCAACCCAAAGGAATGTCTCAGTGTTTGCATTTATTCACGGGAGACAGAGAATTATTACCGTGCTTTTAATTCATTACAGAGGCTTAATTAACTGTGTTTTTATGTAGCGCAGTATACTTGAGCGAGTGAGTGGGCGGGTTTGGTTGTCGGTCGGTGTGAGTAGGTGGGCGTGGAGGCGCTCGTACAAAAGTGATATCTAAGTCCTTGCACGCGAGACACCGGAATAGCCGTGTTTTTAATTAACGATAGTGACTTTTCTGTATACGTTCGGAGGTGATGTGTGAAGAGTCAGTTGTGTGGCTGGCTGAGCGTGGCGGGAGAAGGGACATCTTAAGAAGCTATTACACTGGGCAAATTTTCCGTGGATCTCCAGTCAAACCACGATTTCCGCTGGCGTGGTTCTCCTATTTCCGTGTTTTTCTGACATGTCCACGATCTTCCAAAGCTACGGTAGATTTCACTGAAGGACGACGGTATTACTCACCATCATCATCAGCAGCAATAACAAGAAACAAATGAGAGCCACGCTAGCGGAATCCTGGTTTGACTGAAGATCCACGGAAAGTTTGCCCAGTGTAATAGACCCTTTTGTGTGCGGATATAAGACTCATCCTACACGACCTCTTCATCCAAAATTGACCTCTTTTTTTTAGCATCTCATCTCTGTTTTCTTTATAGCAGCAGTGATTAGCGTGTTTTTTTCTTACTTTTTTGGCCCTTGAGCTGTTTCCTTTGCTATAAAAAACACTACAATAGTTGTGTCTTTAATTAACTATGGCGCCCTAATTGTCTTTAATGATTCACTGTCTTGGAGAATTCACTGTGTTGAGGTGGATAGGGAGGATCGATGGGGATGGACGGATGAGCTTATGCCCTTCACCTCCTTTCCCTCACTCCCTCCCCCTCACCTTTCGCTTGCAGCATTATTTTCTGTCACCCACCACCACTTACCCCACCCCGTCTGAGTTACGGTCCATACGCCGTCCCTTGCTTGATGAGTTCTATATCCTGTTTTGCTTACCCAAGAGAATGCAACATGTAACCCCCAGTGGTGTGTGTGTGTGTGTGTGTGTGTGTGCGCGAGAGAGAGAGAAACAGAGAGAGAGAGAGAGAGAGAGAGAGAGAGAGAGAGAGAGAGAGAGAGAGAGAGAGAGAGAGAGAGAGAGAGAGAGAGAGAGAGAGAGAGAGAGAGAGAGAGAGAGAGAGAGAGAGAGAGAGAGAGAGAGAGAGAGAGAAAGAAAGAAAAAACAAAAAAATTAGGACATATAGAAAGAAGGAAGGAAAGAAAGAAAGAAGGAAGGAAAGAAAGGAAGAAAGGGAAGAAAGAAAGGGAGAAAAAAGAAAGAAAGATGGAAAGAAAGAAGGAAAAAAAAAAAGAAAGAAAGAAATCAGGAAGAGAGAGAGAGAGAGAGAGAGAGAGAGAGAGAGAGAGAGAGAGAGAGAGAGAGAGAGAGAGAGAGAGAGAGAGAGAGATGGCACGCTAGTCGGACGCTGTGTTAAATATGCAGCACCCTTTAAGTGGTACAGGACCTTCGGAAATTTTTGAAGACCTCATCCATAAGTGAACGCTCTTTGCTGCATGATCTTCACTAATGCCGTCCGTCCCGCGACTCACGAAGAGTGAAGAGCGTGACGGAGTGAGGATGAGTTATTGCGTTCCTGCTCACGAATTGGACTTTTTCCTTTCTTAATTTATGTACATCGTCATCACCCATAAATTGATCGATTCAGTGAGAGGTAGATGAACAGTTACCTAGAGACTGATAGATAGGTAGACAGATTTCGATTTTAATTTAGATATGTAGTTTGATTTGATTAGATTTATAATTTTTGGCCGCTACTCTATTTAGGAGCAATAAGTAGCGGGCTTTTTTTTCATATTGTTTTCTTTTTTTTTTACGCCCTTGCACTGTCTCCTATGCTGTAAAAAAATAGATAGATATAAAAAGAGATAAGTAGGTAAGTAGTTATAGATAGATAGATGGATAGAATGATAAATAGATAAGGAAAGATATATTACGTCATTGCTAAGAACTGCTCACGTTTCATTACACATTAACATCTTCAAACCGTGAGTGAACAGACTTCGTTGCACTTAGGTCTTTCTACAGTGCGTTTCATTCCTCTACTTCAACTCCCTTCCCCAAGCCATTCCCTTACCCAGCCCACTCCCCTTCCCCAGCCCGTAAACTTGAATCCTTCGTCGGCTCATCCCTCCTCCTCCTCCTCCTCCTCTCTCTCCTCTTTTCCAACTCCCCGTTTCTGCTCCTTGCTGCTGTGGAATTCCGTGTCACTTAGAGTCTACGCTTTCACTCGTCCCCGTTGGCTCTCTTTCTGTAGGTGCCTTCACGCAGCGGTCAGGTTAATCAAGTGAGTAGAAGAGAGAGAGAGAGAGAGAGAGAGAGAGAGAGAGAGAGAGAGAGAGAGGGGAAAGCGTGAGGAGGGCAGGAAGAGGGTTACTCAGGGTAGTGGATACATCGGTAAACTTTGATAAACGAGGATGTGGTGGTGAAGGTGTGTTGGTGAGGAGCTACGCCGCACTGCACCACGCCCTCCTCCTCCTCCTCCTCCTCCTCCTCCTCCTCCGTTTTCTTCTTCCTCCTTTTTCTCGTCTCTTTCTTTTTCTTCGTCTTCGTTTCCTTCTACCCTTTCCTGCTCCTCCTGGTCCTCATCCTCATCCTCATCCTAATCCTCCTCCTCTTTCTTTTTTTTCTTTTTTTCTGATGTAGCTTCTTGTTTCTCTTTTTTATTCTTTCTTTTGATCCTTTCTTTAGTTTTTTTTTTTATTCTTCTCTTCTTTATTTTCTTATTCTTGTTTCTATTCTTTCTTCTCTTCCTTTCATTATTGTTTTCATTCTTCTTGTCTTGTTCTTGTTCCTCCTCCTTCTCCCCCCCCCTCCTCCTTCTCCTTCTCCCCCCCCTCCTCCTCCTCCTCCTCATCCTCATCCTCATCCTCCTCGTCCTCCTTCTCCTCCTCCTCCTCCTCCTCCTCATCCTCATCCTCCTCGTCCTCCTTCTCCTCCTCCTCCTCCGCCGCCGCCGCGAAACCAAGAAATTAATAAAACGAAGCAAGAACAATCTTGAAGAATATATAGCGGAAACGAGTAAATCTAATCCTGAAGAATTTTTTTAGCTATGTAAATAATAAAAAGTCACTCACTTGTGGTATCGGACCGCTTGCTAATGATAATGGTAACCACACGAACGATGAAAATGAAATGGCTACAATCCTAAATAACTTTTTCGCATCCGTATTTACCGACGAAGATTGTTTATCACCTCAACCGCCGGAGGTTAGAAGGACCGAAAAGTGTTAAGTGGCGTGCTCATCGTAGAAAGTGACATATTACTCACAATTGAAAAGATTAAAGTAAGCAAAGCTCCTGGTCCAGACAAAATTACCCCTAGGGTCTTAAAAGAAATCAAACATCAAATTTGTAAACCGCTCTCCATCATATTCAATAAATTTTTAACAGCTGGAAAAGTTCCATCAGATTGGAAACTAGCAAATGTCACACTAATTTTCAAAAAGGTGGACAAGTATCATCCAGGAAACTATCGACCAATTAGCCTGACATCAAGTGTTTGTAAGTTAATGGAGACTCATTCGCGACAATATGGTGAAATTTTTCGAAGAAAATAATATGATAAATAATTCGCAATATGGCTTCCGTAGTAAACGTTCGTGTTTAACTAACTTTCTTGATTTTTTTTCATTATATTTTTGAGGCGTTCGATGAAAGCAGATCAGTAGATTTTCAAAAGGCATTTGATAAGGTCCCCCACCAACGATTGCTCAGCAAACTATTGGCGCACGGTATCTCGGGTAACATTCACAATTGGCTTGTGGACTGGCTCTCTGAGCGGAAACAGAGAGTAGTTCTAAATGGTGTTACATCCAACTGGCTCGATGTCAGAAGCGGCGTACCTCAAGGATCAGTGCTTGGCCCCATGCTCTTCTTAATTTATGTTAATGATATCGATGATGGGCTCACTTGCAAAGTATCAAAATTTGCTGATGACACAAAAATTGCTAGTAAAGTAACTGCGACACTCGACGAAGAAGCTTTACAATCAGATCTAGATCGACTTGCACGTTGGGCCAATCAATGGCAAATGAAATTTAACGTTGACAAATGTAAAGTGTTGCACATCGGAAAGAATAACAATCGCGTTCGGTACGTAATGAATGGCCAACAACTTTCTGCAGTAAGTAAAGAAAAGGATCTTGGAATCACTATATCAAGCGATTTAAAGCCCGGTCAGCATTGTTCAGAGGTAGTTAAAACTGAAAACAAATTGGTTGGTTTCATCGGACGAGTCTTTAATAATAAATCGGAAAAGTAATATTAAAACTGTATAATTCGTTGGTTCGACCCCGTCTAGAGTACTGTGTACAGTTTTGGTCTCCCTATTACAGAAAAGACATAGAAAAGTTGAAACGGGTTCAACGAAGAGTAACAAAGATGATTCCTAGGTTGAGAAATTTATCATATGAACAAAGGCTTAAAGAAGTTGATTTATTCAGCCTATCAAAACGAAGAATGCGAGGCGATCTAATAGAAGTGTTTAAAATGTTTAAAGGATTCAGTGATATTAATGCGGAAGATTACTTTACAATTGATCGATCAAATAGAACAAGAAGAAATCACAATTTGAAGATATGTGGTAAAAGATTCTCGTCGCACGAAGCTAAACACTTCTTCAATCGAGTTGTTAATGTTTGGAACTCTCTACCCTGTGATGTCGTTGATAGTACAACAGTTACGGCCTTCAAGAATAGATTAGACAAGTATTTTGAATCCAACCAGCAGCTAAGATATTACTCATTGTCGTAATAACGTTAAGTTCTTTATAATACTGGTGTCTTTGTCTGCTTTTATCGCCCGGTTAGTGGTAGCAGTAATGGTAGTTCTTTCCTCTTTCCTGCATAATTTCCATGCAGTTTTTCCATGCTGCATGGTTCTTTTTCCTTTCCTGCCAGCTTTGGCTGGAGGGATGGGGGGGTGGGGAGGAGCCTTCGCCTTTGCTGTCCTTCATCTTCCACCTTTGATTAGATAGTTAGTGTAGCTTGTCACAAACAGCCTCGTAAGGACCAGCAGGTCTGCTGTTGTTTGTTCTTCCTTTGTGTTACTTTGTGTTCCTCCTCCTCCTCCTCCTCCTCCTCCTCCTCTTTTTTTCTCTCCTCTTCTTCCTTCTTGCTGATCTCACTGATTCCGTCATCTCAAGGGCCTTCCGTCCTCCCTCCCTCCTCCTACTTTACTTCCTCCTTCCCTCCTGGAGCAGTCAGATGTTGGAAGCTGACTTATCGAAAAAAGAAGACAAGACTATATTTTTTGTTTTAAGATCGTGCCTCAACAAACTTTAGGCTCGTGGAGGAAGGCCAAAAGAAAGAAGGCAATGTTATGTATAATTTGTGTGAAGTGAAGATGCAAACATTAGTCTGGCCCTCCCGAAATTGACCTCTCTTTCGGCCACCTCTTTTGAGTCTTTTTTTAGGAACAGCGAGTAGCAGGCTTTTTTTATTATTGTTTCCTTTTTTGTGTCCTTGAGCTGTCTCCTTTGTTGTTAAAAAAAAAAACGTTACTTGTAAAAATCAATAGAGAGAAAGAATTATACTTTGAATATTCTTTTTACAAATTTTAGTCTTTGGAAAATAAAAGGACGTTGATGTATCATAATAACGTCTCGTCGTTCTCCGTGTTTGCTTGTTGTTATCGTGAACTCTCATTTTACGCTATTGTGCTAAAAAGACAGCGTTTAGTGAATTTCGCGTAATTCAGACCATTTTTTATACGAATACATGGAAGGTGAATGTGTTTCCTTTGTGTTATTTTTGCGTTATTCAAACAATTTTTATACGAATACATGGAAGGCGAGGTTTGCATTGTGTTAACTTGGCACAATTCAAACTATTTTTAACGAATACATGAAAGGTGAAGAAGTTTCCTATGTTTTTATTTCGCGTAATTCAGGCCTTTTTTTTTTTTTATGTGTGTGTGTGTGTGTGTGTGTGTGTGTGTGTGTGTGTGTGTACGGGGAGAGAATTTGCTTTGGTTCATACAAGAAAAGCGGGTCAGAAAAAAAAATAATAATCTATCGCATCCTTCTCAAAGCGCTTCTTTCAAACTCGCGTCAAACAAGAGTAGTACCCGTACGAGCACGGTGATGCGGCGGGAGAAAGAAAATAAAAATTAAGCCTCGTGAATACCAGTGTCGCAGGAGTCATCGTTTTGCGTTAGTGGATAACTTTTGGTGGACGGGTTAATAACGGCTACTGGAAGAGTTACTCGGCCCACGCATTGTCCTCCGCCCCCCCCCTCCCTCCTCCCCTTTCTCTCTCTCTCTCTCTCTCTCTCTCTCTCTCTCTCTCTCTCTCTCTCTCTCTCTCTCTCTCTCTCTCTCTCTCTCTCTCTCTCTCTCTCTCTCTCTCTCTCTCTCTCTCTCTCTCTCTCTCTCCCCCCACACACACACACACACACACACACACACTCGAGCCAGACATTTCCCCTTCATTTCTTAGCGCCTCGCCTCTCCCTCCCTTTGTGTCATTAAATCGGGGCAAACACGACACACCGGAAGTTCCATCTCACCTGCGTGTGTTTCCGTCGACGCGACACATTTCAATCAACACGGCGATAGGAGTGACGCCGCCGGGCCGCCGAAGTGTGTCCCGGCAGATCAAGGCGTTAAAACACTTTGTTGGCCGGAATTGAGTCACGTTCTGTAGCTTGTCACGTCGCCGCCTGCAGGACGTTGGAGAGTCTCGTGTGATGGGGTGGTTAGCGGCGCCTTGGTTCCGCGTACGTGTCATATAAAATGTTTTAGTCTCACGTGAAGAACGGCAGCTAAAGGAGTTTGTATAGCAATAAATGTTACGAAGAGGCATATGTCACCAGGGGAATGTTTACCTTACATAGCAGTAGAAGTAACTGAAAAAAGATGTTAACATTAGATAAGCTCAACTGTAAGTCTCGCGGGAAGAGCAGGGCTAAATATTAGTGTGTTTAGTAATAAATGTAGAAATGTTTGGGAGGCAGAAAACTTACAGCCTTGCGTGAAGAATTATACTGAGTTTGTCTAACAAAAAGTAAGAGTATTGAAGGAAATGTGGAGACGATGCTGAAAGTTTACCAAGTAATTAAAGTAATTGAGAAGCAAATGTAAATTATGTAAAGCATATGCAATTGAAATATAGCAACTACGTCGATGTCGTAGAGAACACCGTTTATCAGACACGCCAGTCCTCGTCGACAGACCGACTTGGTCGCCGTCAGCCCATAGTCAGTCTGTCGGCGCCCTCTTCATAGGCCGTCACCCGACAAAGGCCCGTGGTCCCTCCGCGGAGGGACAAAATCATTAAACAACAACAGCCTTTTCTAGTCCCACGTGAAGGGACAGAGCTGAATAAAAATATGTTTGGTAATAAATGGGCACCATATACTGTGACTGGCTGTAACTATAAACAATGGAAAAAGATAGACGTGTTTGAATAACTGCAAGGGTTATATAGAGCTCTGAAAGGGTCGTGAGTGTAACGTTGACACTTGTACGCATAAAAAAACATCATAAAATAATTGTAAAAATAATACAAGAATACCATAAGACAAGTAAGTGTGCGCGTGTAACTGAACTAGAACAAACGGGCGTATCGGAGGAAGATAAAACTTAAACAAATAATATAATGGATCACATGAAGGCGAGTAAGTGAACTAGAGCAAATAGAGCCTGGACGGCGCCTTGCATGTAATGTTGACACGTGCCCGGGATGGACGCATTTGTCACGCCGCCGCCACCTTGCCGGACGCCAGGCCAGCGCGGCGCCGGGCCATCAGCGTCACCTGGCCCTGCTCGTCGTGCTCCACCGGGCCATTACCGCGTCGGGGGGCTCGCCGGGGGACTCGTTGAAGTGACGGACAGACTCTCGTTCCCCGGCCGACCCACGCAGCAGAGCGGCCGGCCGGGGGACAGGGGACGGGGAAGACATTATACAAAAGACAGGCGAAAGGGGACAGGAATGAAGGTTAATAGAAAGGGAAGTGCTAATCTTTTTTCGGCCTTTTTGTGTGTGTGTTCTGACTTAACATAATTTCGACCTTGCGGCAGAGGACGAGGAAAACATTATACAAAACAGGCAAAAGGGTACAATGGTGAAGGCTCAATAGAAAGGAGCGTATTAATCTTTTCTCTGCCACTTATTAGGGGGAGGGGGTCTGACTGCTAACATAATTTCGACCTTGGGACAGGGGACGAGGAAACCATTATACAAAAGAGAGACAAAAGGGAACAGGGATAAAGGCTTAATAGAGCAAAGTGGGTGAATCTTCTAGGCCTTTTTTTCATAACTGTTCACATAATTTTGACTTTGTTTCATCAGTTTCGTCGTTCTTGTATTGTGTTCAGATCAGCTTGACTTACAGGATCCTCCCTTTATCTTTATCATGCTTGTCATCGGCTGTCCGTTGTCCGTCGAGATGCATGGAATTTCTGAGCCTGTAAAGAACGTTCATGAATGGTCGTCACTCCTCCAGATACAGTGCACGAGGCCGGTGAATGTTTGAAATTGTTATCCATTTCACTGGTTATTGCTGTGGGAAAGAGGAAGGAGCTTTGTGGATACGGGGCGCTGAACTCTTGGCCTACAGATGTATATGATTGCCGGGTGTTTAGAAATGTTTATGAATTGTTTTTGTTGGATGAAGAGAGGAGCTTCTCCGTCATTTTTATGGTAAGGGAAAGAGCCTGGAGGATCTATGTGATATTTTTTAATGTACTCGCAACACTTTTCTACTTCTGAAAAAAAACATTCTAGATAAAGCATGATTGCAAATTTAGCTTTACACAGATTCATTCTTCTAAGTCACTATTTTTTTGAACGCCGAAAGCACTTTCTCTCTACACTTTCTTCGTATTATTCTTGAGTCAGTAAAAGCATTGACACCGAGAACCATTTCCACTTTGCGAACAAACACACTTAACAAACATTATGCATATTGATTTGTACTTGTCCCTTCGAAAAACACGTTCTGTATACACACCTTGATTGATTCACCTGCCGCCCGTGAGTTGTGATTTGTGTACCTCCGTTAAACATTCACGGGTACTCTGTTCCCTCACAACGGTGCTAAGGATATTATGAGCACTGTTTGCCCTTGTCACGCTCCCCTCCACCTCCCCGCCGCCCCCACCAATGTCGCACCCTGTCTCTTAGAAGATGATTCTTTAATAGCAGCAGGAAACAAATGACTACTCCCTAGGTGACTGAACAAGTGACGGCGGGAAGCACACAACTCTCTAGAGGGCCGTATTAAAGGACATTTCGCCGCCTAAGAACACATATTTGACAAGGCTTTCGTAGGAGTTGTGGGCATTTCCAGGGGTAGTTTTATGACCCTGGTGGTAGTTTGACCCTTCTTCTGTACCATGAGCCTAAAATAACACTCATTAGAATCTGATTGATCCCCTCTTTGACCTTTAGAAATAGCTGATGTGAGAAGCGAAAGTGACTTGTAATACCAGCCTCAGAGTACCTCAGAATGGTTTGTGAGGTAATGCTTGAAATAGAACTTGGACGCAGAACCAAAAGACGCAAGAACTCTCCACTAGACGTCTCGCCCTCCCTCGCCAAACATGACATTAATATTTCTTTAACTCATCGATGTTTGAAGACAATATTACTGTTTGCCCACACCACGCCCTCCAGCCCGACGCCATTTTCCTGTTCGCTCACCGCGGTGTTAAGGATATTACTGTTTACCTTTATCACCTCCCACCCCCCCTGTCACCGCCCACGCCCTCCTCACCGACGCCTCGCCCTCCGGTACCGAACGCGGCATTACTCTTTTCCGATACTCGCTCCACACTCGATCATTCCTCTGACGCATTTTCGCCTCAGCCATTTCGTAAACTTCACCCTAAGAGTTTCTGATCTTTGTCTCGTTCGCGATTCTCTTGAACTCATTGCATTAGTTATTACTTATATTTAGTTTTATTGTCTCTTATTAACTTTTGTGTATTATCATTTTACTTTTCCTGAACTTATTTTTTTTAACCCGGTTTCTTAATGGTCCCTCCGAGCGAGAAAAATCAGAAAAAATCACCCCTCACACAAACCATTTCATAATATATATCAAAGCATTTCTGATCAGATTATGTATCATCTATTTTGGGGGGTTAATATCATGGCATAAATTTGGCCCGTCGCTGCTACACGGTGAAGCCACAAATTTGGCCCGTCGCTGCTACCGGTTAAAGGTACAGTGAAGAGCCTCGCCTTCTTGCACAATCCGTCCCTTGTTTACGTGTTATTGATTCTTTCGTCTTCATACACATATTCTCGTCAACACCCGCTATCAAGAGAATTACCTTCTTCCAGATTCCGTCACTTCTCGGTACCATTTTGCTTCCTCCTTCACTTATTCTCTGAAGACCTACAATTACTTATTTACTCATTTATTAATCAATACATCTTACACCCGGACTGACTTCCTAAACATATAATCAAAAGAATTGCCCCACGTTATTTCCAAGAATTGACTAAATATTAAAGTCAACCCACGAAAAGCTGATAGAAAGGCTAATGTTGGATTGTAGATTTGCAAGATTCCATTCCGTCACAAATGTTTTCATGGCGGGTTGCTACTCGTGCCCAGAATCTCCTAAAAAAACTGCCTCGCGCCGCTCTCAGGAGTTGACAATAGCTTCAAGTTGTCTCACGTAAATCCTAAGGAAAGACTAATGTCGCGTTGATGCTTGGCAAATATCCATTCCGTCCCAAATACCTTCACGGCGGTTTACTCTATGTCTGGCCTAATTCAACTAAAAACATACCACTAAAGGAATAACCTCGCATCGCTTTCAGAAGGTGACAAAAGCTTCAAGTCACGTAAAGCATAAGGAAAGACTAATGTCGTGCTGATGTTTGGCAGGATTCTGTTCCTTCACAAATATCTTCACGGCTTAATTCACCTAAAAACCCACCACCAAAGGAATAGTCTCGCATCGCCTTCAGGGGGTGACAAAAGATTCAAGTCACCTCACGTAAAGCATAAGGAAAGACTAATGTCGCGTTGATGCTTGGCAAGATTCCATTCCGTGCCAAAAATCTTGGGAGCGGGTCGGCGGGAGTGCAGCGCGTGCCAGCCAGCAACTTTAAGCAATATAACAGCCTCTGCCTTGCATTCACGACGATGCTATTACTGGCGCATAACAAAACACTCGTGCTTCCCCTCCTGCCCCGGCTTGGGTACGTGTCCTTGCCATGCACCCCCACCTACCCACTCCCCCCCACTCACTCCCCTCACACTTGTCCCCTCCTCCCAGCTCCCCCCTCCCTTTCTTCCTATCCTGAACTCCCCCTTCCCACCATTCCACTCCTGTACCCTCCTACCCACTCCCCTTCACACTTGTCCCCTCCCTTCCATCCCCCTCCCTTCCTTCCTTATCTTAATCTCCCCCCTTCCACCATTCCACTCCTGTACCCTCCTACCCACTCCCCCTCAAACTTTTCCCCTCCTCCCAGCTCCCCTCCCTTCCATCCCCCTCCCTTCCTTCCCATCCTTCCACTCCTACACCCTCCCACGCCCTTTCCCTCACACTTGCCCCCTACTCCTATCTCTCTCCCCTTCCCTCCCCCTTCCCATTCTTCCCATCATAAACTCCCTCCCCCCCAAACCATTCCACTGCCTTCCCTTCCATTTTTCTCCTTTCTCCTGTTTTTTTCTCCTGTTCCAATCTCCCATTCCTTCCATCCCCTCCTTCAATTCCCACTTCCTCCATGTCCTTTCTCTCTCTCCCTTCCACTTTCTTTCCTTCCATCCTCCATCCCCTTTCCTCTCACTCTTGTCCTCTCCATCTTCCTCCCTTCCCTTTCCATATCATACGTTCCCCTCTTTCCCTTTATCCTCATCTCCATTTTTCCTCCGTCTCTCTCCCCTTCCTTGTTCTTTTATCTCTTCACTTCTGATTTGAAACACCTCCCTGCTCCCTCCCTTCCCCTTTCTTTCTTCCCCTCACAGTCCTATCTTTCTGACTTTTTTTTCTTTCACTTTATCTGCCCTCTCGTGTTTCTCCAACATATTCCTTTTGATTTAAGATTACTCTCCATTCTATCCATTCCCGGCTTTCCTCCCTCATTTTATCATCTCCCTCTTGTTTTCCTTTTCTTGCTTACCGCACCAATACGGAATGACTAGCGGAACTTCGTATTATAGTTTTCGTGGCACAAAAGACATACGAAACGTTCACTAGAGGTTCCGCGCATAGCTCCATGCAGGTAATAACAATTCGTTTGCGGTAACATAATGTTGAACGCGGCATCCGTACGGTAAGGGAAATAAATACCACGCACGTATATTAAACGCCCGCGCGCGTGCGTGTGTGTGGGAGGGCATGAGTGGGGGGACTAGGCAGAGAAGGAGGCTGGTGGTGGTAAGGCAGAAGCGGAGGCAGGGGAAATAAATGAGAGAAATGGAGCTGTTTGTGTGAGGTAGGAAGGGACTGCAGGGGAGGAAGAGAGGCAGAGGGAAAAGCAGGGGAGGGGAGAGGAGGAAAGGAAAGGAGACAAAGACACAGAGGCAGGGGAAGTAAAGCTGTTTGTATGAGGTTGGGAGAACGGCAGGGGAGGACGAAAGGAAAAGGGACAAAGACACCGAGGCAGGAGAAGTAGAGCTGTTTGTATGAGGTAGGGAGGGACGGCAGGGGAGGACGAAAGAGAGGCAGAGGCAAAGGTAGGAAAGGTGCGGGAGAAGAGAGGAGAGGAGGGAGGGACAGACAGAGGCAGGGGAAGTGAGCTGAGGTTTGAACAAAGGAAAGCGAGGTGAGAGAAACGAGAGGAGAGGAGACAAAGATTGAGAAAAAGGGAAGTAAGGAGTGGAGAAACGGCAGGCGGCGGAGGTGAGGGGGTGCGGAAAGAGAGGTACGGCTTGGTGACGCCTCTGAGTCAACAGGTGGTCCGGAGTAAAGTCGGGAGCCTCTCACACGCGAAGATAATGCCCGGCGCCTCTTCCCGGCCTCTTTGTCTCCCGCGCTGAGGCGAAAGCAACCCGCCCACCCGCCCGCCCGCCCGCCCACACATGGTTTTCTTACTGCTCATGAGGAGGCTTTGTTCCCCTTATGCATGTTTTTCAAGAGTTTTGTTTACAATGATATTTTGATGCGATGTGATTTTTTTTTTTTTTTTTAAGCCTGACTGAATTTTGCTGCCCAGTGATAGTGAGGGATGAGGTTTTGTTCCCCTTATGCGTGTTTTTCAAAGGGGTTTTACATTACTATTCAGATGCGATGTGAGTTTGTTTTATTCACCGTTCTTTTTTTTTTTTTTTTTTTTTTTTAGCCTGACTGAATTTTTGCTGCCCCGTGTTAAAGTACTCCCATTTGAAAACGCCCGGTGGGGTGCTGGCCGGTGCGGGTCAGCCCCGCCCCGCAGCTCTGCCACACACTCTCAACACCTCTCGCTTCCTCTCATGTGTCAGCTATTTATTGTCTTTAAATGAATTTAATAAGATAACTGGATAATCCAATAAGGTCATACAGTGCTAAGATTGTTTACCTTTTGGGATAATAACAAATATTTTGTATAAATACCACAACACTTGACAACGTTGGAATACAACTCTGTCAAGTGTCGTGGTATTTATACAAAATCTTTATTATTATTCTAAAAATTAAACAATCTTAACACACTATGACCTTATTGGGTTACCCAATTATCAAATTAAATTCATTTAAAGGTAGTAAATAGCTGACATATGAGAGGAAGCGAGAGGTGTTGAGAGTGTGTGGCAGAACTGCGGGGCGGGGCTGACCCGCACCGGCCAGCACCCCACCGGCCAGTTTTAAATGGGAACACTATAATGAGTGATGAGAGCAAGGTCACGAGGAGGCTCTGGTCCCCTTATACGTACGTGTTAAGTTGTTTTATTTTTTTATTTACATTGTTATTTAGATGCGATGTGACTTTTTTTTTTTATTTTTTTTAAAGCCTGACTGAATTTTGCTGTCCAGTGAAAATGAGTGGTGCGGGGAAGACTGATATCCTTCCTTCAGTTATATGACTATTTTTACTGCATTGCCCCACTCTTCCTCACTCCACCCGCTCTGCCCCGCCCCGAACCGTTCTAGCCCACCTTTCCCGCCCCGCACCACCCTGCTCCGTCGTGTTTCGTTCTTCCCTACCCCGTTTTGCCCCTCTCCACCCTATCTGTTCCGCCCCCCTCCGACCCACCCCGCCCCGCCCCACACTGTCCCTTTTTTTCCTCACCCTTTCTGTCCCTCCCCATCCTACTCTGTTCCGCCCCCTCCGCCCCATTCTACCCCGACCCACCCCGCCCCGCCCCTCCCCGCCCCGCCTGCTACAATAACGATAACGTGCCTGTTGATTATGATAGCATTTTCTGATTCGGAAAAAAACACTGCTGGTAATGAACAAACAGACAGACAGATATACAGCCAGACAGACAGATTGACAGATATTTTTGAAACCATCAATTTTTTCATCCTCGTGAGGTAAAATTATGATATTTTTTTTATGTTCACACAAATAAAAGCATTACCATATTGCTTTAAAATGAGCAAACCAGGTACCTTCTCTCTCCTACCCCCCACAGGCTTATCCGAGAGTTACTTCGACATCTACGACTACGAGACGGACTACTACTACGACTACAACCGCGCCCAGAGTAACGACCCGCTGCCCACGTTCACGGCGCGGCCCCAGACGTTCACAGTGGAGGTGGGCCAGTCCGTGATGATTCCCTGCGACGTGGACGACCCTGGTGAGTGAGACGCCTTAGAAACAGCTTTACCAGGTGACGGATTCCTAAACCTATAACATCTCCACCCGAAACATACCTGTCTTTTGGCCACTCATTTCTACTTTCTTTATAGGAAGCGGGTTTTTTTATCTGATTATTTTTGCCCTTGAGCTGCTTCCCTCCCTGTTAAAAAATCTTACTCAGCATTTTGAAATAGTCGATGCCTCAGAATAGTTTTTTTGAGTAGCATGATTCTTGTTTTGAGTACCAGTCGGCATGCCCCGTACTGATTTGTGAACGCACCCTGTTTTTATACCTCGTTGCATTGTTTAGGGCAACTTTTTGTGTGTGAATATATCTTTCTTTCCATAGCGCACTCAGACAAACAGGCAAAAAGACAGAAACACACACACACACACACACACACACACACACACACACACACACACACACACACACACACACACACACACACACACACACACACACATTAACGATCCTTTGTAGATCTAAATTACCTCAACTTCAAGCTGCACGAAACGTCACACCTTCCATTCTTTCTTTAAACTTCCGTGGCGTCTTCCAGTATTTTTGTCATCTGCGTAACTCCGTATCTGCAAGGACCGTCATGCCTTGAAGCTGCACACATTGTTGGACTGACTGGCTGTTTCACTTCTGTCCTTTTCTTCCCACAACAGACGCTAAGGATTCCAGAAACAATGCCCCCGTGTCTTGCAAATGTTTCTGCAGTGTTTCGCAGTTGTTCTTTTTTTGCGTGGGTTGTGTGCATGGTTTCCTAACTAGTTTTTGCCCTTGACTTGACGTTACGTGCTGTGTGTAGTTCCTGGACCAGTATACGTACACAGGGCCAAAGTAACACAAGAAAGGGATCCCATGGGGTGCTTTATTTCCTATATTTATTTTTAGTGAGTATAAACTGCCACGCGACTGAAATTTGTCGATAGATAATTGTTAGTTAGTTGATTTATTGGCCATAATCATTGCAGGTATAGCAGGGGTACATAAAACATAAAAGGAAAAAAAATACGTGACATAAGCTTTGAAAACATCTACAAAGCAATTCTATTCCAATCAGTCACATCAAAGAACACTGTAAAAATAATAATTAATCTAAAACACACTGCTCTGCTAAATGGCATTGATGTGCAGAAAAAAAGATGTGTGGATTTAGACGGATAGAAAAATGGATAAATAGAAATACTCATGAATAGATAGATAGATAAATAGATAGATAGATAGATAAACACATAGATTGATAGATACAGATAGATAGATATAGACAGATAGATTTTCAAGGCATGGAAAAGCATAGTTCGTACATTTGAATAGTTTCTCTGATACCCTGTTCGAATCACATGAATGTCCCCTGAAAAAAGTTCTCGGAATATCTAAATGAACGAGAAAATCCAAAGAAAATAAAGCTGCTGCGCCAGAGCGGGGAAGGTAACAAGCTCGCAACATTTTCAGGACGTTATCGCGACACAAATACGACTGAGAAAACCCACAGCAAATAGGATTATAAAATTTTCGAATACAATAACTGACTATAATCGGAAATACTCGGTGCCAGGCAGTTTTATTTTGGTTCCTATTGCAGCTCGAAGACATATGGGGTCGTATTATGAGACATTTCGGCGGCCAAGAACACATATTTGACAAGGCTTTCGTAGGAGTTGTGGGCATTTCCAGGAGTAGTTTTATGACCCTGGTGGTAGTTTAACCCTTCTTCTGTAACATTTCGCCGCCCAAGTTCACATATTTGACAAGGCTTTCGTAGGAGTTGTGGGCATTTCCAGGAGTAGTTTTATGACCCTGGTGGTAGTTTAACCCTTCTTCTGTAACATTTCGCCGCCCAAGTTCACATATTTGACAAGGCTTTCGTAGGAGTTATGGGCATTTCCAGGAGTAGTTTTATGACCCTGGTGGTAGTTTAACCCTTCTTCTGTAACATTTCGCCGCCCAAGTTCACATATTTGACAAGGCTTTCGTAGGAGTTGTGGGCATTTCCAGTAGTTGTATGACCCTGGTGGTAGTTTGACCCTTCTTCTGTAACATTTCGCCGCCCAAGTTCACATATTTGACAAGGCTTTCGTAGGAGTTGCGGGCATTTCCAGGAGTAGTTTTATGACCCTGGCGGTAGTTTGACCCTTCTTCTGTAACATTTCGCCGCCCAAGTTCACATATTTGACAAGGCTTTCGTAGGAGTTGTGGGCATTTCCAGGAGTAGTTTTATGACCCTGGCGGTAGTTTGACCCTTCTTCTGTAACATTTCGCCGCCCAAGTTCACATATTTGACAAGGCTTTCGTAGGAGTTGTGGGCATTTCCAGGAGTAGTTGTATGACCCTGGTGGTAGTTTTACCCTTCTTCTGTAAATTGAACCTGAAGAGACACTCATTAGAACCCAACTGACCCCCTCTTTGACCTTTAGAAATAGCTGATGTGAGAAGCCAAAGTGCCTTATAATACCGACCATGGACGTACAAGTTATAGACTGTTTGATCAAAATGAACATATCTGCAAACATTGTTAAGACACCTACCCCGAGCGAGGCTTCGTTTAAGGATTTGGAGGGAAATATTGTTGGTGAAATACTGAATTCTCTAGTCCATATATTTTCAACTATTCACACTTCGGGCGGCGCTCTGTCAGCAACACTAAAGGCTGCAATTTACAAGGCCTCTTAGTCGGGGGAGGATTTTTCTTCCGTGCGTGACTGTTCCTCTCAAAATGTACTGTGAATAAATGTTACGCGTTCTTCCAATGTGTCAGACTCGCAGATCAAAGACACTGGTGAGGGTTCGATCTAGTCAGAAAGAGGAGCGGTACCCCTCGCGTGGCATCAAAGAACACTGTGAGGAAAAATAATCAGCAAAAAGAAAGAGGTTGCTAAAAGGCATTGATGTGTAGATAAAGATGCACAGACAGATATTTGCATAGATGGATAAAGATAGATAGATATTTACATAGATAGATAGATAAAGATGTATAGGTAAATATTTACATAGATGGATAGATAAATAAAAGGGTGGGGAGATAGATAGACCTCACCTGTACATCCGTGAGGAAAAACTGCATACCTCGGCTTCTGTTTCTTGCTCCCGGATGTGCCCTGTTATCCGCGCGGGTGGTGGGGCAAGGTAAAGGCTTCCTCCTCTTATCTACGTGCGCCAGCCAGCGGTGAGACGTGAACGCGTGAAGCCACGGGAACACACGACACAGAGCAAACAGGCAAAAGGGGCTATTGTCACGACCACATACCACAAGAAGCTACACAACCACCACTCCTCCACCCCCCCACTACTACCACCACCACCACTACCATCAAAATCACTCTCATCCCTACTCCTGCTCTGCTACTACTACCACGACTACTACCACCACTACTACCACCACTGTTACCACTACTACTCCCACGACTACCACCACCACCACTACTACTACTACTACGACTACTATGACTACTACTACTACTACTACTTCTACTACTACTACTACTACTACTACTACTACTACTACTACTACTGCTACTACTACTTTAATTATTACTACTACTGCTGCTGTTAATAAAAAGAAGAAGAAGAAGAAGAAAAAAAATGATAACAATAGTAGTAGTAGTAGTAGTAGTAGTAGTAGTAGTAGTAGTAGTAGTAGTAGGACTTTAGAATTAAAAAAACAATTATTATTTTCTCTCGGAATTTACACAGAACTTAAAAACTCATGAATATTACGATCAAACAAATTCACGTAACCGGTTCGTCTGACTTATTGATGTTTCCGTCGCGCTCTTCTTTTCCTCATTGCATCGTGTGACTATTAACATTTTCTTTGGGTCAGTTTTCCACTTTTTCTTTCTTTCCATTGTTCTGTTTTTTTTGTCTGTACTTTTCATCGTTTATTTACATTCTTTTTCCCATTTGCTCTTTACTTTTTCTCACTTTTCTTTCGTCCATAACTTTTTTTTATTTTTTCATCAGATAATTCCATTTTCTTCGCATTTGATCTTCACTTTTTTCATGATGTTCGTTCGTGGGTGGGTTTTTTTTTTTTTTTTTTTTTTTTTTTTACATCTTACCGTGTATTTGTATTTTTTTCGTTATCTTTGTCTCATTTTCCTTAATTCTCGTTCCTCTCCCTTCTTTTTTTTTCTTGGTTTCATGTTGTGTTTTCATTATTTGCACTTGATTTTCTTAGTCTTTCTCATTTTCCCTTCTTTCACTTTTTTTTCTTGCTTGCTTTGTGTATTTTCATTTTTCTCTGCATCGCTTCTTTCTCTTTTTCTCACTTACCGTTCGTCTGTCACTATCTATATTTTTTTAACCACTGTGTATCTGTAGTTCTTTGATGATTGTTTGTTCTGTTTTCTTCACTTTCCGTCCGTCTTTCGCTTTATTTTCTGTTTATTTTCATCTCGTATTTACATTTTCTCAGCATCGGTTTTCGTCTTTCTATCGCTTACCGTCCGTCTTTCCCTTTTCTTCCGTCCCCACTGTGTATTTGCATGTTTTTCATTATTCCTTGTTCCGTTTCCTCCACTTCCCGTTCGTCTTTCCCGTTTATTTTCTGGTTACGTTCATCGCATATTTACATTTTCTTCTCGTTTGTCTTTATTTAAGTTTCCGTTCGGCTTTCACTTCGTTTTTTTGCTTTTTTTATCTTCACCGTGTATTTTCGTGTTCTCGATTATTTCTTCTCCCTTTTTCTCCACTTCCCGTTCGTCTTTCCCTTTTCTTCCGTCTTCACTGCGTATTTGGATGTTTTTAATTATTCCTTGTCCCTTTTTCTCCACCTCCCGTTCGTCTCTCGCTTTGTTTTTTCGTATTTTCCTTCCATTGCGTATTTACATTTTCTTCTCGCTTGCCTTTCTCTTTGTCCTCGCGTTTCCCTTTCGTGCGTTCGCCAGACAAAGGCATTTGCACTTTGGGATATCAAACAGCAAGCACACAAAAAAAGAGGGAAGGAAAAAAAAGTCCGCATTTATTTTACGGACATGGCAAAAATTAGCGCATAAAAAGGGATCAAAGGCGAGGCTTACAGACCCAACAAAAGTCAATACCGCCGCGAACACCACGGAAAAGTTAGTCAAAGCTGAATAATTGAGGGAAACCTCGCGCACAAGAACACCCCGTCCCACGCCCGCGGAGAGAGGGAGAGCGCGCGCCGCCGCCAGAATAATGCAAGATTGTTTTAATGTTTCAAGTGTGTCTGTAGTAGTCCGGGCAAACAGTAAAGCCCTCAGAGTGGCGGAGTTTAAATAAATACGTCGGTGCTGCGGCTGGGAAAGCAGTGAGAAAGCGGAGTAGGACAAAGTAAGGACGAATTGTGAAAGTTGATGAAATTCTGAAAACCCCGAGTAGTAAAAGGTAGCAGAGTTTATATGGCTGTACCGGTGCTATCGTGCTATTGGAAAACAGTGCAAAGGTTGTGTTGATGGAGAGAAAATGTCGAGAGGAGAGAGAGTAGCAGGGAGTTGGAAAGTTGGTAGAAATCTGAAAGTCCTGATTAGTAAATGTCGGTACAGTCGCCAGAAAGACTGTGCGAAAGTACTGTTAAAATGGAAAACAGCGTAACCGTGAAGTCGAGGAACAGATTAGCGCAAAGTCGGAAATTTTCTCAAGTTACGGAATATTATCTAAAAAATGTCAAATCTTAAAAAAACTAAACTAATATGCCGGTGCTGTCGCCTAGAAAACATCGCAAAGGCTGTGTTGAGGGAAAGAGCAAAGTGAAGTCAAGGGAGAGAGTAGCGGAAAGTTAGTGCAATAACATGTTTGGATTTATGAATAGTGTCGGAGTTTAGATAAATATGCCAGTGCCGTTGCTGAGAGAGAGAGAGAGAGAGAGAGAGAGAGAGAGAGCACGGGGTGTAGCACAAAGTCGAAGAGAATAGCAGGAAGTTGGAGAGTTACTAAAATTTTGAAAGCCATTAAAAGTAAAAAGTGGCGGAGTTGGAATGTATATCCCTGTTCTGTCGCTGAGGAAACACTGGATGTTATAACTATTGTGATGGAAAACAGAGAAGCACAGCGTCGGGGAAGAGATTAGCGATATAAGATAAACGTGGTTGAGGTAGACAGATAGATAGATAGATAAATAGGTAGACTGATAGATAGATAGATAGATGCGTCGCTGCTGTCGCTGGATAAATAGTGCAAATGCTGAGGTAGAGAAAAACGAAGCATGAAATACGAAAGTTGCCAGAATAATACGAAGCAGGATAAGTAAGAGTGACAGAGCTGAAGTCATTATGTTAGTGATGTCGAAGAAGAGATTAGCGCTGAGACAAACTTGAAGTGTTGAGGGATAGGATGCTGCTGTCCTGGGAAAACGGTGCAGATGTTAAGGTAGAGAATAGCGTAGCATGAAATAAGAAAGTCGACAGAATAATACAAATCCAATTGATTAAGAGTGGCAGGGTTGAAAGTATTGTTAGTGATGAAATTAAGTAAGACAAGTTAAAGATTTTGTTAACCCGTCCGCTGCGATTGGAACGAATTTAGCTTTCACTGGTAGCCTGATAACGTATACTCCCATGTCTTTCTCTGCCTCTGTGATGGATAGTGGAGTGTTTTCCATGTGGTATTGGTACGCATGACTTTACATATTTCTTCATTGAACTGTAGCAGCCACTTTTTAATCCATTCCTATAGTTTGGTGATGTCTTCTGGTAGGAAATTCGCAGTCAGTGGGTTAAGGTGGAGAGCAGTCTCGTATAAAGCAGAGAAGCTGTCATCCAAAGGTCTTGTAGGATAACATTACCGACATTAGTTCAGAATCGCAGCTTCACTCTCCCCGCCGTATCAAATGCTAACAACACAACTAACTTTTATTTCCTGAGCAGCGTCATGGAGGATTAATCTCCAACACACCTCGTTTTCTTTCTCTCTCCCGACACCTTGACCTCATGTATTTCCTGGGCTTGCTTTAACCTGACAGCGCCTTGGGAATGATCTTAGCGACTTCTTTGTGGCGCTGAAGAAGGGATTTCTGTGCGGGTTCCTGGAGTTCTGGTGATTATTCCTTCCACGACGCAAGTGTATCTAGTGAGGTGCTTTGTGGGTGCTGGTGTTTGTGGTGCTGGTGAAGAGAGAGGCTTGAGGGTTTCCGGAGTGCTAGCGATCAGTATTACTTCTACGACCCAAGTGTATCTAGTGAGGTGCTTTGTGGGTGCTGGTGTTTGTGGTGCTGGTGAAGAGAGGCTTGAGGGTTTCCAGTGCTAGCGATCAGTATTACTTCTACGACCCAAGTGTATCTAGTGTGCTTTGTGGTGCTGGTTTTGGTGGTGCTGGTGAAGAGAGAGGCTTGAGGGTTTCCGGAGTGCTAGCGATCAGTATTACTTCTACGACCCAAGTGTATCTAGTGAGGTGCTTTGTGGGTGCTGGTGTTTGTGGTGCTGGTGAAGAGAGAGGCTTGAGGGTTTCCGGAGTGCTAGCGATCAGTATTACTTCTACGACCCAAGTGTATCTAGTGAGGTGCTTTGTGGGCGCTGGTGTTTGTGCATTCGCTTAGTCTCACGGTTTCTTTAAAATACGAGTTCATCTACCTTTCAGTGCGGCGGAGATGAGCACCGAGGCCACGCGCAGCTACACCGTATGCCCCCAACTTTACCTACCTGTATTTTCTTAATTGTATTTTGATTAATTTTACAACGAAACTGTGTCTTGATGGTGCTGTTATACGCGTGTGGTAGTGTTCTTTGCCTTCTTTTGTAAACTGCTGTTATGAAATTCCGTTTACCTTCTTTCTTGCTCGATTTTCGTCTTTATATATTTTACGACGACACGGTATCTGGTGCGGGGTTTCACGTTTTTTTTTTTTTTTTTTTTTTTTTTTTTTTACAGCTAAGGAGACAGTTCAAGGGCGTAAAGAAAAATATTAAAAAAAAGCCCGCTTCTTACTGCTCCTGAAAAGAGGTCAAAGGAGTGTCCAAAAAGAGGGGTCAATTTCGGAAATGTATATCCCTGGTGGCATTTTAGTCTTCCCTTGGTCACCCGTTTCTTAAATCTTTTCTTTGTCGATTCTGATTTTGTTTGGCTTCCTCCTTATTTTATTTTCATATATAAAGTGATGTGATGTTTTATAGCTGGTAGTGGTTGTCTTCCTCTCGTAACCTGCTTGCTGAGGTTATTTGGCTTCTTCCTTGTTTGATCTTCGTCATATATTCTCTCTCTCTCTCTCTCTCTCTCTCTCTCTCTCTCTCTCTCTCTCTCTCTCTCTCTCTCTCTCTCTCTCTCTCTCTCTCTCTCTCTCTCTCTCTCTCTCTCTCTCTCTCTCTCTCTCTCTCTCTCTCTCTCTCTCTCTCTCTCTCTCTCTCTCTCTCTCTCTCTCTCACATCTTTTAGCTCATCATCCCTGCTCTCTGATTCTATTAATATTACATTTTTTCTTTGCTTTTCTGTTCAGGTATTTTTGTTGTTCCCTTTTCTTCCCTTGCTCTGTATTTTTACCTCCTATTACTCGCTAGGAAGTTTTTGTCAATGTTTTCCCTCCCCTTCCATTTATCTCCTTGTCTGAAGTCAAACACGCCGTGGTGGTTGTGGCGGTGGCGGTGGTGGCTGCAGCAGAAGCCTTCAAAGACAAAACTTTTAACAAAACAAACCCCCTCGGGACGGGACGCTTCAGTGGCGCATAACGTTTGTCTCTCGTCCCTCAGGAAACCACAAGCTGATCATCAAGAAGAAGCCGGCGCTCGGGGGCAAGGAACGGCTGCTGTCTGTAGGCAGCGAGAAGGTGACGCGGGACAGACGGCTGAACATAGAAGGGACGCGACTCACCATATCCCACGCGAGGCCTCGGGATGCTGGGACCTTCCTCTGCCTCTTTGATGTCGAGCCTCCCGTGCAGCTGCAACACACCCTCGACGTCCAGTTTGCCCCCTCCGTAAGGTCCCTCGCGCCCCCAGAGCAGCATGTCCCCCGAGGTAAAGCGGTCACGTTGGAGTGTCGCGCCCACGGCAACCCCGAGCCTGTAATCCGCTGGACGCGTCAGGAAGGTCCGCTCCCGTCCGGCTTATCCAGTCATGAGGTGAGAGGCCGGAAGGGGCTGTTTGCTTGCCTTCCTTGCTTGGTCACAGGTATACTGCTTGCTCTCTCTCTCTCTCTCTCTCTCTCTCTCTCTCTCTCTCTCTCTCTCTCTCTCTCTCTCTCTCTCTCTCTCTCTCTCTCTGTCTCTCTCTCTCCTACCTGCTTACCTCCTCCTCTCACACACTCCCTTTTTTTCTTAGTGTCTTTGTGTCTCACTCTTTGCCAGCCGTGCACGTGAGATGGTATTGCTTTTAGGTGAGTACGTGACAGATTTTGAACAAAGGGAAGGTAAATCATTTCGGGCATTTTTTCACCTTATAAGGAGGACGAACTTAATATTTTAGCAATCTGTCTGTCTTCCTGTCATTCTTTACCTTTGTCCAACGGTGAAATCAACATTATTTTCACCTAAGAGTTTACCTGGTTGTTATTTTTTCCGAGAGAGAGAGAGAGAGAGAGAGAGAGAGAGAGATTATATTTATGTTCTTTCAAGCGTCACGTACGCCTCGCCATCCTCCCTCAGGGCAAGACGCTGTTCCTGCACGGTGTGGACCGGCACGTGGAGGGGACGTACCTGTGCACGGCGGACAATGGCGTAGGGGAGCCCGCCTCGGCCGCCATGACCATCACCGTCGAGTACCCGCCGGAGATCACAGCGGAGAAGGTAAGTGACTGCTGCTGCTGTTGCTGATACTACTACTACTACTACTACTACTACTACTACTACTACTACTACTACTACCTCTAATAATAATAATAATAATAATAATAATAATAATAATAATAATAATAATAATACCTCTACTACTACTACTACTACTACCACTACTACTACTACTACTACTTCTTCTACTACTTTTGCTTCTTTTTTTTATAGTACAGAAAGAAGCTTCAGGCCGGAACAAACTATAGGAACAAAGAAGCCCGCAATGGCGCTGCTCATGCAAATAGTTTTAACAGAAGAGTTCAAAGTAGAAAAGCCAGAGTCCTTTGGGGAAGTGTCTTGATACTTCTCTCTTGAATGTGTTTGAGTTGTAGGCAGGAGGAATTGCAGTTATAGGAAGGCTGCCCCAGAGTTTACTAGCGAATGTGATGAATGAATTAATCTATTGGTTAACTCTCGCATAAAGGATTAGGATAACATAGGGATGAGCAAGAGTAGGAAAACATGTGCACCGGGGCCACAGGGGGGGAGGGGGATAGATAGGCATGAAGTTAGCAAGTTCAGGAGAGCAGTCAGCATGATAATATCGATAGAAAATAGAGAGGCATCACTGGCGGAGCTTAAGAGATAGAATAATGTCAGTAAGAGGAGAGGAGTTGATGGGGCGAAAAACCTTTGACTCCATCCGAAAGGGCACCTCTACGAGCATATACGTTCTAAAAGCTCTCCGTGTGCCACCTGCCCACGTATAATAACACCTGTACACAACATTTGTCTTTTTAATATCAAGCACTTTTCTTTCCGTTTCGTCCACACAACCGGATCCCCGCGCCATCCAATCTTCCTCTCCACCCTGTCTGGCTTAGTAGGAAGGCAAATGTTGACTCAGGTCCCTATGAATCTTACTACAACTTTTCCCTCCTTTTCATACCAATCGGAAAAACAAACAAAAGCCTTTCTCCGGCTGCGACCGAGAGGGGAAGAAGGGCGCGGAGAGAAAAGACTCTAATGTACATCCCTTTCTGATGCCTTTTTACACTTACTTGAGGGACAAACGGATCTAATCAGAAAAGTAAACAAAACAGAATCTTCCCCGAATTTCCCTCTGCTGCTCTTACTACAGTTACTACTATTACTAAAACTACTACTGCCGCTATTATTACTACTACTGCAACTACTACTACCGCTGCTACTACCCAGGCTGTCGTGCGCACGGGGGAGGGGGACCACGTCGAGTTGGCTTGTGTGGTGCACGGACGACCTTCTCCTGACGTTATCTGGACACGTGATGGACACCCGCTCCCAGAGTCACTCATGGACACACAAAGACATATGCCGGAGCGGGTGTCGGGCGAGGGCCACCACGTCACCTTCACCCACGTCGCCCACCGCCACACCCTCACCATCACCAACGTCTCCGAGAAGGACTTCGGGGCGTACGTGTGCATAGCGGAGAACCCCCACGGACAGAAAGACGCCGTGATACAGATGACAGGTTGGTGGTGATGTTCTTTTGTTTGTTTGTTTATTCGCTTTATAGGTGAAGGAGACACTAACTTTTATGCCGAAGAAGAGATTTTGGAGAATGAGTGCAAAGAAAAAAGCTCTTTCTATGAAGGTGATGGAAAGTAAAGAGTTATATTGTTAGTTTCATTTGGGTGGTTTTACTCGTTTTTCGTTTCGATTCTCTCTCTCTCTCTCTCTCTCTCTCTCTCTCTCTCTCTCTCTCTCTCTCTCTCTCTCTCTCTCTCTCTCTCTCTCTCTCTCTCTCTCTCTCTCTCTCTCTCTCTCTCTCTCTCTCTCTCTCTCTCTCTCTCTCTCTCTCTCTCTCTCTCTCTCTCTCTCTCTCTCTCTCTCTCTTAACCATCAGTATTTCTCCCCTTCTTACCTTTTTATCATATTTTTTAAAGTTTTTCGTCCTTTTTTATCCTTTTTTTCTTCAACTTCTTAAATACAATCAACATTTCTACTCTCCTTATCCTTTTTTATCGCCTCCTCCTTTTAGTTCTTCGTGACCTTCTCTCTTCACCTCTTGTACGTCTTCATCTTTAACACAGTCAGCATTTTCTTATCACCTTCACCACTTCCTCACTTCATTTCCACATGCCACAGATTCACTTCCTTTTATCCTCCTCCTTTTACAGTCTCCTCCTCTTTTTCCTTCTCCTGTTCTCTTTCCACCTCCTCCTCCTCCTCTTTCTCGTCTCCTCCCAAGCCATTCTCTCCTGGCCTCACGGATTCACTTGGTCTCATTCCTTATAGCTGCCTTCTCCTCCCCGCCCCCCGCAGGCCTGCCTAAGCCCCCCGTGCTCACCAGCAGCCCCATAGGAGGCGAGAGCACCTCCTACACACTCACCTGGGAGACGGAAAGCTACTACCCCATCACCGAGTTTCTCATCAGGTACCGGAAGACTCACCTGGGGGCCTGGCAGGTGAGCTTGGGGATGGTGTAGGGTGTGTTGTTGTTGCCGTTGTTCCTGTTGTTGTTGTTGTAGTTCCTGCTGTTGTTGTTAGGAAGTAAATGTTTATATGAAGTTTGTGTGTGTAAAGAGTGACCTCATATGAAAATGGTTAAAAGCTGTCAAGATTGATAGGATTAGTGGAGGTGTGGTAATGGTGTTGGTAGATATAGTAGAAGTAATTGTAATAGTAGTAGTAGTAGTTGTAGTAGTAGTAGTAGTAGTAGTAGTAACAACCAAGTGCCCTAGTTTAGCTATGTATGTTGAAAATACCTATACATACCCGACCGACTTATACATAAATAGCCACAGTGGAAAATTAAAGTGTTAAAATCATCTGAAAGAACAAAACAAGGTGACCCAGTAGCCATGGTTATGATAGGGTCCTCCAAAATGAAATTCTGTTCGCAAAAACACGGGTGAAACATATGGGTTATGCGGATGACCTCTCAGGTGCTGGTAAAATCTCAGACTTAAAAGGGTGGTGGGATATTGTGAACGCCGCCGGCCCTGAGATAGGATACATCCCTAACGCCACCAAGTCTGTCCTTCTTGTCAAACCTGAACATTATGACCGTGCCGCAGAAACTTTTAGAGGAAGTGGCGTCATTGTGTCAAAGGACGGACAGCGACACTTAGGTGCAGTGATCGGGACAGAGGTATATAAGAAGGAGTACGTAGGAGACAAAGTAGCTGAAGGAAATAGAAGCTTTGTCTGCCATTGCCAAGACTGAGCCACACGCTGCCTATTCAGCGTACACCCACGGCATCCAACATCGGTGGACGTTCCTGATGCGTACCATCTCCGGCATCAGTCCACTCCTTCGACCACTGGAGAATGCCGTCAAGAATGGATTCTTGCCGGCGCTGGTGAAATCTCATGCTTTGGGGGAGGAGGAGAGGGATATGCTAGCACTTCCTCCAAGACTGGGTGGGATGGGGATCACCAACCCTGAGAATAGGTGGCTGATAAGGAGAACCAAAACTCCATCAGCCTTACCAGATCTCTCACCAACAGGATCATCGCTCAGGAGGCAGATGACGAAATAGACCAAACAGAAATAAGAGAAATCATAAGAAGAATCTCAGAAGAAAGGCACCAGGCCCAAAAGGACGAGCTGGACCGTCTAACACACAACCCGTCCACAGAAATGTGTGGAAAAATCCACACAGCATAGGAGGCAGGCACTTCTAACTGGCTAACGTCACTTCCAATCAGAGCAAAAGGCTTCAGCCTCAACAAACAAAAATTTGCCGACGCCGTTGCTCTGAGATATGGCTGGCCTATTGAGGGGCTGCCTGATCTCTGTGCATGTGGATCACCGAATGATGTCACTCACACCATGACATGTAAGAAGGGAGGCTTCGTCTGTATTCGACACGATGAGGTGAGGGATCTGACAGCCAGCATGCTCGGGGAGGTATGCCAAGACGTCACTACCGAGCCGGCACTGCTTCCTATGGACGGCGAACGCCTTAGGTACAGGACGGCCAATACTTCACAGGAGGCACGGGTTGATGTTAGTGCCCGCGGATTCTGGGTGTGCGGACAGCGGGCGTTCATGGACATCCGCATATTCGACCCGATGGCTGCCTGTCACCGACAGCTGCCCCTGGAAGCCGCCCACCACAGGAACAAGCATACGGTGAAAGAATTCACCATGTTGATCAGGGCAGCTTCACCCCCCTCGTCTTGACTACATCCGGCGGGATGGGTTCCAGGGCCCCATGCTTCTACGCACGACTCGCGGAACTGATCTCAGAAAAGAAGAATCAGCCAAGGAGTCACGTTGCCGCCTGGATGAGGTGTCGCCTCTCGTTCTCCCTGCTCAGGTCGGCCATCCTATGTCTCAGGGGCACCAGACACTCTGGCCCAAAAGCCACCAACATCTCCAATATGGACTATGAGGCCACAGTGGTGGAGGGTGACATTAAGGTGGGTCGGGAGTGACACGAGTAGGGAAGGAAAGGGAAATCTAGACGCAATAGATGATAAGGCGTTATGTATATATTTAGTGCTAAGTAGTATTAGTAATTTGGTTGGATGCCACAGTCATTAGCGAATAGAGTTGGGGCTAATGATCTGCAAGCTATGGAGCCCTCCATGATTATCTGTCGGGAAAATAAACATGGGTGGAGGTATCTTTTATGTAGTAGTAGTAGTTGTAGTAGTAGTAGTAGTAGTAGTAGTAGTAGTAGTAGTAGTAGTAGAAGTAGTAGTAGTAGTACAGGTACTATAAGTTGTAGTAGAGGTAGTAGTAGTAGTGACACTAGTCTGGCTCAACTAAACGTGCGGTTGGGGGGGGAGGTTCAGCGTAGGGGGATCCCCTTGTACAGCTTTGCCGCATGTCTCCTAGCCTGCGATGTAGAAATGTTCTAATATAAGTAAAACCATGGCAAATATGACCAGCAAGTATGCATACACATTTAATCTTAGAATTATAACGTATAAAAGAACAGTTAACTTATTATGGATAAGAAATTTTATAAGCATATAAAGAAACGTGGCATACATATTTTACAGTGTTGCTAAAAAAAATGCTATACTTATTATTGAGTTTCCCTTACGTTTGGGATGTGTAAGTAGTTTCACAATTATATTTAGATTATATCGTAAAGGAATGTACGTTAAAATAAGCTGACATAAGTAAGAAAAAATACAGAGAGAGAGAGAGAGAGAGAGAGAACCAACGTGGGGTTAAAAACGGGGCACGCTGTACTCTTGGATTACTCCTCACATGGCACCTTTGAACCGCACGATTAGCCGAGCCAGACTTAGTAACGTAAATAACGATCGTGAAAAGAAGCAGCAGAAGAAGTATAGTAATAATAATTCTAAATAATAACAACATTGATCCCTCTCTCCTCCCTCCCTCCCTCTTCACCCACCCACCCCTCCCTTCCCACGCACGTATCTGCAACTATTGAGAACTTTAACCATCGATCACTAACTTATGTATTACGGCCTTAGCGTTGCATGAACCCGCAATCTATCTACTCACTGCTACTCGATCGCCGCCTGAACTATGCAAGCGGAGGAGCAACAACTGACGCAGTAGTAGTAGTAGTAGTAGTAGTAGTAGTAGTAGTAGTAGTAGTAGTAGTAGCAGTAATAGTAGTAATAGTAGCACGAAGAAGAAGGGAAAAAGAAGAAGATTAAAGAAATGATGAGAAGAAGAAAAAGAAAATGAAGAAGTAGAAGAAGAAGAAGAAGAAGAAGATGACAAAGACGAAGAAGGAAAAGAAAAAGAGGAAGATGATGATGATGATAAGGATAATAATGATGATGATGAAGAGCAGAAGAAAAAGAAGAAGGAGGAGGAACAGGAACATGCAAAAGAAACCAGCACATGTCCATTCATTCCCATTCACTCAGCCCGATCATTACGTCAGGTAGCGGCGCGGAGTCTATTCACAATGTTTAGTGTATTTGCTTGTTAGGCAGGATGGGCGGAGGAGGCGCTTGGGAGAGGTCTTTGTGCTGCACCGGACTCGAGAAATGACTGTCGATGATCACGCTTACTCATTATGCGGCAAAATGAACCTCGATGCTGAGTCTCGAGCGAACGGCGCCAAGATCTAAGTCCGTACACGGTTCCTCCTTGCTCCTCATTTCTCGCTCCCCACTTCGCTACCTTCTCTTTCCTCCTCACTCACAATTGCTTGCCCTTTATTTCTTTACCTTTTCTCCATTTCTCCTCATTCCCCATTTATCTACTTTATCTTTCCATTCCTCCACTACGTTCGTTTTTTATTTTTTCTCTTTCCTCATTTCTCTACTTCTCTTTCCATTCCTCATCATTCCTTATTTCTCTACCTTCTCTCTCCTTTCCTCCTCACTCCTCAATTTTCTACGTTTTCTTTCTAGTCTTTCTCCTCCTCCATTTCTCCTTTCCTCCATTCCTCCTTTCCTTTCCTCTTCTTTCCTCATTTCTTGCTTCTCATATCTCTACGTTCTCTTTCCTTTCCTCCTCTCCCACGGGTCCTATTTATTCTCCCTTCTCTTAAAATATTTTCCCCATGTTCTTCCTCTCTTTTATCGTTCTTTCCTTCTCATCGTTCCCCTGCGTCCTCTTCTTATTCTCTTTCTCCCTTGTGACCTGTTTTTTCTCCCTTTCCAGTTGTATTTTTTTCCTCTTCCTCGTAGTCGCCCTCTTCCGCCAGTTGTTGTTTTTTTCTTTCCCGTCTAATCCAACTCTTGCCCTATTTCTCCCTGCGTTGTTTGTTTTCTTCTTCCTCTTTCTCATCCCTTTCCAATTTTGTGTTTCCTCTACTGTCATTATGTTACTCGCATCTTTAGCTTCCGTCGTTTGGTCAGGGTTACGCAGATCAAGACGGAAGTTCGAATCAGTCAAGACACTGGACCGAATCAATCAAGAGTTGAATCAAGTCCGAATGAGCTTGCCTTATTTTTCCTCATTTTCCTGCACCCCCCAACACACCCTACCCCATGCATCACACTCCTCTTATCAGTCAGTAAAGAAATATATAATAAAGAAAGAATAAAAAGAAAATTACTGCTCGCCCCTCACAGTGCTTTTTTTCACCCTCTGCCGCAGCCCAATCACACGGTGGTGATGGCGGGCGCGTGGGAGAACGTGTCCAAGAAAGTGGTGGCGACGAGCGTGCCGCGCGCCCAACGCGAGAGCCTCACCTACACGCTGCATGGCCTCGAGGTGGCCAGCGACTACGTGACGGTGGTGCGGGTGCGGAACAGGTACGGCTGGTCGGCAGAGAGCGACCACTTCCACTTCTCCACCAAGAAAGGTGAGCAAGTCTTATAAGTATATATATATATATATATATATATATATATATATATATATATATATATATATATATATATATATATATATATATATATATATTGATTTTAATTTATTTATTTCGGGCCCTTCGCACCGGTAAGTATCTTAAAGGTGCTTTTGGTCGGCCCCAGCCCCATTAGTGGCGCGGACGATTTTTCTTTTTT
>NC_066509.1:13855865-13930865 GCF_024679095.1 Eriocheir sinensis
GTGTGTGTGTGTGTGTGTGTGTGTCGAGGGGTGCCAAAAGCTCTCCGTCGCCTCCTTCTTCAATGTGATGACAATTGTTCTGCCTTTTTGTATCAGACTGTAAACTACGCCGATGCTTAGCTTGTATACAAATAAATGTGTATGTGTGTGTGTGTGTGTGTGTGTGTGTGTGTGTGTGTGTGTGTGTGTGTGTGTGTTCTTACCTATGTTCTCACCTGTTTATATATTTACGAGACGAGTCAAGCTTTGTGTGTGTGTGTGTGTGTGTGTGTGTGTGTGTGTGTGTGTAATTAATCGCATCTTGTATAGTGATGTGGTGGAAGTGGTTTTCGACAAGTATCTTTTTTTTTTATTGTGAGTGTGCATCAAATACATGTTTAGGTATTCCATCACCAATTCCAGTTTGTGTTCGGCAAAATGACAAAAATGTACATACTCGCACCCCACTACAAAATTATTAATACGTTTCCAGCGCTGGCCATATTGTGAATTATCCCCACCTTGCTGACCCAAATTTATTCCAATATATATTTTATTAGTTTTTCATTACTGCTGCATTTTCACATCGCATGACCGGCCATTCCCCCAAAAAAGTGTGTGCAACGATTCGCTATTTTATGACAGTGTTGCAACCTCCCAATCACTGACGACCTGGAATGACAGTCCTGTGTGCCGAGGAAGCCTGTGCCATTTTGTTTACGCTCTATGTACCGATTTCTAAGGTTCAAAGGCTCGGGAGAAGTGACTGGAGAAATAATTATGTTCCATTTATTTTCTTTGTTTCAACTTTCCAATCGTTGACGACCTGGTATACTACTTGATGTGCCGAGACTTGTGATACTTTGTATGTTGCATGTATCGACTTCAATGTTCAAAGGTTTGGGAGGAGAAAAGCCTGTGTGAACAAGTCAGAGCCAACTTAGGAGGAGTGTGTGATCAAGTCTTAGCCAGCTTGTATCTTAGGCTCATATGACATAAGACCTTGCGTGAACAATAATAACGAATCGTTTATATCATTATTTGTGCCTATAGTCCGTTCCATAGAGTGTCAGACTTGATATTCACTTAATGGCTATATCTTCGTTCTTTTAACTCTTTAGTTGACCTGCTTCTCGCATTAGCATGAAGTGACCCGCTCCGTTTCATCTTAACATTACAGTAATTATCAATTAGTTATGACGTTGGCAAGAAAAAGGCAGGTTGATTTTAGTTTTTATTTTATTTTCTAGGTGAAAATTTAATAATGTGCTGTAACAGCGATGCGGCCGAAACTGTTACCAAATTTGGAGCACCGTTTTTTGTCAGAGTTGCTGGAACAGAGTATAGTTTTTTTTCTGTAGCATTCTTTTATTAGTGCTTTTCAAATTAAGTCATATGAGCTAAAGACAAAGCCCACTGGAAGACTGTCTGTATAGGCCTCGGGAAGGAGTGACGGAAGAGAAATCTGTTCGCATATTTATCGAGTCCTTCACTGCCTGGAAGGCCCGCCTGTCCCCTCACACCCGCTCTCAGGGCTCTCGGCCGAAATGGCGTTATTGTTTCGTATTTGAACTATACTCTGTTCACATTAATTAGGCAAAGCAGTCCCTCCCCTATCCCTCATTGAGTGTATATCCTTGGCGAGCCCCCAAGCACACCACGCCCCCCTTCCAACTCAGACTGCATATGATTGGTGGATCCTGAGAAATGTTAAATCGTATTGATGTATTATGTATTATGCATGTATTGGGTATTGGTGGGCTGCCGTGGATTGGGTTAATTTGCCAGGTTAACTTGAACAGAGAATAGTCGCCGTCAACCAACGAAATAGTCCCTCAAGCCCCGCCCCTTCCTGGAGGTGTCGCTGATTGGATGTTCTTTGTGTATATTTGATAGAAAAAAGATACCTAAGACATAGAATTATATAACAAGGTAATTTCGTAAGAGGCAGAAGTTGACAGTAGGGTTAAAGATGACATCTAGTGGGTGCAGGGTGAGGGGAGGGGCGGGGCGTCGGGGGTAAGACGGCTGAAGGTAACTGGAAGGAGGTTGTTTGTGCCAGTGGGTGCGCATCGTTTCAAAGAGTTTTCGTATCAGGAAGAAAACTCTGAAGAACATTGAGATGAAGTATATAACTAAATATTGTTGCAATAATTAAGAAAAAAATTGTGGAAAGACAGATGCTAAGAATGTGTGGGTTGGAATAGCAGAAGCATATCACTGCGTGTATGCAAGTTTTCGTACGCACACCTCAACACATATATCATTTAATTTCAAGGTCATTATATTTATATGGCAATAAGACAGAGAGTAACGAAAGTATAACTGCTATTTTGTGTGAATGTCGATGTCTTGAGAAGCATAATAATATAGTGCATAATATTCTTTTATGCGCCAAAACTGAAAGTATCCGATATTGCTTGTTGCGTTGTTGAATGATCTAATTGGAATTGGGCGGATGGAATAGGGAACGTACGCTAACACAAGCAAGGTTTAAGTATTTCGTCTGCGTACCGTTTGATATTGTGTGAGTACGTCTTGGCGAACACACCGTAAGAGAAGTGTGGTAAGCATCTCCTGCATCACGGTTTGATCTTATTCGAGCACGTAGTAGAGAACGTATCATTTTTTATTAATACAAACAAAGATTAATCAAGCATCTCTCTTGCATAATGTTTCCATCGTGTGCGGGTACGTGTTTGTGTTTTCGAACGTACTCTTATATGTAAAAGCAAGGTTTGAGCATCTCTTGTATGACCTGTTCTGATGAGTGATCGGCAACGCAGACAGCCAACGACTTGCTGCCGACGAGCGACGAGCCGGTTCATCTATTTCCCTGTTGCGACATTCTAGTGAAGTGAGCCAATTCATGCCTGTCGTTTTTTAAGCTACTTCCTTGACACACCACGTGGAGTTTAGTTTTTATATATACAATGTACGGTTTACTGAATGTGCTGTAAATAAATGTGTCCTTTTTTTACAGTTCATGCTTTAATTTTAATCCCTCCCCCCCCCCCCCCACACACACACACACACACACACACGCCCACACACACACATACACACACACACACACACACACACACACTGCCAACACCATTACCTGATAACATTTAGAGTGTCATAATTTTAATCCTGCTACTTCACTTACTGATACGGCTGGAAGTTTAGATTATTGATAATGCACCTCAATATTAATATAAAATCAACGGATTAATCCATACTTCCTTCATACTTGACTATATGTACAGCTGCTCTCTCTCCCTCATTGATTTTTTTTTTAACTTCACTTTTAAAACGATCAAATTAAGGACACGTATCACTCGAGCATTACTTTTTTTCTGATTTCCACGTAGGATCTCTCTCTCTCTCTCTCTCTCTCTCTCTCTCTCTCTCTCTCTCTCTCTCTCTCTCTCTCTCTCTCTCTCTCTCTCTCTGACAAGGTAGTTACCCTGCGCGCGCATACACACGCGCACACACACCCGCGCCACCATTCTTGGTGTGAGGGTCAACGAGGGATCGTGTATTACCCGCCGCTCAACACTTCATAAGGTAAGTAAATTCTTATCAAAATGCCTAAAATAAAGGTGCACGATCAATAACAACAAACCGCCTCTGATATACTTGTTAGAACGCCGGGTCAGTCAGCAAGCAACCCACACAGCTATTCAGGCTTTTTCTCGGATTGGCAGATAAATGTAATAATTATTAGGTTAAGATTCGTTTTAGGTCCGTGCCAGTATCTCATTACCTACCTTATGAAACCTCAGTATCTCTTCATATATCTTTTCTACAAACCTTCAACAGTCATGGAAACGCTTTGAAAATCCAATTCAAGGACTTTTTATTTACTCTTGAAAATAGGGGATAATGTTTACGAAAGCGCGTCGCCTCCTCTGCTGGCCGCGGCGACGCTGCAGCGGGTGTTGCGAGAAATACCTCCTTGCTGAAATAAGTCACATATACATGAGGGGGGGTCGAGGGGGGCGCAGCACCCCCGTTAGTAGGTCGTAAAGTTCGGTTGGAGTAGTTTAAATATGCTCCCCGACCCTAAGCCCTCTGCGAGCTATTTTGCGGCTGCGGCGGCTGCAGCGTCGGTAGAGGAGGCGACGCGCTTTCGTAAACATTATCCCCTATTTTCAAGAGTAAAAAAAAATCCTTGAATTGGATTTTCAAAGCGTTTCCATGACTGTTGAAGATTTGTAGAAAAGATATATGGGTAAAGATTCGTATTAGGTCCGTGCCAGTATCTCATAATCTACCTTATGAAACATCAGTATCTCTTCATATATCTTCTCTACAAACCTTCAACAGTCATGGAAACGCTTTGAAAATCATATTCAGGGACACTTTTTTTTTACTCTTGAAAATAGGGGATAATGTTTACGAACGCGCGTCGCCTCCTCTGGTGGCCGCGGCGACGCTGCAGCCGCCTCAGCCGCAAAATATTTAAACTACTCCAACCGAACTTTACGACCTACTAACGGGGGGGGCTGCGCCCCCCTAGACCCCCCCTTCTAACCAGCCCCCCCCCTGGACCCCCCCCCTCATGTATATGTGACTTATTTCAGCAAGGAGGTATTTCTCGCAACACCCGCTGCAGCGTCGCCGCGGCCAGCAGAGGAGGCGACGCGCTTTCGTAAACATTATCCCCTATTTTCAGGAGTAAAAAAAAAAGTTATTGAATTGGATTTCCAAAGCGTTTCCATGACTGTTGAAGGTTTGTAGAAAAGATATATGAAGAGATACTGAGGTTTCATAAGGTAGGTAATGAGATACTGGCACGGACCTAAAACGAATCTTAACCGATATATGAAGAGATACTGATGTTTCATAAAGTAGATTATGAGATACTGACACGGACCTAATACGAATCTTTACCAATTATTATGATATGGGTTCTACTATGAACTATTATACTATGGGTAGGTGAATGGTAGGTACTTGGGGAAAGTGGTGAATGGTCGAACTACCTCATAACCCTGCGAGGGATTAAGTGCTTGTTTTAGCCTCGTTACGGCGCATTGCGAAGACCGAACTTATTGCTGGTGTGTTGTGCTCATTGATGTGCTTTCTTCTTTACGCGTTAGTACCTATTTTTTTCGCTCGTAAGAGGTTGGCGATTCTCGTGTTGATAGTAGTAGTGACAGTCATCGATCGAACAATTTTGTTTGTCCGCATATGTAAAGTTTTTTTTTTCAAACATTCAGTCAGTTTCTAGAGAAATCAAAAAAGGATATGGGCATCAAAAACGCGTCAAACCTCAGATTCGCACAGCATGAACTAACGCAGCAAATAAAGCGAACAATGTTGGGCTTCATTAATAGAAACTTTTCATTCATGAATAAAGATTTCATACAAACACTGTAAAATAGATTAGAGACCCCACTTAGAATAGGTAGTAGAATTTTGGTCTCCTCGCCATGCTAAGGACATTGCAAAACTAGCAGATTCAACGTATTAGGCCAACAAAGAACTCTTCCTTGCGCAACAAACCGTGCGGTGAAATGACCATCTCGAGCAACACACTACGCTCTTGGGTTTCACGCCACACATTTCGTAATCGAACATCCTATTTTTTGTTCCAACTTGAAAAACCTGACACTTACCTGTATTAAAGAGCATCTCCCGACCAAGCTGAAACTGTATACAAGTTTTCTTGGAGACTTTGCTTGTCTATAGGTCAGAGAGAGAGAGAGAGAGAGAGAGAGAGAGAGAGAGAGAGAGAGAGAGTTTACATAAACATTCAAACCACAGAGACATGGTCCAGACTAGGTGGTCTGTACTTAGAACTAAGTGAAACTACAAGACAAATGACAGTTTCTGCTACAGTGAATGTCGGGTCAGCACATAAAAGGAATGGTTCAATTTTCATGACCCTTTAATACAAAGTTGAGACTCATAAAAAGGCTTCAGACAAAATATCAAGCCATTCTATTTTTTTTTTTTATTGATTATTAATTTTAAAAAATGATAAAGCTTTACCTAATACTCATATTGTATATTTCAAAAGCTCATTTTAAATAAGACTTCTATATCTATCAAACGGTCTGGGTAAGGTTTGTAATATTGATAACTTTTTTAAGATATAAGCAATAAAAAAAAATTCAGGTATACTTTTTTTTAAATATGATTAACTTGCCAGGCCTAAATCTTCTGCATATCATACTCTGCAAAATAAACTTAACAAATTTAAAATTGGTTAAACATAAAAAAAACTTACTTATTACTCAAAGAAGCATCAAAACCAGTCAAAAAAGTATATTCGAGAAAACGGCCCTCAAACTTTGGTCAAGATTTACTCCTATAACAATCAACTTCACAGAAAATCATACTTAATAAGTTTTATAGCTCTTTTAATGTAGTTTCCAAAATAATACAGATCAAAAATTTGTCAATTAAAAAAGACACAGCATTTTTAATTCAAGTATCCAGAACGTTTTTCTGTGGCGCCTGTTGAAATAAAGGGTAATGTCATATTATATAATAAACTATATACAAATTAAAATAGAGCTCCATACTTTGTTTTAGGAGTATCAAACTCTTCCACACGGCCCAAGGAGTGATTTGATACGTGCGTTTTTTTTTTTTTTTTTTTTTTACCGGAATTTCCCCAGTAGGCCTACTCTCCAGTTGCTACCGTACTGTATGGTACCCTGCTAGTATCCACCAGGAACAGTCATTCTCCTTGTCTTTAAGTTAACTTTTCCTCTCTTTATCCTTCGTAGTGGTCTCTTGGCAGAGGTTGCTAGGAGTTCTTCTTGTAAGTCCAGTCCTCTTGCAGCAAACTCTCCTCCCCGGATCTCATCGAGAAGAGAACCAGCTTTGTACCCACAGTTGTGCTCCAGCGCTGCCATCCTGAATGCATACTGCACCTTCTTGCTGCCTTGAAACTTGACTTTCATGCTCATCTTCCTGAGTTTAAAATGGAACGATTCACTGATGTTCTGTGTACGTCCCTTGATGCTGTTCTTGGCTGTGATCATTTCTGCCACACTGACGCTGGAATTCTCAAACTATCTTTTCCCCCTTCACGCGAGGAAACAAGGTTTCGTGGACCAAACGGTATTCTCAGTGACGAGGAGTGTCTTTGATGCAGCGCGCGAAGCGGCGAGCGGGAAAAAAATGAACTAATTTCCTCTCTTGACGAAGAGGCGGTGAAGGCCCGCTCTTCGCTAATATCTTCGCACATTCAATGCTTTATTACAAAAAAAAATTCATGTTCCTGTATTATTAATTGGATATAAGAACAATTTAAATTTTCTAGGCCTTATATAAAAAGTCATACAATGCGAGAAACAATATTTTTTTTCTGTTTATTCAAGACTTCACGGTTCCTATGATAATTTAAGTCAACACTGGAAAGCACCTCTGCCCCGTCCTTCAGTCTCAACTGTTCTCTTTTTTGAGCGTTTGTAGGGCGGGCACTTCGAACCATAAGCATGAATTAAAATTGCTGGGATGAATTTTAAAGTGACGGACTAACAGGCTTTGGCCTCCGGGCGCTTGTTTCCCAAGTCTGTATGAATATGTGGTGGTATGTGATACTTTGTGCTTGGCTTCGCACAGCCAATCTCCAAACTCGTGACGTCACCTGTGGGTGGAGCTTAGCAAAGCTCAGCAATATAGATGATACCATTTTCCACCCACTGATAGGAGCTCTTAAGGCTAGTTAAAAATATATTTACAAGGGAGAAATAACGAAGGGAGAAAGAGATGTCTCATGGAACAGGAGGAGAATAAAGAAAATAAAAGCAGTTTATTCTAACGACGTCTCCTAAGCTCCGCCCACAGCCAACGGTATGAGATGAAAGCGAAGCAAACATACCCACGGGTACCAACCAATTAAATGCATCAATGTAAAATTTCTGCTATATATAATGTATGTCATTGTATCAAGCACTGTTTGCATAAATATTAGCCACACTATATAATCCATTATAGAAATGTACCTAAATTGCATTAAGGTTTCGGTTTTCAACGTTTGTTTGATTTGCTGTAGTACCAACACTACACGGAAAGATAGCTTCGAAGGGGGAAAACAATTAAGGACTGCGCATACCTTTCAACGGAAACACACACTCTAAGCGACGCTTCGACGAAAAGGGAAGAGCTTCACTTCACTAGCCCAACATATCGCACATCAACCAGAACGAGTTTGGTTTTGGATAGAGTAAGAAAAATTATGAAAAAAAATAAACCAAAATCTTCACTACATGATATGGCAACGCTCCCATTCAGCTGATCCATTTAAATCCCTGTCGGGACATTTAAATACGCGCCATATAAGAAATAAGCATACGCCTGGCATTGCTGATGCCTGCAGCTACCTATACATGCCAGAATCTAGAATCGACTTCGTGAATCATTTTTGGTATCTGAATGCTATGCAATCCCCTTAAGGTTAAGGAAATGGCGGTCGAGTTTGTTTTAAATGGGTCAATCGTACCGACTGAATCATTGAAGGCGGGGTGTTATTCCCTTCTCGTGCTACAAAGCCGGTGATGAAAACTTAATTTGGTCTGATTTTTATTAGTTTGATTTTGTTTTGTTCCATTATTTCTTGTTTTGAGTCGTGTCATCGATCATAAATAATTTTAATTTGTCAACATTTGTGAAACAATAGAGTATTTTGAAACATTTCAAGAGAAGACATATTTAGAGATGAGAGCCTTCCTTCGTAAGGTTTGTTGCGTAAGATCATCTTATTTGCCCCGCGCTGAACTCCTAATTTTGCAATGTCACTCGCATGGTGGGGAGACCAGAACTGCGCTGAATATTCTATATAGGGTTTAACTAAACTCTTGTAGGCTACAGTTGAATCCTTATTACTGAATGAAAAGTTTATATCAATGGAATCCAACATTTTGTTCGCTTTATTCGCTGCATCAATGCATAACTCCGAGAATTTAAAGTCTGACGCAATTTTTGTACCTAGGTCTTAACACATACTATACACACCACGTATTTCATAATCGAACCTGCTATTTTTTTTTTCCAATTGTCACCCATCTACACCAAAAGGCATCTCCAAACTATCAGAGATGAGATTTTTAGAGATTAAATTAATCAATAAAATGCACCGGGGAAGCGGATCAAACAAGTAGTAATGATAAAATAACGAACTATTTTAACCCATGCACCTCTGTAATTTTGTGTATTTTATGCCCAACACTCAGCGCCAAGTTGTGTCACGGCCTCCACGCCTGTTCGGATGTCTGGAGAAAGCGTCAGTGCCATGGAGGAGGCGCGGGGAGAGGGGAAGGAGACCACGGGTGAGGTAAGGAGACCAGCTGTCATGGCGATGTTTATATACTGAAAGTCTATATACATTTTAGTTATTTAGTTATTTCCCTTACTACTACTAATTTATAAGGGATAGCAGGGCGTCTAGTAGTAGTTGTGGCAATGGTGGGGTGGCAGTAGTAAGTTCTTTATTAGTGTTTGTTGCAAGAAAATGGGGCAATGTATTTTATGACTGGATCTGGGTTCAATTTTCTTTCACCTTTAAAGTTTATTTAGGTCAAAATGAATGTGGAAATAGCAATGAAAAGTACATCTTTTTTTTTTAATGTTTGTCATATCGTGTTCTGAACAGAACTCGCGCACGCAGCCCCCCGCACCCACACCATTTCAGTGACTAATACAGCGACGATAAGTTATTATCCGTTAGATTTAGGTGGGGTTCTGTTAGTTGATTATTGGTCCAGAATAACTTGTTTAATGAAAAACACATTTTAACTAGATTATTGGAGATGATGACAAGCATTACTTAGACCCAGGGTGGATTATGCAGTAGTAGTATGATTCTCGTACTAAAAAAAAAACATAGATAAGACCTAAAGAATATAAAGAGCAGTAAAGAGCTGGTTTAAGCATATAACAGACAACGTACCAGCAGATAAGACTGGAAAAGTTAGGGCTGCCGTCCTCAAAGAAGAGGTGACAATTGCAGTGTCCAGGGTGGCGAAGGGTGTGTACAGTACATAGAGGATCTGCTTGTATGGGATAGGTAGCCTAAGCAGCTACAGGATGTGAAAAGAAATTCAATTATTCAGATGCACGAATCAATGGAACAGCCTGGATAAAAAGGTTGTCCACTCAATAAACTTAAATGATTTTAAAGCAAGTTTGACAGATTGAGACTCAGACAGAACGTGCCAATTACTTTACTTCCCTTCCTCTTTACTTGCCCCTCCTCTCCACATCCTCCTGCTCTCAGCCTGCCTTGCCTCAAATACCATATTGTTCTCTCAAAGCCAGCAGCCTCATCATGCAAAGCCATACACTGCAATGCCTTACCTTACCTTCTATTCCTTACTTTCTTATTCTTCTTTGCCTCATCTTCTTACCGTTAATCATACCTCCAACCCTTTCCCATACCTTTCAAACCGAATCATCCGTCATTTTCAAATCGAATCATCCGTCATATTTTCAAACCGAATCATCCGTCACTGGAACAATCTTCCTTCAGAATTAGTAAATGCGAATACCATCAACTCCTTCAAATATAGAATCGACCGTCACTTCGCTGCGTCAGGAGTGAACGGAATATCGAGGTGCTTTTCATCTGCTCCTCAATGTCGAGGTGCTTTCATCTGCTCCCCAGGCCCCAAGTGGCTATCGAGCACATTAAATCACCAAAGCGGGCAATCTCGTAATGACCCAGTAGGCTTTCTGTTGCCTGCATTTCAATGTTTCCATATTTCCATCTTCTTTCCTCCACGTTCCCTATTCCTTACATTGATGGCACATAACAGCATAAATGCTGAACTACGGAGCAGGTGTGTTGTGGAATGGGTTGTGAATATGTAATATAGCATGGGAGCCGGGTGAGGTGCTAAGCCGTAAATTGAGAAATGCCACCATTGTGCCACTGTGAAAACGGAAAGGAAGTTATAAGGGAAGAAATGTACTCAGTGCGATAGGTAAGATATATGGAAAGGTTTCAAATAATAGGAAGGTTTTAAAGTAGAGGATGAAAATATCCTTAAAAAAAATGGCAATGAACCTGAGAAACGGGAGGGAACGTGTGGATAGAAGTTGAACTGCACTGAAAATGATGGTTGAAAAGTACCAAGAGAAGGATAGGAAGCTGTTTGTGGAGAAGGCCTGTGACAAGGCTGACGGGAAGAGTTTTTAGAATGTCTTGGATGTATATAGTGTGTGAGAGCATTTCCTAAGGGGATCGAATCTTTCCACAAGGATGCCGGTGCCTCTGTAAGCTTGGATGGGAAGGGAGTTTTGCGGTTGGCATGGGTGTGAGACCGGGATGTTTAGCTAGGGCTGTTTGTTTAAATGTATGGTTGTATAAGGGAAGTGAAACCCAAAGTAAAGGAGTTGAGCACAAGGATGAAAATAAGTGGTATGAGCAATCCAGGGTGACAGGCCTATTTGCAGCTTGGAGTTTTAGTCACTTTTAGGCAAAAAGTCACTGCAGAAGATTGTGGATGAACTTGACAGGGTGTGTAAGAGGAGGAAGATGGAAGTAAATGTTGGAAAGAATAGGTTACGGTATTTGAGTATAAATGTAGTAGTCATTAAAAAGATAAGATTAAGAAAACTAAGTTACTTGGTTCAGATAGATATTTTCTCGCATGTATTAAAGAAAGCTAGGGATAAAATTTCCAAACCGTTGGCCAGCATTTAAAAATCTCAACACCAGAATAGAATGGAAAAAGCCAAATGCTGTGCCTGTGCTCATGGAGGTAGAATTGGTGGAGTCGACACGGCCCGCTAATCCCATTCATTGAGGCGAAGCTGACGAACTGTCAAATTTACGGCCAAAAGATGGGGGATATGCCCGGCCCGGTTGAGAACTCACGCCCACTACCTCCAGACCCCGTCTCATCCATTATGATGGTGGTGTTTTTTATCACCGTTCATTTATTGATGTGGTATATATTTCAAAAATACCTTTTATATTACCAAGATATTTTTGTAAAACTTAAAGGATAGACATAACTTGAAAACCTCACTTCCAAGACCTCACTTATAAATAGGACTTGGCTGCAGCTTTATCTGAATTAAAAATGTCTACTACGATCAATCCATACAGCGGCGGAAATCAAGACCTCGTAGGCCTCTCGTAGGCCTTGCGGAAAACCAGGTGGGCGAGCCTGGCCGAGCCCAGTAAGAGGGAGCCTGACCTGACAACACCTGACACCTGGCCATAAAAATGACAGCTCAGGCGGATTTACTTAATTGGGCTGATGGCTACTCCACCAATTTTACCTCCATGGCTGTGCTGGTATCTAAGAGGGGGGGGGGATTAATATAAAATGTCAAATTATAGGAAAATTGTCATTTATTGTTAGAATTATCTGTGACCATCTAGAAATATAACTTGATCAATGGCTTCCAGCATGGGTTCATTAAAGGTAAATCTTGTCTAATGATTACTAAACAAGAAATGTAACCATACTGTAAATAAATCAAGCAGATGTAGTTCATCACTGACAAATACAGCAGCCTAGGTGTAGGAAAAAATAACCTCCAAAGTAACTTTTTTTTTTTTTTTTTTACAGCAAAGGAGACAGCTCAAGGGCACAAAAAAGTAAACATTAATAAAAAAAAAAGCCCGCTACTCGCTGCTCCTAAAAAGAATCCAAAGAGGTGGCCGAAAGATAAGTCAGTTTCGGGAGGAGAGGTGTCCTGATACCCTCCTCTTGAAAGAGTTCAAGTCGTAGGCAGGAGGAAATACAGATGAAGGAAGATTGTTCCAGAGTTTACCAGCGTGAGGGATGAAAGAGTGAAGATGCTGGTTAACTCTTGCATAAGGGGTTTGGACAGTATAGGGATGAGCATGAGTAGAAAGTCGAGTGCAGCGGGGCCGCGGGAGGGGGGGAGGCATGCAGTTAGCAAGTTCAGAAGAGCAGTCAGCGTGGAAATATCGATAGAAGATAGAAAGAGAGGCAACATTGCGGCGGAATTTAAGAGGTAGAAGACTATCAGTATGAGGAGAGCTGATGAGACGAAGAGCCTTTGCCTCCACTCTGTCCAGAAGAGCTGTGTGAGTGGAGCCCCCCCACATGAGATTCATACTCCATACGAGGGCAGACAAGGCCCTGTATATGGACAGCAACTGTGCAGGGAGAAGAACTGGCGGAGACGGTACAGAACGCCCAGCCTCGAGGAAGCTGATTTAGTAAGAGATGAGATATGAAGTTTCCAGTTGAGATTTTGAGTTAAGGATAGACCGAGGATGTTTAGTGTTGAGGAAGGTGATAGCTGGGTGTTGTCAAAGAATAGGGGATAGTTGTTTGGAAGATTGTGTCGAGTGGATAGGTGGAGAAACTGTGTTTTGAGGCGTTAAGGACACCAGGTTCTTCTTGCCCCAATCGGAAATAATAGTAAGGTCTGAGGCTAAGCGTTCTGCAGCCTCCAGCCTTGAGTCGTTAAGTTCCTGAAGGGTGGGTCTTCTATTAAAAGAAGTTGAATAATGCAGAGTGGAATCATCGGCGTAGGAATGGATAGGACAGTTCGTTTTGGAAAGAAGATCATCAATGAACAACAGAAAAGAGTGGGAGATAGGACAGAACCCTGTGGGACACCACTGTTAATAGATTTAGGGAAGAACAGTGACCGTCTACCACGGCAGAAATAGAACGGTCAGAAAGGAAACTGGAGATAAAGGTACAGAGAGAAGGATAGAAACCGTAGGAGGGTAGTTTAGAAAGCAAAGATTTGTGCCAGACCCTATCAAAAGCTTTTGATATGTCCAGCGCAATAGCAAAAGTTTCACCGAAACGGCTAAGAGAGGATGACCAAGAGTCAGTTAAGAAGGCTAGGAGATCACCAGTAGAACGCCCATGGAACCCATACTGGCGATCAGATAGAAGGTCAGAAGTGGAAAGGTGCTTTTGAATCTTACGGTTAAGGATTGATTCAAAAGCTTTAGATAGACAAGAAAGTAAAGCAATAGGACGGTAGTTTGAGGGATTGGAGCGGTCACCCTTCTTAGGTACAGGCTGTGTGAAGGCATACTTCCAGCAAGAAGGAAAGGTAGATGTTGACAGGCAGAGGCGAAAGAGTTTGACCAGGCAGGGTGACAGCACGGAGGCACAGTTTTAAGGACAATAGGAGGCACTCCATCAGGTCCATAAGCCTTCTGAGGATTGAGGCCAGAGGGCATAGAAAACATCATTTTGAAGAATCTTTATAACAGGCATAAAGGAGTCAGAGGGGGATGAGTAGGAGGAATATGCCCAGAATCGTCCAGAGTGGAGTTTTAGAAAAGTTTGAGAGAATAGATCAACCTTAGATAAAGATGAGACGGCAGTGTTGCCGTCAGGACTGAGGAGTGGAGGGAAAGATGAAAAAGTGAAGTTGGAGGAGATGTTTTTGGCTAGATGCCAGAAGTCACGGGAAGAGTTAGAGAAAGCAAGGTTTTGACATTTTCTATTAATGAAAGAATTTTTGGTTAGTCGGAGAATAGATTTGGCACGATTTCGGGCAGAAATGTAAAGTTCATAATTAGCATTAGTTTGAAGGCTCTGGTATCTTTTGTGAGCTACCTCTCTATCATTGACAGCACGAGAACAAGCGTGATTAAACCAAGGCTTTTTAGCGTGAGGAGTAAAGAAAGAACGAGGAATGTATGCCTCCATTCCAGAGACAATCACCTCTGTGATGCGCTGAGCACAAACAGAGGGGTCTCTATCCTGGAAGCAATAATCATTCCACGGGAAATCGGAAAAGTACATCCTCAGGTCGTCCCACCGAGCTGAAGCAAAATGCCAGAAGCATCGCCTCTTCGGTGGGTCCAGAGGATGTACAGGAGCGATAGGACAGGATGCAGAAATAAGATTGTGATCGGAGGAGCCCAACGGAGAGAACAGTTTGACAGAATAAGCAGAAGGGTTTGAGGTAAGGAAGAGGTCTAGAATGTTGGGCCGATCTCCAAGACGGTCAGGAATACATTAGATAAGTTCTTGGTCACATCAGCTGCAAAAAGGATTTTGGTGTGTGACTAAAAATCACTCTGCAAATAGTCTTGAGCTTTATTTCTAGAAGTGTTAGCAACTGGACCAAATAAATTATCCTCAAAGTGTATCTGGGTCCAGTTGGTGTTCATTTTTGGTGCCACTCTTACAAGTTGTATAGATTCCCTCGAGGCAATACATAGAAGAATGACCAATATGATCCAAGTACTACTTGGAAATTTATACCATATAAAGAGAGGATTTGATGAGATAGATTTGTGGCAACAAGTGAACCAGATGGCTGACATTAAGATTCAAAAGTTACAATTATTTATAGTTTTCTCCTTCAGAGGTAATTCTTTTATTCCCCGTATTTCAAGTCTAAAGTAGTTTTGTATTCAAATATTTCAAGATTAAAAAGGGATGACTGTTCATCTATTACTTTTTCCACTTCAGATATTTGAAGTCAAAGGTAATATATTTTTTCAACTTAAAAGTTTTCCTCTGTTCATAAGTTTAGTACAGTAAAACCTCTAAATAAGCAAAATATTTCTTTAATGGCAGTTTCAAGTTACATAATTACTTGTTTTAATAAATATGCAATTCAATATTGCAAATTCTATTAAATAAATAAAACATTTGTTGCCAGGTTTTATGCAACTTTGAGCATCTAGTGCCAAAAGACATTTATGGGTGTATCTTAGGTGTACTTAAAGTTTGCAGCTTACTGAACATAAGGTAATTAAGTTCTTTAGTGTTTATACACAAATCAAATTCTGTCATGCTATGTAAGCCAGCAAAACTAAACACATTTTCTCAGTCGAAGTCTAGGGAATCAATGATTCTTCAGGTGAAATCTCTCCTCCTCCAGCAGAATGGAACAGATGACCGCTGAAGTTTGACTGATGGATGGCTGGATTATCTTCCACCACTGTGTATACAAGGCATCTGTCTCACCATCCAGGGTGCTCGTTGGTGGTCTGCAACACCTGAAGGAATGTCACAAGCTTTGACTGAAACCACAGTTTGTTGAAGGATGGCTATGCTGGTAGGGCCCACAGTACAGCTCATCACACCACACTGAAAGCAGTAGCAATGTTGAAATTAAGACTAGTTCCCACTTCATCAGCAACAGTGAAATTAAAGAACATAATCAAGTAAGTGAACTTAACCTGGTAGCAGCGACAGGCCAAATTTTTGCAATGATACAAACCCCACAAAATGGATGATGCATAAACTGATCACAAATGCGTTGATATACATTATGAAATGGTTTGTGCGAGTAATAATTTCTTTTCACTTTTCTCGCTTAGAGGGCCCTTTAAGAAATGTGATCCCGCAGCTACCTGGTTAAAGATCTATGTTCGTTTCATATGTTTTCTGTAATGAGCTATTATTTGTGTTGGTAAATTTTAATAGATACTAGTGCAGACTTCTTGTCTATCAGGTATTTTGAACCAAGTAGTTTTTATTAGATGTACTTTAGGCCTAAAAATGCATATTTTCTATATATTCTTTTTTTTTAAGATTTTAGACTTATCAGTGATATTTGTCAATTTTATTGATAATTTTGCCAGTTTACTGCTATTACTGAAGAATTTTAACACTCACCTTAACTGGAATGTCAAGATAACATTCCATCACAATTTTTCATAAGTGGACGTAGGCAAGTCATATCAAACATAGCACTGATAACAGATAGACAACAAAAGTAACAGTGGCAACCCAGAGATTGTATAAGTCAGCGCAGGCAGAGGACCAGGTGTCGAGATGAAATCAAAGCTTTTGCTGGAGCAGATGGAGTACACTAATGTCAGATAAAGGTCGATAACAGTAGGAAATTCCTCTGTCCCACAGTGGACTTTTAATGGGTGATGATGATTGCTATAACTGTGCATGACCTCTGTGCTCATCTCAATTTTATTGGCCCCCCCCCCCCAGGTTTTCCTAACTACCCATTTATTGACTACCCCTAAAAAGGAGAATGAACAGCTGTGTATGATAACTACTACACCATGTAGTTGCCATTTTTGGCCAACTAAAATATACCCAAGTCTACACCTAGCCTATGTAAACATATAAAAAAATTATAAATAACACGACTCAAATAAGCCATTTACTGAAAAATCCCAGCTTTTGGCGACAGGCAGGATGCGAACGCATGTCCTCCTGGATGCGGCTGACTTTGTCAGATTGCTTCGTGTCGGCACAATTCCAGCCACAAAAATATCCCTCACTCAAAATTAGCAGTATTTTTTTTTGCATATCAACCATTATTATCTTTTTTTTTTTCAGTTAATCAACAGGGGCATACACCAGGAGGTGCATTGCCTCACCCACCCCACAATGACAAACCTGGGGCTAGTCTCCATGCAGGCCTTCCCATCCCAAGTATATTTGATTACAAGATCTAACAACTTGCTCAAGCCACAATATTTGTGGGTGTTCCCTCCTTCCCTCAGGATTCTCTTTCGGAAACAACCCTGTGAGCAGGGTCAGCTTTTGAGTACATGCCTGTATAGCCGGAGTTGGTGTTCATGGACCATGCAGGCAATAGGCCTCGAATCAGTCTCATGAAGTTAACACTAGTTTGACAGTCACTTCAGTGATATGATTCTGCATAAGCTATTTACAAAGACATCACTCTGCCTCCTCAAGTCACTATTCAGTGCCCATGTCTCAGCCATGCAAGTGTCGAAAAGTGATGGGGCAAAGACACAGTCTTACCTCATTTACATGTTCACAGGAGAGAGGCTGGACACACACACCCACACTTCACAGCACTTTCAGTCCCAGAGTAAGACCAATGGTCATCGCAGGAATCCCATGAGTCACAGCAGCTCTCTAGAGTGCTGCTTGATGCACTTGAATCAAGTGCCTTCCTGAGATCTGGCTGCAAGTATCCCTAGTCAAAACTAGTATCAGCACTCTTACAAGTACATGAAACACGAGGATATGATTATAGTTCACTAACTAGGCATGAACTTGGAACTGCTCAGGTCTCTGCAGCTTCGGCAGCTAGTTGCAGATGCACATGAACAATAGATGGGCAAGCACCTTGCCAAGCACACTGAGCAGTGTAATACTGCTGTAGTCGTTGCAGTCCCAGCTGTTTTCTTTCCAGATTGGGATGGCCAGTCCCCTCTAACAGGCAGGAGGAATGATGCCAGATTGCCATATGAAAGTGAAGACCACATGCAACCTGCAGATCATGGCCTCACCTTCAACTTTGAGCAGCTCCACACTGATGTTACAAATACCAGCTGCCTTTCCACCCATCAACCTTGCATATCCCAATGTCAACAGAGGATGGTCTTTCATCAATAGGTGGATCACCATCCACTGTTTGCAACTCAGCAGCTGAAGCTGCCCGTTCAGAGGGTTCACCTTGTATAACTGCTCAAAGTCCTCAGTCTAATGAGCCTTCTGCCCATCCATGTCTGACATAAGGCAACCATTTGTTGTTTGGATTTTGCTCACCTGAGAGGCAGGTTCAAAGAGTTTCTTCAGGGCTCATTTGGCAGGTTGGAAGAGTTTTATTTTTTTTATTTTATTTATATATTTATTTATTTTTTTTTTTACGTCTCCGCCTATTGCGCTGGTAGGCTTGCTTGAGGGGCCTGGATGGTAGTCGGCCCCAGCCCGTCATTGCGCAGGCAAGTATTTATAGTGGCGCCATCTTCTCTTGGCTCATGCTGCCCCCCGGAACTCCTTCTTCCTTCAGGACAGCATGTGGGTAGTTTTAAGCCACTCGGCGGTGACAAAAATCCGAGGTGGTAGCGTGGGGATTCGAACTCATGTTGTCCATCATGCGGTGAATGTGGGCCCAGCACGCTACCACTTCAGCCACCGCCTACCCATTTACATTGAAATGGCTCTAAACATCCTCAGCAAGCCTCCTGACAAGTTTCTCCTTGTGTCTGCCCAGGAGACCTCTAGTCCTATATGTGGCAGAGTCCAATATCAGACCCTATTTCCAGCAAGTCTGGCAGTGTGACTCCTCAAAATGATACAGCGTCTCCTTGAAGCAAAACCATTCCTCGAATTCAGATGCACTCCAGTGCACTCCTTTGTAGCTTGAAGAATTTCACGTCTGAAGGTATCTCAGTTTTATAGGGTCGTCAAGGGCACTGAGCACATTGAACTTATTTGAGACTGTCACTGCATACTCATGAGCACAAGGCAAGTCTTTCATTCACAATGAAACAATATTGTTACATCTTGAGATTCTTCTCAACTTGACATAAAGATTGAGTGTTCCAACAATGTCGGTTACAACAAACTCAACACTCCAGAAAACCCTGTAGTTCTGGAGGATCTTCTTGAGTGCTTACAAGGATGTGATTAATCTTTCCAGAATTGCTATACCTAGTCCAGCAATCCAGCTCTGGTCTTCTCAACCTCCAGAATCTTCCAAAATTCAGGAGGAGAGAGCTGTTGGTGCTCCTGGTACTAGAACCATGGGGACCAACACACAACTTAAAGAAAGTCAACTCTGTCAGTGCCAGCGTAGTTCGTTTCATTTCATCTGTCCATTCACAAAGCGTGGATTCTGAGAGAAGTGGCACATGCGCATTGTAGCTCATGATAAAAACTATTTCGTCAGTAAGAGATTTGAATGTTTATATTTTCAAAGAACCCTCACACATTCTTGTATAAATCCCTAACATGCCAATTTGCATCGATAATATACCATACAAGCAGATGAAAGACAAGCTTGTATCAATCAATCAAGTCAGATCATACATGAATGAACACTAATTAACCCTTTCCTTGCGCGCAGTGTGGACGCAACTATCCCCTCAGGCATAGTCGGGCAGGCCAATTCGGGGTCTCTTTTAACCTCTGTATCTCAAAAACTATTCATCACAGCTAAAAACCAAAAACACCATTGGAAAGAGGAGGTCCAGATCTATAGGAGCCGGTTATGTATGCCTCTCTTGCGAACGTACATGCACGTTCAGGGAGTGTTGAATGTTAACACTTACGTAAGTGCGTGCTTGATGATCAGCCATATTGAGGGAACTGCGGACATCTTTTCTTCAGATTCTGGCAAGGGAGCATTGCCAACTGCAATATTTACAACTATTTGGTCAAAGAATCAGTCGGTGATAGGTGAAGCTATGCAAAAATGCCGCTATATTGGGCAAGAACATCCACCAGTTACTCGTCCGTAGATTTGCCGCACTGGGCTTATATAATTTTCCACCAAATTTAGTGAAGAACCCACTCAATTGGCAATCCTGTGTTGTGAGAATTAGTGTTGGAACACACTCATACGCGGGAGATTTGAGTGCGGGTGGAGGTCGCAGCGGGCGTTTAGCGCCACCAGCAAATACGCCTAACGCCTGCTGCAAGCGTTTAGCAATGAAAGGGTTAATAAGCTTTATCTCATTTCAAGTACAGAAAAAGACATGAAGTTCTGAAAGTATAATTAAAAGGTATTTTAGTAATATATTGCATGTGAACCACATGGGTAATATTGGAAGTAGCGTGAAATATTGCCGAATGTGATACTAGGCTATTTCAAATATACTTAGGGATTTACATGCACTAAATAATCAAAATAACTTTTATTTGCACTGACAAAGGCAGATGTCTTTTTATGTACCTGAAGTGAGCTAAATAATTATAGTTTTTAAAAGCCATTGTCCATTAGAATATGATCTGACTAAGCTGTTTGATACAAGCTTATCTTTCATGTGCTTGAATGGTATATTGCCAATGCAAACATGCATGTTTGGGATTATATAAAGTGGGTTTTTTTTATACATAAACATTCAAATATATTCCCCCCAAAAAATTTAATATTCATTACAACAATGGATGTTCACTCAATCATGAACTAGCATTGCACGTGTGCCACATCCACACTCGCGAATGAACAGATGGAATGAAACCGACTATAGTAGCGTTAAAGTCATCCATGACAGTGAAACTGTCCTGTGGGGGCACTGGTCTAATGCTGAGCGAGTGCAGAGTGTAACACCACCACCCTCAGTTTTCATCATCAGTTACTGGCACATATAGAGTTGTCTCTGAGTTATATGTTGGTCCCCATGGCTCTGGCACCAGAAACTTAGTTCTTGCCTCCTAAACTTTGGAAAATCCAGAAGTCTGAGGGTTGCTGGTTCCTGTTCCAGAGACATGAGCCTCACCGATTGACTTGGTATAGCAATACTGACGGTATGGTTAAAGTGATCAAGTACATCCTCATTAGTAATCTTTGGAGGATCCCTCAGAATGGTACGGTTTTCCGGAGTGCCAAGTTCTTTGCCACCAACCACATACTTGTTGCAACACTGAGGATACACATCAGATCCAAGAAACTCTCAAGATACATTCCTCTGGGATTCCATCTTGAGAAACTGAGGGACCAGGTGTGTGCTCAGGAGTATGTAGTGGCAGTCTCAAATTGGTTGGAGGACCCTGGGGAGTTGTGGGATAGTTTAAACATGAAACTCTCAAAGCTGCCAAGGACTGCATTTGAGAGCGTCCAAGGTATAGGAGTGGAGTTGCCTCGAGGGAGACACTGGAGAATAGAGGAGAATCATACTGCCAGGATGGCTGGGGACTGAGCAATACATGACTTTGTCACAATGGACTAGAACCTTTCTGAGAAGGGATAAGAAGATTTATGTCTCAAGTCTTGCGGAGGAAGTCGAGGGTTGTCTTAATGTAAATGACCTTAGACTTGCCATCTTAGCTCTGAAGAATCTCTCCTCCAAATCTACAACCAAGACAAGTACTCTGAATGGCTGATGGGAAGAGAGTATCAAATGCAGATGGGTATCTGGGTCATTGGGCTGAGTACTTTGAGCAGCTGTACAAGGCAGACCCCCTAAGAGGATAGCTCCCTCTAGCTGGTTTGCAGATGGTGGCTGCTGATACACCAAATAACTCCCTTTAGCTGGTTTGCAGATGGTGGCTGCTGATACACCAGATAACTCCCTCTAGCTGGTTTGTGGTTTGCAGATGATGGGTGGTGATCCTCTAATGGACAAAACACCAACCCTCTCTTGTGAAGGTGAGAGAGGCTGTGAGGAAGTTGAAGGGTGGAAAGGCAGCTGGGATCAGTAATATCAGTGCAGATATGCTGAATGCCAGGGGGTGAAGACATGATCTATAGATTGCATGCAGTGCTGTCTGCCATGTGGCAGTTCAGTGCCATTCCTCTGGAGTGAAAAAGGGGGATTGGTTGTCCGTCTGAAAAGGGGACCAATAGAACCGCAACAATTACCATGGTATTATCCTGCTCAGTGTGCCAAGCAAAGTGTTCACTCATCTTCTGCTGATGCGAATTGAAATCTCATCTAAAGTTTCAGAGACCTGAGTAGTCAGCATGCCCAGCAAGCCAACGACTGACAAGATCCTAGCACTTCACATCCTTGTGGAATACCGATGCGAATTTTAATAGAGGCTACTCACAGCTTATATCAATCTCAAGAAGACATTTGACTCAGTGCATTGTAAGGCACGCTGGGACATCCCGTGAATCTGTAGGATTCCTGCAAGGATTATTGACCTGATGACTGGACTTTATTCTGGAACTGAGAGTACTGTGAAGTGTCAGGGAGGCATTTCCAGCTTCTTCCATCCTGATTCAGAACTGAGGCAGGGGTACGTTCTTGTTCCATTACTTTCCAACACTTGCATGGGCTAGGTACTATGCAAAGTTGTTGCAGAGCATCTGTTGGTGACATCATGGTCACCGAGCTTCTTAATTAATGCTGATGATGCTGTACTTCTCACAGAATTCACTGAAGGTCCTGGTGATGGCTCTCACAGTGCTGCATGTGGTGATGTCATTTAGGTCACCAATAGTTTCACATACCTTGTAGCATCATGCATAACAAGGGTGGATCTTACCAGGAACTCAGTCAATGGATTAGCCTGGCCCATGGTATTATATGGACTTGCTCAGCACAAGTATATGATGTTGTTGATAGTCCTTGAACATCAATTCTAACTATATGGGCACGTGGCATAACTCCCTGAATGTTGATCCTGCCCATAGCATTGTTTCCATACAAGACAAGCCTGAGTGGAGAAGACCAAGGGGACACTCACATAACTCATATCTGAGGGTAAGCTGACTGATCCTGCCAGGAGGGACTTTGAATGGAAAGGGTAGCTGCATGGAGGCCTGCTCAGAGGGACTGTCTGGAGTGGAGGTGGTGGGTGAGTGAAGCAACATGCTGCCTGAAGTATGCTCCCAGTTAGTTAGTTTGGATGTGGAAATATCCTCCATGACACACTTGCCTCCTCTCCCCAGCTTGAACTTTTGAACCTTGTATATGTTATCTGAAAGGAAGATATCTAGACAAATTACTGTATAACACAATGTTACCCAGCATGAAGTCACTAGCCAGAGGAAAACCATCCCACATTGAAATAAAAGTTAACTATGACAAATTAGAGTATAATTCAACAACCAACAATACAAAGATTGAGCAACAGTATTAGAATAATATAAATCTTTGCCAAAACATTATTACATGTATATGTACTTTGTAATGGGAACACAACCCTTCATTCTCCAAACACCTATCAGCACCAATTCATTGCTCATGTCTGAGCCAGCAAAAAGGGGCTTTTACACAATTCATTGTTTTCATTAAGAAAATTACTGAACAAAATAAATTCAAATCCAAGAAACATTTATATATGCTACTGGTCATCTTTCTAATTAATATTCATCATAACTTCAGGAAATCTACTTCACCAAGCTGCTCTGATATTACTGATGTTCAAGACACCAGTCAAAGGCATTCTGGAAGAGTTTACTCCAGGGAGCAGTCAGTCTGGGAGACTGTCCAGGTGGAGACAACAATGGAGGAGCCAAGTGTGGCCACTGCCAGGTGAGGACACATCTCTCGGGGTGAGGCATGAGGGCCAAGTGCCGGCCACAGGCTGATGTTATGCCTGCTACCCCACCTGAAACAAATACATTACTAAACATGTATTCCATTTGGACTATAGTCAGTTTTACAAAAGATGGCAGGGATAATCCTACAGGGATGAACTCATGGACTTGGCATCATTGCTTCGGTGATGGTCTCTATGATGCTCATTGGCCTGTTGTTTACTAGATCTAACCTGCAGCAAATTTTGTTTGCCATGACATCGTCTACTGTCTCTCCCTCTCTGCTACCTCTTAAATAAAATCAACACTGTTGGTATCTAAATGTAGTTATTCTTATAATCACTCTTCTCTATAGCTATTTAATTCCCACAAATAATGGAGATACAGTTCAGGATTAATGATAGATGAAAGAGAAGGTTTTTGCCTTAATGACTATGACTACGTTGCAACACTACACATTATGACTAAGACAAGACTAAAAATATACCAAATCTTACAATAAACTAGTTAACAAATGACAATGTGTGGATTGTAGTTCACCATTTTGTAGTAGTATGACAAGTTATCAGGCCTTAAATATAAATATATATCAATTTGCCACTTAAGTAGCTTGACATTGTCCGTCCACGTGCAGTTATGAATGTCGTTTCAGATTTATCTACAATAGTTCAAATGGCACATATTTATCAAAGTTATTAAGCAATTAGTTTCTATTGGTACAATCTGTTACCTTAAAACTCAAAAAGGGTTTTGATAAGAAAAAGTCAATTTCAGAACAAGTTAAGAATCGGCAAATGAGCTCACAGTACCATCACCCAAGCAATGATACCAAGTCCGCCAGTCCCTCACTGAAGGATTATCCTCGACAACTTTTGTGACACCGACTAGTGTTGAGGATGCAACACTTCAATACCACTTTCTAATCCACTATCGGCAATGTGATACATTTACTCAGAAGCTGATAGGCATGTAAATGTAAATTCTGAGAAATAAACAAGATTCTTACAGAATAGACCGAGATAATGTCTTTATCTTGAGGTGCTGTTATCCTCTTGATCTGAGAAAGCTGAAAGTGAGCAGAGGAGATTTACCTGGAGAGCCATTGGGGTTGAAGGGATAGCGTTGTGTTGGCTCATCATTTGGACCCAAGTAACGCAGCGCCACACACCCGCTGGTCTCCATCGCATCAGCCACAGCGCTGCTCCAATAAGTGAACCGACCTGCACACACAATGCAATTAAGTGTTGAGTTCTGTACTAGTGGTTTACAAAAAGGAACAATGTCAGTATTCTAAGCAACTCTCACATGTGGGCACATACAGTGCAATACACACAAACATACAATAAGTTTCCTCATTAATTTTATACAGATTGGATTATATAAATGTGCAATGTATGTACTGTAAACAACTCATGCATGCACATGCAATATAACTCACACAACACTTTGCACACTGACCTTCCCCATGAGCCACCCACACCCCTAGTTTGGCTCCTTCCATTCCCTTCAGCAACACACAGTTGGTCTTCTCTATGCGGACTTTAGACCATCGTGACTCAAACCGACCCGAGTTGTTGCCTTTGAGAACCACAGCAGGAGACTTGGCTTCTGGCAGGGGTTAAAAGTAACACCCACAACAAAGCATTAGTAGAAATATAATAACTGTGTATTTACAATTCACACAAGTCTCTCTATCAATAACTCTGGTGTCTTATTTACTACAGGAATTTACCTTAAGTGTGTGTCCAAAGGCACAATAAATTACAAACTATCATATAAGTAACTGGAAAAATATTAAAAATGTCAAGTTACCGAAGTAGGTTAAGCCACCTCAGTCAGGTTAGAGATGTTTAACTGACTCACCACTGAGGCCAGGAGGGTCTAGCCAGCCAAGCAGTGCCATCAGCTGGCATCCATTGCACACACCCAGAGAGAATGTGTTGGGGCTATTGTGCCATGACTCAAGAGCTGTCCTCAGCCCCTCATGGCCACGCACCACCCCTGCCCAGCCCACTGCTGACCCCAACACGTCTGGAGTGGAAGAAAACGGCTTAAAACCAAATATCTAATAGCTGTTAGTAAAGTCATTCTCTATGCTGCTCTGACATGTACGTATGGCCACATCTCTAAGCTTTTATTTATTTATTTATTTTTATTTTTACGAAAGAATGCAACTTACCTGCATAGCTGAAGCCTCCTGGAAAGACCACACCCCTAAAGTCTTGGAGTAAGGTGCCCCCACCCAGAAGGTCTGACATGGTGACATCATGCACACAGAAGCCAGCCTGGAGTAGAGCTGACACCATCTCTCTGTCGCCGTTGGTTCCCTCCTCCCGCAGCACAGCAACACGGGCCACACTTACACTGCTCCTCTCTGGTCCTGCAGCACAAAGAAAAGAGTGGATGCAGAGGTTACAGTTGCTACTTGGCATCTGAAGCTTGAGTCAGAACATCTGTAACAAACAACTTTATCCACAGATTTTGGGGGGCTTATGGAGTCAATTTCAAATTACTTAGGTTTCTTGAAAATTACCATCATATTTTTATATTATGATCCTATACATTATTTTTTGAAGCATTTTTAAGACTGTAATCTTATATTTAATGTCAAATTACTTTAGTCAAGCAAATATAAGGTTAATTTCTCCCACCTAACACAAAGTCCCGATAAGAGAAGGGAACATGGTAAGCGGTGTGGGTGAAGCTCTCCAGGCTACAGTACTCCTGCCTGGCACAATTTGGGTTGGTCTGAAACCTTTCCAACTGGTAACTTGTTTCTTCCCAGTGTTTGGCAGCCTCCAGGAGAGTCATTTTTATAGAATCTTTTCCTCCAATGCGGACATCAAACTAGAAAGCAAGACAACGATGGTAAACTTTGAGTGCAAAACTTGTTTATAGCATATTTACTTTTTGTAGGTTCATAATTTCAATTGTATGTAAACTATTTAAAAATTTAATAAAATACTTTCATACAACAGGTTTGCTAATTTTTAACCTGAAGGATAAGCATCAGGGATATAGTGGATAAAGATGGGCTACCTGTGCCTGGGGTCCAGCGCTGGTGGTGGTGCCCAGACGACATGTGCCAGGAACACCACTGCTTGTAAACCTGCGCACTATATCAGGGCCTCGGCCGCTGCTCACCTCCATCACCCACCTGCAGGAACCTTATAGCATGACAGTGTGCAGCCTATTTTTTATATGAATGGGATCTGTCACTTCTCAAGAAATCTCTTAATTGACAAAGTTTGAACATGGTTATCACTGGTAAATACTACACAAGATTTGTGATTCATTTAGCTTTGTCAACAAACCCATTTTGTGTAACACCCTAGTATTAAAAAAGCAGACAGAAATATAGAAAACAGAAACAGAAAAAAAAGGATGCATTTTTCTTGCAAAGTATTTTCCAATTCTATAATAGCCATTAGGTTTTAACCTCAATGAATTGGAGTCTTTTGAATCATCTCATTTCAATGTGATGACAATGATCCAAAAAATACGATGTTGTAGGTAACATACCCAACTTCCTCACTGAAGAGAGCAGCAAGAGTGGGAGGTACTTGGTCTGTGGCTGTGGGTGGAGGGGCTGGTGCTGGGGGAATATCCACGTTGGCTCCTCCCCAGCCAGCCACACACATCTCCAGCAGACAGGTCACCAGCCCACCATCACTTATATCATGTAGTGCCAGAATAACATCCTCTGAAAGCAGTGAAAAAATGATCAGCATTTTTCACTTGAATGCCTTACCTGAAAACTATTTCAAAGATAAAAACTAAGAAAAATAATTATGAATGAAAAGTTCAGTGATTCACAAAGACTTGTATATTTATACACTATCGACAATGCCAACAGTCTTAATTAATAATTCTATCTTAAAAATTTAATGATGTAGATCAGAGAATACTGACCAGCAAGCAGCTGTTGAATAAGGTTGAATGCAGCAACAAAGGCTTCAATGTGGTGCTTATCAACATCTGGACAGTCATTCCCCACCTGGCCAAACACTTGTGCCAGTGCTGACCCGGCCAGTCGGGCGTGGCCTGGGACAGGACGCACCCACAGGAGTTCGCCAACCTCCCCTCGGCCCGGGCTCTTCAGGTCTGGTGTCACAACCTGTATCACAGACACTAACCTGCTTACTTGCACCACTTTTTTCTAATGTTGAGCTCAGACCTCTAAGCTGCATTTTTGTTCGTGGTATGCACAGTTTCATAAAACCAATAGATTGACAGCAGCTCATACTTATTTTCTTATGAAAATTTATTGCATCACAAAACATAATCATTGTCACTACCCATCACCCCTAACCAAGACTACAGGCATTCAGTGTCTCCTCACCTTGGTAATGTCAGGACATGGCGCATAAGTAGAGACGACCAGGCCCGGTGGTGCCTTCACTACCCCGCCCGACACTCTAGCAGCCATGCTTAGCGAGTCCTTCCCACCATCTACACCAACACCCACCGTCTTCAGGATTTCACACATGGCCTCACATGCTTGGTACAGTGACCAACCCTCGCCTGGAAGCTTGGCAGGCCACATCCAGTTAGCTGAACATTTCACATCCTGCCATCGTGAAAAGAAATAAATCATTAGTGTAAATGAAAAATAATATGCAACAGTTTGATATTCAAGGTTCTATTAATTGTCAATTTCTTGCTGCCATGGTTTAGGGTGTATTTGGAACCAAATCATTAAGCTCTTAGTGAATGAATCTCCCTTAACCCTTTCCATTCGTGATGCAGACGTCGGCATCACAGTATGGAAAGGGTCAAGAGGAAATGGAAGAGGATTAATCCTCTTCTAAACCTCTCAATCCTCCTCTAAATTCCTCTTAATCCTCTTCCATTTCCTCTTATGAGATTTAGAAGAGGATTAAGAGGAAATGGAAGAGAGGATTAAGAGTTTTAGAAGAGGAGTAACCCTTTCCATATGGTAACGCTGTCGGACGCCGACGTCGGCGTCGCTGGAGTGAATGGGTTAAGCCCCATCCACACGGGCATACAATGTCCGCTGCATACACATACAAAAGCAAGGCAGAGGCAAGTGAGCGAGCTGTGGATGGGCAAAACCCTCGCTTTTGTCTGTGTCTGCGGCAGACACTATATGCCCATGTGGACAGGGCCTTAGGAAGCCACAGACCTTTAGGTGAGAGACAGGAGCAGCTGCAAGGTTGGCCAGAGCCTCCAGCACCGTTAGACGAGCCCCAGCCTGAGGGTCCACCAGTATCTTCACAGGCTGCTCACCAATGCTAGTTGCAGTTCCTTCCTGTAAGTGAAATGCATTAGCCTCAGGGAGATGTGTTTATTTGGTATATATAATGTTTAAGTTGCTAAATATCAAACTATTCTAATTTTTGGATCTGAATTTCCCTCAATACTACAAGAAAAATGAGATATTTTTTTCCAACTCATGATTCCAAGGTAACTATAGAGTGCAAGTTAACAACTTTGCCAAACTAATGCATAATAAAAGTGGACAAATACAAAACTTAACCAAAATTAGGGAACATGAATAAGAACTTAAAATGTTTTTGGTGTGCACTTTACTCAGTTTTCTCCTACCTTGCTGAAGTATGATGCAGCAGTGACAGCAACATCAGCCAGCGGTGTGTGCAGGGGCCCAACACACTGCTGCTGAGCCACCAGGCCTGTCACTGATCGATCCACCTAAGGACACAAAACAGTAGTACCTCTTCTGATTATCCTGTGCCTTGCTTCTTATTTTTACAAACAAATAAGACTGCTTATTATCAGTACAAAAACCTATAGAGGTAGATTAAACACTTTTCCTGTTGTGAAGTCCTCAATTTGCCCATAAATATTTAATGTAGATTGACAAGACAAAATCTCTTCTAACCTTAACCCCTTCAATACAAGCAGACAAAACATAACCTCCATGCCATATCCTGGTTTTACAGACTACGTAGAATAGTCCAATGACCATGACGCACATACAGCGTCTCTAGGATATGGTTCGAGAGATGAAATGACTCATATACTGCGTCATGGTACTGAAGAAGTTAATGTGACAAGATGACAGTACTTCTAAAATTATATAAATCTTGCATTAAGTCTACTTAACATTCTCCTTTACCTTATTGGTGAGGTAGCGCTTGCTGGCAACAGATGGCAACCTTAGGACCTTCTCCAGCGCCTCTTGCACATTCAGGGATTCAAGCAACACCAGGGGCAGTAGCTCCACCCTCTCTTTGGTCCATGTAAATTGCTAAATGAAAAACATTTATAACACTGATTGAGGTATAGTAGTAACTTTTTCAATGATATGAAACTTTCAAATTCATTTTTTTTTTTTTCTCTCTTTTTTACATTAACCTAGATCACTGTCCCTTGTGATTATCGTCACAAGCGGAATTCCTATCAAGTGTGTACAAGAACCCAGGCAGTACCAATCTTCACCACCGACAAGTTTTCTGTCTGCAGTGTGATCTACATGTGAGAGGTAAGTTTGTTTTTGCTCCAGTGCATAAGTTTTATTTTCTGCTGCAAAAATGATTATCGTATACAGGGGCAGTGAAATAGAGGTACGTAAGGACACATTCAATTGTCTTTCAGGCATATTACAGTGTTTTAAAACTGTTTTTACACTGCCTGGAGTCATAATTGCAGGCAGAGGGAGGAGGAGTAGGCTAGACACCTGTACGCGCATGTGTCCAGTGCTCCGCCCAAGTGTGAGTAAAAGCCTGTATTGGTGTGAACAATTGTATACCAACCATTTTCTTCTTGTCAGTCAGTCATCATTGCTCATTTTTTTATTTCAAATTTCTTATTTATTCCCTATTTCTCTTTTCAACATAGTTGGCATCCCGAGGGAGGCGCAGAGGGTGGGGTGACAGGGATGAGTAGAGCGCCCCAGGTGGAAAAGCTGAACGTCCCTTCTCCCGCCACCTAAGCACCTTCCCCCCACTGTTAGTATATATTTTATGAATTCCTGTATTTTTCTTCTCATTTTTTCATACAAGAATGAACTATCCAGCAGCAAGACTATGATGCTGTAGGCCACTGTGCTGCAGCTCAGATGCCCCAGCTGGAAGTGTCACTGCCACACAGATACCCTAGGTAGTTGTTACTATTACTGTTATCATCTTTATCATTTACTTGCTCCACCCCAGCAAGCAGCAACGAGCTATAGGAGGTTCCAGACTTTTTTTTTATTATTATTAAAATATATTTGATCTTTGACAGCCTGGTCCATATCAACCCATGGTCCATGAGGCCTGGGGGTGCTGAGGCATCCTAGAAGACTATCAACCCATGGTCCATGAGGCCTGGGGGCGCTGGGGCATCCTAGAAGACCTCTCGATTCAACATTGGGCGAGCCAGGACTCTACCAGCAGACCTGCCTTACCAAGGGTCTTGAAAGGAACTTTTCTTCTTTTTTTACTACTGTTCCAGTTACAATAATTTTTTTGTGTGCTTAGCTCATTTTCCTTAGATAATACGTGCATAAACAAGTTCCAAAATGATAGTAGTTTCTTATAAAAATAGTTGTAATAAAATCTGTAATACACAGATTTTTGTATTAATTTTCAAACGGTTGTATACAATCGTATACAGGGACAGTGGCTCACGACTATTTGGAGGGACAGTAATCTAGAGTCAAACAAACTAGCAAAACAAGTAACCACATAATACCCTGGAGTAAATTCCTAAAGGCAATTAATGACCATCATTGTGGCAATTTACAAATGAGGTTTTGAGTTGCATGATTTACTGAGGAGCACAATTATATTATAAAAAAGCCACACTTTGTTTCTGTTAACTAAAAAGCTCATTGAGACAAACCTTCCTTGGCATCTTCCCCAGTACCCACTCAAGGTCCAGGTCCACTGGGTGCCTTTCTCCATGGCTGAGCAGAGTGGCCGCATCTTCCAATCGACCCTCCACTAAACGAACCTAAGGGAGGGGTCTCTTATCAATGTTTCCCTGGACTAAGCTGGAAAAGAATCATTACTTACACTAGCCTGGATCAACAGGAGTCATGGAATTACTATATCATGAGCACAAATGATAAGAAATAAATAGTGATATGGTAATACACATTCTTGCACAGATGTGGCTTCCCTGACAGTAGTGGCACAGTACCTTATTGTCTCTGGTGATGTAGCCAGTGGTGTCAACAGGGCACTTCTCCCTGGCAGCCACCTGGGCAAGGGCAGGGAGGTCACTAGGCTGCACCAAGAGGGCATTGGATTCCTGGTATTCAGCTCCCCAAACCTCCAGGGTTGACAAGGTGGGGTCTCCAAGGGTGAAGCTATCACGGAACACCACTCCACCAGACCCCTCCATCAGCTCCTTCAGGACATTAGCTGCAACAGGTTGGGGTCTTTGTGAGTGGATTATATGGGAGACAAATAACTGCACTAATTTAGTTTGTTTATATACATGATCGAGGACATGGTACGAGTTAAGTTGATAAAGATGGTGATGATGGGAAGAAGGGACTTGCAATATCTTCTTAACCTTTGATATTAAATACTACAACCAAAACAAGATCATGATGAATGCATGCAAGAATGAAAGCTGCAGGTGGTTTATATAACTACTTTCTATTGGTCCTAAACACTGCAACCATACAAGATACGAGAATAATTCCTTCCCCCGCTTTATCCCAAAAAACCCCAACACTGTAACAAGAGTTTAGTTTGCTTCACTCCTGATACTATTTTGCAACTACTGAAAAATCTGAATAGAGCCTCTCATATGAGACCTGATGGGATCGATCCCAAGCTCTGAAAGAATGTGTTTATGTGCTTCCATTCCCACTATACTGAATGTCCATTCAATCCATATATTGCAGTCACACTCAATCACTCAATCCTTGGAGCTGTCTATCATAATACCTAGAGGCAGAGTGACCATAGCTTTCCATCAACTCACCATTGCCTCCGGCCCCCTGGTCATGCAGTGCCATAATAGGGTTTACTTCCATTTCCAGACAGCCTCGAATGACCCTGTTCATCTTCTGCTCCATCTCTGGGTCACCTCGCTGGACTGCCCCAAGGTCACGTGTGGGCTCATTGTCCCCCTGAACCTAAAAACAAAAACATTCTCAGGGGGGCTGTTTTAAGTTCTCATAAGCCTGAGTTAGCTTTTGTTTACTGGAAGAAAAAGTAGCCTCTGGTTAACATGACTGGAAATTAATAACAAAGACAAGATTTTTATTAATTTTTAAGGCATCAAGTAACTAGAATTTGTTATCTACTGAATAAGTCATTGGTAGTTATGAAGATTAACATTGTATGCTCAAAATGCAGCAATGCAAAAGTAGTGAATCACTGTTAGTCATTGTGAGTGTGGTTGTGTGTGTGCTTACCTGTATGGACGAAGCAGCTCCACCACCTACCCCAATCCTGTACACTGGTCCACCCACTTTCACCACCCTAAAACCTGCACCAAACACAAGCCACTTAATTCCTCATTGACAGAAATGATCATGAAGTTCCCAGCAGGAGAAATTCATCTTAAGAATAAGTAATTTTTGTAAAAGCAAAATTTCTCAAAAATATACAAATGTGATACAGAAGTTAAAAGAGCAAAATAAACAGCATACCCTCTTGAGGTTGACTTTTCTTGACCATGGTGGCATCCAGGGTACCGAGGCCTCCACTGAACATTATGGGCTTGATCCATTCCCGTCGCTCTACACCACTTGGACCTCCTGGAGTGTGTAACAACAGTGTCCGGGCCAAGCCAAGGTTGGAGGTTAGGAATCTTTCAAATTTTGTTTCTCACTCAATTTCTCCACAACTTACCAGTATGTTTAAAAAAAAAACTTTCCAACTTTCCCTTATGATGAATAATAAAGATGGTTTATATTATTGACATATACTGTATATATCCTAGAAAATAAAATGGACCACAATCATAATTTGTGGTTCAAAAAAGTTGTCACTCACCCAAAAGAAGACCAAATGAGCGAGCGAACCCAGCAATGACGGGCTCACCAAATTTGTTGCCATAGTCTGAGGCTCCATTAGAGGCTTCTATGATAACCTCAAGTGGTGAAGCAAAATTACTGGGGTATTCTGCATTCTTCTCCTCCCAGGGCAAGTCATAGTCTATGTAAATGGAGGTGAGCATACTGAGTATTCTTCATATATCAAGATTGTTTCATTAAGGATACTGATACTATATGCATGATATACTGATACTATATGCATGATATAGTCTTCAAATTATTAATCAAGCTTTCTGTTGTTGAATATTTCAGAAAACAAAGTGATGACTCTGGTAAGCTGCCCTGCTTACCAGGGATCAGTAGGTTTCCAAAGCAGTAGCCAGCAGTGCCCGCCACCACATGTCCGCCCCGACCTGCCGCCTGCACATCACGGATCCGACCACCAGTGCCTGTTGTCGCCCCACTAGTGGAAGGGAAGGGGATACATCTTTAGTTCAGACGTTACCTTTTACTAACAACTTCTAAACAGGCTAGGGATCCTACCAATGACATGAAACCAAGTTAAGTTATGTATGTATAGAGAAAAATAATATAACAAAGGACATGAAATTGGTCTCAAGCTGTGGATATTACAAGCTGAAGTCAATACTATGAAAACACAACCTGCTAACATATGAAAAAACAATAAAATAGGAGCCCATTTATGTGTATTTGCATACACACACACGCCGACAACAGAAGCAAAAGGACGTGGACAGACGAGGCAGAGATCAACAATCTATTTTCCAGTCGATTAAGGCCCGAGCAACAGCTAAGTAGATTAGTCCCGTCTCCTAGGAGTCTAGGAATTGTGAGGAATATGAAAGAGCGAGAAGTGATAAATTTAACGGGAGGAGAAGGAGAGGAAGGAGGTGGGAAGGAAGGTAAACAAAGATTCGTCTTCTCCAAATCGGCGGGAAGAGGACTGGGAAGAGAATTTTAAGGGCTTCACGCCAAAATCAACAATGGAACCTACTATACAATGGAAAAGGATAAACAAAGTGGAGCAGGACTGTGACAGTATAGTGATAGAAATGAGGAAGTTGAAAGCAGTTTGGAGAAGTGATTCAGGCACTGACCGAAGTGAAAAAGAGAGATGATGAGGCAAGGAGAAGAGACGAAGAGACAAAGAAAATGGTGGAAAACTTGAGAAGAAATAATTGACTAAGGATCAGTTGGAAAGCCAAAAAGAAATAGCACAAGTGAAGATGAAAAAATTAAAAAAAGACCATGATATAAATTTTGAAAATGGAGAGAGGAGTGTAATGGGGACAAACGAAGACATGGAGAAGATGGAAGAAATGATAAAAAGAGAGGTAGCAAAGAAGATAGGAAATGATCAGCAGAGTGCGGGTGTAAATGTAGAGGAAAAGATTAAGGATGTGGTCAATGATGAATTGAAGGAGTGGAGAAGTGAAAAAGACAAGGAAAAAATGAGCTTTAGGGAAATTCTAGAACAACAGCAACAGGAACAGAGGCAAGACATAGAAAAAGAAGTTGTGAATGTACTAAAAAATAGAGAAGCAATGGTGAGGGACACGGCAGCCAAGAAAAAGTGTGTAATAGTGTTTGGTGTCAAGGAAGAAGAAAAAGACAGTGAAGGCTCAGAGAGAGAGAGTTACGAGAGGAGTAAGGTGAAAAGCGTATAGTGAAATATGAATACTAAAGAGGAGGAAAAGATAGAGGAAGAAGCAGATAAAATAACTAGATTGGGAAGATACGAGGAGGAAAAAACAGACCACTAAAGATAAAGCGAAGGTCCCAAATGGCAACAGAAACTATACTCAATAGATCATGGAAACTAAACAACTCTGAAGAATATAAGCAAATATATGTGAAGAGAAATATGTTAGAGGATGAAAGAATGAAAGCTAAGGAAATGATAAATGAAGTGAAAAAGAGAAATGATGAAAGATCAGAAGAATTTTTTTTGGAGAATGAAGAACGAAAAACTGAAGAAGTGGTGGATAGGAGGCAAAAGGAAGGAGTAAGGGTGTTGATAGAAAGAGGGGAAAAAAAGGGAGAAGGGAGGAAAGGTTTAAAAATTGCATAAACAAACATATATAGTCATATCAAAGAAAACTGAACTAACTGATTATTTAATGGAGAGTGATCCAAATATTATATGTATTGTTGAAACAAAGCTTGTAAAAGAACTGGAACTTGTGCTGGAGGGAAAGAGCAAGTACAACATTTGGAGAAAAGATAGGAAAGAAGGAAAGGGAGGAGGAGTGATAATGACAAAACAAAACTTGAAAGTGACTGAAGTGAGATTTGGAAATGACAGTGCAGAGGTGATGGCTGTGCAGGTACTGGTAAAAGGTGGAGAATAATAACATCATAACAGCTTATGTCCCCCTAAATACAAAAAGTTGGAATGAAGTAAGATATAACACTATGCTAGAAAATACAATACGGGCACTGACAGATGAAATAAAAAACAATAAAAAGGTAATATTAACAGGAGACTTCAATTGCAAAGAAGTGTAATGGAAAGATTGTGAGATTCCTAACAGACAATGGCATTTCAAAACATGGACTGAAGAGATGAAATAAAAAGAAGCTCTGATCCATCCCAGACTTAGAATAAGTGGCACAGTATGGTCCTCACACAGAAAAATATATATAAATAAGATTGAGAGAGTAGAAGGAGCTTTATCAAAGATAATTCGCAATTCAAGAGATCTAATGAGAAAAAAAAAAATCTAAAATAAAAAAAGAATAAATTAAAGCTGCCATCACTATGTATTGCCCGAAATTCCACTTCACTATACTTTCACACAACCTCCGCATGTTACAAAACACTAAATATTAACCCAAACTCGGAAAGGGCTTTATTAGAGCCAGGTATCAAACCCATGACCAGCAAGAAGGGTAAGCCACTCCATAACCAGTCTGCAAAAGAGGTACCCCCCTTGCAGAGTGAGTTTGAGAGGCTTTCCCCATCAAGTGGCTGAATCACTACAAGTGGAAAAATTCAAAGAAAGGTGACATGACTGCAGTGTTCAGGGTAATGATGGAGTAGATAAAACTGATGGAGAAGATTTGTTTACATGGATTGGGGAAGCAACAAGAAGACATGAAAACAAACTGAAGACAAGGGGCTTAAAGGATATCAAGAAATATAGCTTTCCATACAGATTCACAGACCTGCAGAATTGTCTGGACATGGAGATCATTCAGTATATGTATTACCAACCGAGACACTGGAATCCATGAGAGTAGATCAATTCCTATAAATCACAACGAAGTAGAATGCAACTAGGTAAATACACACACACAAACACATACCTGAAGGGAGCAACACCTGTGGGGAAGTTGTGTGTCTCGGCTGTAAAGATGAGGTGCCTCAGGCAGTGCTCCACCTTAACCTCAGAGGCAATGCGTGGGTCAGCTGGCACAAGGACAGGAACCTTCCATCCCTCAACACCACTGTTTGGGAGAACACAACAGTTATCTCACATATGGAGGAAAACTGGAGCTGTGACAAATTAGGTGTTCAACAGGGGCAACAAAAATAATCTCTTCCTTGCACAATAAATCTTAAGAAGAAATTAAAGGATCATCCTTGACATGTTCTCACTTGAGAAATGCCACCTCCAAAGAAATCTAATCAAATATTTCAAAACTTTGCATATGATCATTTTTTTTCAATCAACAATACCTTCCAAATGAAAAATAATAGTACTAAGCTTAAGAGTAAACAAATACATTCAGACTGCACCAAATTTTTTTCACCAACCTTGTTGGAAGAGAACTGAATAAGCTTCCACCTTCAGTCAGTCGGTGCAACATGACTGACTCGTATACAAAGAATCTCTAGTGCCACTTCCTTCATACTAACATTTGCTAAGGCAGAGATGCTATGTCTTGGTGGCCATTTGTATGAGGTTTCACCTGGGCTAACCCACTGTATCTGTGGTCTGACCATCTATGTAAAATGTAAATTATGTAAAACTAAGTCCTGCTTTGACTTGTTCCTCACCTGGAGTTGTCACTGAATGCAATAACATTATTTGGGTGAGTGGTGGCTGGGGTGTTGGTTCCTGCCACCATTTCCATCAACGAGCATGGCAGCTTCTTTCCATCTACCAAGTACTCACCCTGAAGAATCATCAGAGTCAGGTAAGGGGTTAGCAATATGTAGGTGGGTGGGTGAAGAAAAGAGTATAATTCATATTGTGCAAAGTGCTTCTCCCTGCTTTGTCAAACATTATTTCTATGAATTCCTCTCCTTGCATTCCACCCTTAAAAATCACCATTCAGACATGCTTTAGCAACATGGAACAAAAAGGATCAAAGTTTTTCTTTGATCCATAATTAAACATTTCCATGGCTTCTCTGCCCTCACCTTGAAGAACCAATGGCGTGAGTGCTCAGAGTTTGACTGAGCAAGGTCAAACAGCTCCACTGTTGTTGGATTTCGTTGTACCTTTGTCCTGAAGAGCTCGGTGTAGTAGCTAACATCCCAGTCATCAAAAGCAAGGCCTGTGATGTTACATATGAAACCATTGGTCTCATTAGTGACTGTAACGACTATTTTTATCTGTATTCACATAAACTGACATTTAACTTACATGACCAGTAATTGTAATAACTAAACTCACTGTTTTCTGTTCATTCCAACATACATATTTGCCTTTGACAAATGTTTAACCCAGTAGCAGCGACGGGCCAAATTTGTGGCTTTAACGTGTAGCAGCGACGGGCCAAATTTGTGCCATGATATAAACCACCCAAAATAGATGGTACATAATCTGATCACACATGCTCTGATATATATTATGAAATGGTTTGTGTGAGGGGTGATTTTTTCTTATTTTTCTTGCTTGGAGGGACCATTAAGAAACATGATCAACGCTGCTACTGGGTTAACTACTCTCCCTACTTTGCATGCACCTAAATTGACATTAATCATACTTCCGATTGATAAACGTAATAACTATGCACATTGTTTTTGACCTCAGTAACATGGCAAGACTACTGACCCATCTTCTTATTGACTTCCTGTAAAGCTGCCTCGCCTCCCCCCAGCACATCCACCTCTTTCCAGTCTTCTGATCGCACATCCAGAGTGAAGCTGTCCAGTGGCTTCACATACTCCTGCTGGGTCATGGGATCATGCAGGGCAGCCACCAGCTGTGACAATGCAAACCCTTCTTGAAATTGAACATTATTCCCCAGATCCAAGAAAAATGAGAGAGAGAGAGAGAGAGAGAGAGAGAGAGAGAGAGAGAGAGAAAGAGAAAGAGAGAGAGAGAGAGAGAGAGAGAGAGAGAGAGAGAGAGAGAGAGAGAGAGAGAGAGAGAGAGAGAGAGAGAGAGAGAGAGAGAGAGAGAGAGAGAGAGAGAGAGAGAGAGAGAGAGAGAGAGAGAGAGAGAGAGAGAGAGAGAGAGAGAGAGAGAGAGAGAGAGAGAGAGAGAGAGAGAGAGAGAGAGAGAGAGAGAGAGAGAGAGAGAGAGAGAGAGAGAGAGAGAGAGAGAGAGAGAGAGAGAGAGAGAGAGAGAGAGAGAGAGAGAGAGAGAGAGAGAGAGAGAGAGAGAGAGAGAGAGAGAGAGAGAGAGAGAGAGAGAGAGAGAGAGAGAGAGAGAGAGAGAGAGAGAGAGAGAGAGAGAGAGAGAGAGAGAGAGAGAGAGAGAGAGAGAGAGAGAGAGAGAGAGAGAGAGAGAGAGAGAGAGAGAGAGAGAGAGAGAGAGAGAGAGAGAGAGAGAGAGAGAGAGAGAGAGAGAGAGAGAGAGAGAGAGAGAGAGAGAGAGAGAGAGAGAGAGAGAGAGAGAGAGAGAGAGAGAGAGAGAGAGAGAGAGAGAGAGAGAGAGAGAGAGAGAGAGAGAGAGAGAGAGAGAGAGAGAGAGAGAGAGAGAGAGAGAGAGAGAGAGAGAGAGAGAGAGAGAGAAGAGAGAGAAGAGAGAGAGAGAATCATGAATGTGTACTTACTTATGATAGCATGTACATCCCATGGTGGCTAAAATGGAGAGGGGTAGAAGGATGACGACTATATTAACACAGTATTTATTTTTACTGTAGCTTTGTATCCAAGTTGATTTGCTGACAACCCTGCCCCTTCCTGTATGTGAAAAAAGAAAACTGATGATGGAAACATATCATCACAAAATAATGCCACCACACCTTCTGTCTGTCTGTCTTTTTGATTGGGGGTGAAGTGATCAGGTAGCGGTGTGCCTGCTCCAGCCTCTTCACACTCGTCAGTCCAGCAGCCTGGCATATGCTGACAGCATTGGTGCTCCATGCAGTGGTAAAGGTCAGCCTATAAAGGAACCATATTGCCAGCCTATTTTAAGGAACTATATTAGATATGAAATTAAGTAAAGAAAAAAATCTAAAGTGGAACTCAAAAACTGGAGAGAAGACATTCTCAATAAAAGTTGTGCTAGCTTACATAGGAAAAGTCAACTGGAAATTCAGGGAGAAAATTGTTATGATAACCAGCCTTCACCAGTGACATTTTGTATGTGTTGAGCCAACATAGTTGTCTTGAATGAGAGGATCAGATTTTGTGATGACATGGCGTATAAGGAGTGTGGGGGCAGTAGTAGAAGATCTGCAACATTTCATCTTATTTTGTTGTCTCTATCAAGAAAAAACAAATGTGAGTTACTCAGCAAGCCATATAATGAAAATTTTCCAAGTGAACTATAATATGAAACATATACAAAAGAGAGGAAATTAAATATTGTATTCAAGATTTTAGTAAAAAAAGTTCTAAGGCCGTGAAGAGAAGGGCACACAACCACCATAAAAAGATCAAGAGGAGAGGACATTTCAAATGCAATCCCTCAACTGTACTGAACCACTAAGTTCATAAAGCACCTGAAGATACTGATAAAAGTATAACCAGACGTGATGCTATCCTTGTATAATTCCATGGTAAGACCGCACCTCGAGTATACAATACAGTTCTGGTCTCCTAGTTACAGAAAGGATATTGATATACTGGAAAGGATTCAACGACGCGCCACGAAGATGATTCCAACCAGCTTAAGGGCTCAACCGTACGAGGAACGACTCAAGCGACTCAATCTCTTTACATTGGAGAAAAGACACCTATGAGGGGATATGATTCAAGTCTTCAAGTACCTGAAAAAGTTCAATAACGTCGATTACTCCAAATTCTTTGAACTGCAAACCAACACAAGAACTAGAAATAACGGTTTATCCATTCAGTCGAGTCGATGTAACACAGACACTGGAAGGAGTTTCTTTTCAAACCGAGTCATCCACCACTGGAACAATCTTCCCTCAGAAGTTGTAAATGCGAATACCATCAACTCCTTCAGATATAGAATCGACCGTCATTTCGGTGCATCAGGAGTAAACTGAATAACGAGGTGCTTTCGTCTGCTCCCCAATATCGAGGTGCTTTCATCTGCTCCTCAAGCCCCAAGTGGCTGTCGAGCAGATTAAATCACCCAAGCGGGCGACCTTGTAATGAGCCAATAGGCTTTCTGTTGCCTGCACTTCCATGTATTATACATACTACCTAGACATATAAGCCACAAGACAGTATAATAGTGATGTATCAGATATCTGCCTCCACCTCTGCCTCCGCAGAGCCTCCGCAGTGAAAATAATATCTGTATTACAATCCGGATCCTTGTTTTCAGACTACAAAAGCCCCGCATCATTATCCACCTCCGCGTTTTCAGATAATAAAAGCTCTGCATAATTAACCACCTCCGCGTCAAAGAACCACGGAGGTTGCGGAGCCCTACCCAGATATTGATATTGATTTTATAAAAGATAATATACATTCTTCTATTTCTCTCTAAGTATATCTCTTTGCGTAAGTGTACACATTGTGCATTACAATTCGGTGCTTAAATGTACACTTTAGTGTGGCAAAAACTTGCCAATTTATACTGCATACTGCATAAATGTACTTTGTACTGTAATTGTGTTAAACCCCTTCACTACGTCCGGGCCAAAACAGCGCCCCGAGCCGTATCTGGGATTGCCGCGCACGCCAAATTTCAAATGTTGCTACTGAATATAATAAGTTTTCATCCATAATCATCATGTATTATATATGAAAACATGCAGAATTAAATGGTGCACATAAAGAAACAAATTAATTGATAATTTTGAGATGTAAGTATAAATACAGATATAAAATAACTTGTATATTGGCTAGAGCGAGCCAGGACACAGTATGCGCGTCCTCGGATATGGTACAGGGAACACAAGGGCACAGTATACGCGTCCTCGTGTTGAAGGGGTTAAGAAAAAATCTTCATCCGCAACCACGGACATGGAGGTAAAAATAATCGCAGCTGTGTCCGCATCCGCAAAAAATAATATCTTAACCTCTGCAGTTTTATCTGCAACCTCATTTTATGAAAAACAGATATCCGGCTCCGGCTCTGCCTCCGCGGAGCTCTAAAATTTGGTATCTGATACATCACTACAGTATAACACCTTACTGTGTTTCATGAATACATGTGCAAGATCAATCCAAAATAGTCATACCAAACATATACTATTCTAAATATAGTTGCATAAAATCCTTCATAAACAAAATTGCAGAAATTCTACCTGTGTTACAGTATGATATTATATCCTTTGAATTTTCCATTTCAGCATACGTATATGTAGTTGATTTACTATGTCTGCCCTATCACTGATGTAGAATATAGACCAACCTGGGACCAATTTCCACCAAGGACTGAGTATCCTTTTCTGGGTGGAGCTGTGTAGTGGTGTGCAGGCCTGAGTCAGGAAGCCACGGGTCCCCCAGCAGCCCCCAGAGCTGGCAGGCCATCTCTTTCCCCAGGACACTCACAACATCCTCTGCCTTTACCCCATCAGCACCACTTCTGGAATGCAGTACTCTGTAGGTTATGTGCTTGTGGGACAGTTCAATATATAGGTATATTCTTTAGAGGCAGCAAAAAAAAAATTATTTCATTGTTAGCAGTAACAGTAGTTGATATAGTATTGGTAGTATATAGTACTGTAACATTAGTATTATTAGTAGCAGTAAGTAGTTTTTACCAGGGACATCAGCAAAAAGGGTGCAAGGGGCACAGGTGCACCCTACCATAGCAGCACAAATTTCACTCAGCAGAAAAAATTAAGCACCACAAATGCTATGCCTGCCCCTCCTATGTAGTGCCATGGCCTGCCTGATGGGCGAGTTTGCCACAACTCACTTTGTGAGTGGGGTACCTCTTTGGCTGACTGGTTAAGGAGTGACTTTCCCAACTCGCTGGTCGCGGGTTCAATCCCATCGCCAGTAAAACCCTTTCCTGGTCTGGATTAATTTCTCACGTGTTTCGTGACATGCAGAGGTCATGTGGAGATATAGTGGAGTGGAAATACGGGAAATATATGTGGTGGCAAAGTAATGGGCATCCTCTCCTGTGATTCTGTTGTGTCTCCCTGAGTGGGTAACAGGAAGGTAGATGGCCCATGCTCTCTGAAGTCATAGAAAATGGAAAGTTTCACTGACAAACACACAAATTAATCTAAATAGGGAGAGGAAGTCATGTAATCCCATGACCTGCCTGATCAGCAAGCCTCCCATAACTCACTCTGCGAGAGGGATGCCTCTTTGGCCAACTGGTTAAGGAGTGGCTTTCCCATCTGGTAACGGGTTCAATTCTCAGCACTGGCAAAACCCTTTCCCTGTTTGAATTTATTTTTTGTGTTTCATGGCACGCAGAGGTCATGTCGAGATATAGCACAGTGGTAATACGGGCAATATACCTATATTGATCTCAGTTTATCTATTTATTTAGTCTTTGATAACCAGTAAAATAAATTTCAACTTGCATCATCTTGTATGAAATACTAAAGATATGAACCCTTCCATGGCCAAACAAGTAAATGCTCATGGCAGCAACTGGTGGCAAATATCTACAAAGAGCTCACTTTGTTAGATAACCCAAGTCTCTACTGAGAATGCAAAGAGTAATTTATTGGTACACAATGTTGGCTACTTCAAGCTATGTTACGTTAATTAAGAGTATCTTCAAACATGAAAAAGTGAATATATTAGTAAAATCAACAAAATTAAAACCCACCTTTTATATGAAGAATACAGGCATATATATGTTAGTCAAATAAATGACTGCCTTAAGTTAGGTTAAAGGTTGCTTCATAGATATGGAAGACAAAAAACACATGGTAAATATCAACAAAAAGCCCACTTTGTTATAAAATCTCTTTAACAGGAAAGCATATATAACTTTATTGAGGCAGCTCCTTTATCTGTGAGACAATTGTCTTGAAATTAGTGCAAATGCTCTGACTGGTCTCGTCTTGACTTCCCTCAAAGAATAAGCAGCTATATGACATCCATCCGTGATTCAATCAAATACCACTATGCTGGTGGGACCTTGATGAGTAAGATTATGGAAAAAAAAGGGTATTGATGAACAGAAGTTTCAACTGTGCGCAACAAACCTGGGGGTGCTGATAGGAATAATTTTCTTTTGGGGGGAAGGCAAAAGAAGTAAACTATATGGGGAGGCTCGAGGGGGCTGAAGTCTTCCCGCCAAAGATAAGATTAGGTTTCGTTTGGTTGGGGGGTTGCCCCCATTTGCCACCCCATTATTATAATCTAACTAAACGAAACCTAACCCCCACCCCAAATATATTTTACTTATTTTACCTCCCCTGCCAAAAAAAAAAAAAAAAAATCATACCCGGTCCCACAAGTTTCCTACCCAAAGGAGAGAAAATAGGTAAGTGAAGCGTGTGCTTGTATCATGGTGAATTTTACACGGACTTGCACCAGACGAAAGAACCATCCCATTACCAGCGTTCACATACTTTTCACTGACGAGAATGTAGTAACAAATTTCCCGCTGCACCTGAACGAGGGAGGGACACGCGTTTTTCAGCCGCTGCAGCAACAATCCACCTGTGCCGCTGGTGTCTGCATCCTCCAGCTTTCTGTACAGCCGAACCACCGCCATTGCTGTCAGGGAAGGATGGGAGATTACTTTTAGGACCTGACAGTGGCGTAGCTAAGGGTAGAGGGGAGTGGCAAAGACCCCCGGAAAGTAGAATAAAGTTTTCGTATAAATTTCTGAGGAGGAAAATGCAATTCGGGAAAGTTTATGGCGATCAACATTAGACTGACACCTAATGAATCTTGAGACAAACTCGATCAATTCCCTGTCCATCCTGTATCAACGTTTCTACTTTAATTTTCATAATCTCACAGCTACACCCCTTTTTTTTTTTTTTTTTACAACAAAGGAGGCAGCGCAAGGGCACACACACACAAAAAAAAAAAAAAAAAAAAAAGTTATGAAGTAATGCTCTGCGCAGTGAAGTAACAATTAACAGGTGAACTACGTGACATAGTATTCGAGGGGAAATCAAGGTCAGTATTTTCAGACGCTTCCACCCCCTCACATCAACTACAGTTTCAAAGGCCGAAGATCGAAGGTAAACTACCACCTGGGTCACAAAACTATATATATTACTGGAAATCCCCCAGACTGCTATGAAAGCCTTGTCAAATGTGTGCTTGGGCGCCGAAATGCTTAAGAATATGACCCTAAAGTGTTTCGGATTCGTGTACTGTATCACTTCCGGGATTCACCCCACGGCTACACAACTGACAAGTGATGAGAGAGAATAGCTATAATACGCAGCATACTGAGGGGGTCGATCGAATTACTGGTCTCATCTTGTATGCATCCTTTCCAGGGGAAGCCCTTTTTTCTTTTTCTTTTTTACCCTGGTGGAAATGGTCTGACCCTCCTTCTGTGCCATGAACCCCAGGAAACACTCATGAGAACCCGACTGACCTCCAATTTGGCCTTTAGAGGTATATATAGTTGATGTGAGGGGAGGAAACGTCTAACAATAAGACCCGGCCTATAATGCCACGCGAGATTATACTGAAGCCACTTAGAGGGTCGACTATAATGTTCAAACAAAAGACAGTTACAATTATAAGCTATATGTATAGTCTTGTAATACTGAGCCTTTCATGTCATGACTGAACACATGGACCTAATTAACAAAAACAGGGAATGGTAAACAACTAAACCATTATATTGGTAGCTGGACAAAATTAATAGTTAGGCTACCCTTGTCTCTACAGGCTAAACAACACGTAATCAACGGGCTACTCAAGATAACTGTAAGAGTAATTATACAATGGAGTCTAGAGAAGATATACTCTACGGTAGAATCCTTGAACTGTGCTTGCCTGGCTGACGAAGGAAAACGATAAACGGAGTAACACAGACTCAAGCAGTGAAGCAGAAGTCCTTCACACCCAACACACAAGGCTCCCGGCAGAACACTGACTAACTGACTCCTGCGGCTGCCTCAAAGCCCGCACAAACTCAAGGTCACTGGCGGACCGGTCACTGGGGGAAGTCCATGGGTAGTCTGTGGCTGGGCAGGGTGGCTGGGTGGCAGGACAGGCGGGGCTTGGGCAGGGCGTTGCCACATGGAGAGGCCAACAGGGACAATAATGCCGCCAGGGGACCGGTGGCAACAGCAGAAGACAGAGACAGTTAGCCAAGATTTCTATGATTATTTTATTTCAGGTCCATTTCACCATTAAAAAGTATGTAAGACGATGCCAACTAATGCAGTCTTCAGGAGGAGCGGTGTACGTCAACTCAGTTACGATAATGTTACACAAAACTTGCGTGTTCATTATACTTTCAGCACTCGCGTTTTCTTATCAAGGTTTTTCGAGCCCCATTTTATCAATTAACGCAAAACCAGTCTGAATTAGCAGGAATTACCTAAATGCAATATGATTGAAGCGAATTAATTATTTCTCAAAATTGTTCTCTATATAGGACAGTCCTCTTCGTTCTATCAGTAACTGCAATAATTAGTGTTGTCATAACCACTATCTCCCTTATTTAGTTCCTACTTTTTCGTTGTCATCCGGATGGTTTCTATAAAACTACATAGTTAAAACCTTTATGACTTGATCAGCGAGGCAAGACAACATTGCTAAGTATGTAAATAAATAATTGCGACAACCCAGTAGTCTTCTTCCAACAACCAAACAACCACTTACACACACACACACACTCTCTCTCTCTCTCTCTCTCTCTCTCTCTAAGCTCCTGCCTCGGTCCAGTGTAACACGATTGACTCCTTTAAAAACAAATAGAGTAGAAATGCAAAGTTTTGGAGCCATTTGATTAATGTAGAATCACTTAGTCTGGACTATGGGGTCTGTGTGGTCTGATTTTCCATGTAAATTTATGTAAATCTCTCTCTCTCAGTATAAACAAGCCTAGCTGACTTACCATACACTTGTTCAACTAAACTATCGCCTCCTGCAGTGGTGATTCAATATGCAATTAAACCACAAGTATCAATGGTCGTACATCAATTTTATTTATTTACGGAAAGATTTATAGCTTTCAATCCCTTCACAATGACAGCTTTTGAAACCTTGACATGTGATAAGTATGCAGACACGATGTTTTGACGCAATACATAAAAAAATACAATTATAAACACACCATCTCTGTAGAACACTATATCATTATTTTTTTATGAGTTACACACACACACACACACACACACACACACACACACACACACACACACACACACATACACACACTACAATAATTATATCTAAACATCAATAAAAAAGATACATGGTCCCGTTATCAGAAGATCGAGATTCCTCCGAGGAACACACACACTCATTTTAAACGTCGACATAAAAATTCACATACAAACACAGATCCAAACCCACACCGAGCAACAATGGCGGGCCGCATGTGTTGGGAGGGAGAGAAGGAGATAAGGAGCCGCCAGTCATTTCAGGCTCCGATTGTTTCCCTCTGAACCATGATATACCCCGCGTCGCTGGGAGGAGACGGGCGACAGCTATGAAGTCACACGCAGCCAAGGTCACGTAGGTCTGTCCCAAGGAGTCTTCAAGGGTTAGAGTCCGTGGTCTGTCCCAAGCTGAACGATCTATTCACTTGTCCTGACCAGCCCATCTTGCGTCTAATCTCAAGACTGCAAACAAGGTTATCACTTTTGTGTTCTCACGTTTCATTATTTTGTAATTCTTGTGATAAAAGGTCTTTTACACTTTTTTTCTCCTCCAATCTGAAATTCCTGTTATTGGTTTATGTCTTCCAATTATCACCCATGTAAGGATAAAAATCAGATACTCTTGGAAACTGATATTAAGTATAACAAAAAAATAACAAAAAGTAAAGACTGATCAGAATTTGTTAATATTTCATTTTGAGCCTCACTCAAATTCTCCGGTTTTTTTTTCATCCTGACATGGGGTTTAATAATCGTTGGAATGCTGTGTAGAAACCGGCGAACATATCAAACGTACACCAGCGCCTGAGGTTATTCAAAAGGGAAAGTAGAAAATCTTGATCTATAAGGGAACTACACGAGGGTCAGAGGCAGTGGGGCTCACGTGGACAGCACTCCCCGCCCAGACACCTGTCCTGGTGCTGTCGACACTCAGGCTGGCAGGGCACCGCTGAACGGGATGAACCAGTAAAAATAACTTACAATAATATCATGGAGGAACAAAATGGGATTGCCTGAAACCTTAAAACATGCAAAAACGAACATGAACGTTTTTGAAAACATGAACGTACCCTACACTTACAAGTGTTTTTAACACGTACATTAATATTTCCAACACATTAACGTATTCAAAACGTACATGAACGTTTCCGACACATTAAAGTTTTCTACACGTATATGAAAGTTACCAACACTTACAAGAACGTTTTCTACAAGCACATGAACGTTACCGACACTTAAAACAGAGACAGGAGGGAGCGCGTCTTCCCAAGTTTTCATTCCCCCAACTTCTTTGTCCGCATCAAGGAGTTGATTTACTTTATGCTTCATTTCTTAAGCCACTTACTTCCCCTCATAAAAATAACGAGTAAGCAGTAAAAGCAGGTCGCGCCATGCCTGTGTTAAGTCAGTCACCATAAATATGACTATCCGTGTAATCGCCCATTTCAACGAGGTTGTCCATCACGACCCATTACTTAGCGTTTATGTACTTAGCGACGTTATTTTAATTCCTTTTAGTGTTTATTATTCTCATTATCACTAGAACATTAATGTCGAAGCAGCGTCTGAGTACACGTCTAAACAAATAACACTGGACTTCGTTATTTGGTTACATATATATCTGGCATTAAAACAAGTCTCTGTAGTCAGTGCAATAGGATGTCTGATAAGTTTCTCTGCTGCACTTGCTGAAAACGAGGTGGAAGCAAGGAAGGAAGGGGAGGAGAAGGAGAGAGAAGGAGAACGTGAAGCAAGGGGACACTGGGCCCTATCAGACAAAGGCGAGGTGGACTCACTTCCTCTCTGAGAGAAATCGATTCTGTCAAATATATTTGATGCATGAGTCTGTGGTGGCGAAAACGAGGCTGGAGGCGAGGGTGACGGCGAGGGCGACGGCGAGGGTGGCGGCGAGGGTGACGGCGAGAGATGGGGGTGACTCGGATGCTCGACTGCAAGTGTTGGAATGGTTGGAGCATTGTAACCCGATGCTGGTGTGCCGTATAAAAAGTGTAAGGCGAGGGATAGCAGCGGAGGGTGTGAGATCCAGAGTGGAGGACGGCGCCGGTGTGGAGGAAAGGACGTTTTTTCCCAGGCACATGCTGTCGGAAGGCCTTTGGATCCATAAGTTCGGTGGGAAATGGAGAACATGTTTCATCTGCAGTCGCGTACTATCGAGAGGCTTTTGAGTTCAGAAGTTCAACCGGACAATAATGACTTCGACTTATACACGAACTTCTATAATAGTGTTGCCTTCCTCTGGCTTCTTGAATAACGTGAAGAATGTGTATCTTCTTCATGGTCAATAACCAGGGAAGGCTTTGAAAGTCCACAAGTTCCTCAGGACAAAAATTCACCGCCTCGACGTCCGCACGAAGTTTTAGCCTTGCCTGTATTCCCTTACCTTCGTAAAGGGCGAGATATGTGTGTGTGTGTGTATTTATTGTGGTCAGAACTTTGGAGTTTCCAGAATCCAAAAGTTCCTCAAGACAAAAATGACTTGTTTTTACATTTATACGAAGCCTGGGCACGGCCTTTCCATCGCTTCGTAGAAAGCTGTGATGGTAGGAGAACCAAAATGACGGAGACAATGAACGTCACCTTGTGGGCTCTACATATCAGCGAACATCACTCGTTTCGTCACCACCGCCTTCGTCAGGGGGCGGGGACTCCTCAGGCAGCGGGGGCGCCTCCGGAATGTTCATCAGCAGGCCGTTCCTCAGGTCACGCGGGGACAGAGTGGCGACCGACTCAGGCGACGGCAGGTTCTTGAGGTGAATGTCTCGCACCTCCATGAGCACTAGGTTGTTGGGGACGGGATGAGGCTCGAGTGGCGAGTGGGCGTGGGCGTGAGGGGGGTTGTGTAGGTGGTGCGGGTGGTGGTGGCTCCCGCCCGTCCGCGTTGAGGAGTGACGAAGCGCCTCTGTGTCTGCCGAGGTACAAGAACAGAACTGATGAGTCTTCCTATATAGCAAACCTTACTCCGCCTGCTATAGTAAAAGGCAAGCCAACTATGTCTGATGTACAAGAACCCATTAGTCGTACTAGCAAACCTTACTCTTTTATTCCTTCGTTTACTGCTAAGACAAACATATATATGCACTAGAAAAGAAGACATTAATCCTATTGACGAACCTAACTTCTTTCCTCATGACAGGTAAAAACTAAAACTGAACCGTAATAAAAATGTGTACTGTCAAAATGAAGAATGTTCATCAATCCTTATTTTGACAATGGCTAATTTCTGATATATATATATATATATATATATATATATATATATATATATATATATATATATATATATAGAGAGAGAGAGAGAGAGAGAGAGAGAGAGAGAGAGAGAGAGAGAGAGAGAGAGAGAGAGAGAGAGAGAGAGAGAGAGAGAGAGAGAGAGAGAGAGAGAGAGAGAGAGAGAGAGAGAGAGAGAGAGAGAGAGAGAGAGAGAGAGAGAGAGAGAGAGAGAGAGAGAGAGAGAGAGAGAGAGAGAGAGAGCACATTAATCGTCAGCTTTTCATCTTCATCATCATTAGCAGTTACTGAGGATCCGAGGAGGGCTGTGAAGACTTGTAATTTTTCGAGGTGTTTTTATTTTCTTTCTGAGGTGAGTAGCAACTAACTGGGACGGAGAGGGTGTACGAACTGGCGACCACACCATGAACCAGAGACACAACAGACAAAGCGCAACAGAACCCCCCCCCCCCCCTCCTCATTGCTGGAGTTAACTTAGACCTTCCCTATTCGGCAGTCTTCGCGGGACCACCTTAGCTCCCAGTCACCTGAGTTGTGGCGTTGCTGGAGTCTCCTGAAGATGGTGACGGCGCTGGTCATCTGAAGCTGGAACTGTGACGTGGAGAAAGTGTAGAGGGCGGGGTTGACGGCGGAGTTGATGGGGAGCACGAGGACCACCAGCCATGCGTACACCCCTTCTGTGCATGTGGGCGGGGAGAGGACGGCGGGGCGGGAGGGTGGAGTGAGGTGGAGCAAGGTTGGGGGGAGAGGGGTGGGGTGGTTGGGAGGGGTGGAGGGGAGAGGGACAAGGAAGACTGTTATGTCATTGGGAGGCGTGACGCAGATAGAGTGAGAGAGAGAGAGAGAGAGAGAGAGAGAGAGAGAGAGAGAGAGAGAGAGAGAGAGAGAGAGAGAGAGAGAGAGAGAGAGAGAGAGAGCACATTAATCGTCAGCTTTTCATCTTCATCATCATTAGCAGTTACTGAGGATCCGAGGAGGGCTGTGAAGACTTGGAAGAAAGGAAGGCAAGCATGGTCATCAGCCGCTCACATTATTACTAACATCTCGTATCTCCCCTCTTATATTCTTGATAGCCTTCTCTCCCCCTCTCCCCGGCTCTCTCTCTCTCTCTCTCTCTCTCTCTCCCAATAATTTTCACGAGCCCACATGAGCAGCAAAGGAGAGAGATAAACATCAAAGAAGAGAGGGATAAGCAAACGAAAGATGAAAAGAGAGAAAAGAAAAAGACGAAAAAGAAACCATATAATTCCTCAAAAGAAACAGAGCGAGGAAGAATATCAATACTAAATAAAATGACAACTAAATAAAAAAAAGGATAAGTAAAAACATACAACTCATTCCCTCCCTCCCCCTTCCCCTTCCCCTCTTACGATGGACTTCGACGTGGGCAAGAGCGGCGACCTTGACACACATGATGGGCAGCCAGCAGAGGCAGTTGGTGACGACGATGAAGAAGAAGCGGAAAGCGAAGTTCATCTCGTCGCTGGTGCGAGACGTGGACAGTCTCGTTCCCCGGATGTTGAGGAAGAGACCAACGTACGAGGCCAGGATAACCAACATGCTGGAAAAGGGAAGGAGAATGAAGAAGGAGAAGAGGTCGACGTGAAGGAAGAAATCTACAAGCAAGATGGTGCTACTATAAATTATACACTTGCCTGCGCCACAATGGGCTGGAGCCGACCATCAGGCCAAGAAAGCCTACCGGCGTCATAGGCCGAATCGTATAAAACAAACAAACAAAAAATAAAGTGAGGTAAAGATCACCAGCAAAAATGAGATAAAGAATAAGGAAAAGGAGAAAGTGGAAGTGTAGGAAGAGACCAACGTGCTAAAAAGGGGGAAAAATTAGAAAAAAGAGAACTTGAAGGAAGAAATCTACAGGCGAGTCCAGGATCACCATCATGCTAAAAATGGAGGAGAAATGAGAAAGAAGGATGAGTAAGACGTGCAAGGAGAAAACAATGTACAGTGTTTATAACACTAATTAACTGCTGAAAGAGGAAGGAGAAGGGAGATGAGGCAAAGACTGAGCCGTACAAACTATGAAAAATGGCCCGTGTCCTCACCCGTGAGGTGGTGACAAAAAAAAAAAAAAAGCATCATGTCAGCATTAAAAAAAAACCTTTCGGATTTTGGAGGTTTTCGGAGTTTGGAATTTTGGATAAAGAATTCTCAACCTGTAATAATAATAACAATAATAATAATAATAATAATAATAATAATAATAATAATAATAATAATAATAATAATAATAATAATAATAATGATGATGCTACTGCTACCACCATTTTTTTCCACGGCCTCCATCCAGTAGAGTTACGGTGTGAGAGGTATATTTTCTCATATTCTCTCAAAACAATTCATCGAGCTTTATGGCGTAGGCCAGTGTTTATAGTGGCACCATCTTTCTTGGCTCATGCTGCCCCTCGGAGCTCATCTTTAATTTTCTTTGTAGAGAGAATCTAGAGTCCATGGTAAGACGAGGGGAAAGGAAAGAGCGGGGTGGAAGAGAGGGGTCGTGAGGGGAGATAACTGAGGGAGTCGATGGTAAGACAAGGGGAAGAGAAGGAGAAGGGTGATAGAAAGGGGTCGTGCGTGGATTCACAGCCTCACGACAGAGATTTATAAAACAAGATAACACACACACACACACACACACACACACACACACACACACACACACACACACACACACACGTCCCAATTTATTTCCGAACACATTCATCGCAGGCTTCACTGGTTTGCTCGTATCTTGCTTTCCCACAAATTGAAAGCCGGACATAAAAAGGGTTGTAAAGGAGCATAACAGGAGAATAGGAGAAAAGAAATCAGAAGAAGGAGAAAAAGAATTTAAGAAAAGAAAAGACGAGAACAGAGACAAAGACAAAAACAAAGACTAAGAAGAAGAAGAAGAAGAAGAAGAAGAAGAAGAAGAAGAAGAAGAAAAACATCAACAACAACAACAACAACAACAACAACAACAACAACAACAAGAGAAAGAAGAACAAGAACAAGAAGAGCAGGCACAAGAGCAAAAGAGCAAGAAGAACACCAACGAGAAATTAAATAGACGACGACGCGATATAGGTCACAAGAAGAAGAAGAGGAAGAGCCCTCTTCCCCCCCCCCCCCCAGCACCGAAGCCTCACTCACCTGACGAAGTTGAGGCCGAGGAAGATGAAGGCGGAGTACTGCCAGCCCGCCAGGTACGGCTCGTTGATGTACAGCGGGAAGCACACCGAGTTGTTGCCGTAGAAGCTTCGGATCCACAAAACTGACAGCGGGGAAGGCAGAAGAAGGGAAACTGATGAGAGATTACAGGATGAGGGAGCGACAGTAAAGTGAGAAACGGGGCGGAACGAGGGGAAGGGAAGAAGGGTGAGAAAGAGAAATCGTGTGGGAGTCAATGGTGAGGCGAGAGGAGGGGAAGGAGAAGTGTGAAGGAGAGAGGCGTGAGGGATGATAAATGAGGGTATTGATGGTAAGACGAGGGGAAGGGAAGAAGAAGGATGAGAGAGAGAGAGAGAGAGAGAGAGAGAGAGAGAGAGAGAGAGAGAGAGAGAGAGAGAGAGAGAGAGAGAGAGAGAGAGAGAGAGAGAGAGAGAGAGAGAGAGAGAGAGAGAGAGAGAGAGAGAGAGAGAGAGAACCGATAAGAAGACGAGGGGAACAAAAAAACAGATAGGAGAGAGAGAGAGTGGTCGTGAGGGGAGATAACTGAAGGAGTCGATAGGAAGAAGAGGGGAATGGGAAGGAAAGAAGGGTGAATGGGAGGGGTGAGGTACGGTAAGAACGAGGGGAATGGAAAGGACGAGGGGAAAGGAATGGATGGTATGGCAAGGCTGGACGAGGCAGGAGAGGAAGGTCAGCAGAGAGAGATGGTGAGGAGAGGGGAAAGGTGAGGTGAGTGGGTTTAGTTAGGGACAGGATAAGGTGACGTGAGAGTTTGGGGGGTTGAAAGTGGAGCTGAAACGAGGGTAGAGCACCGATGCCAGATTATCGTACTCAAGAGCCTCGTATTTATCGGTTTCTGGCCCATAACTGTTATCAAGAAACACCAAATAATTAACCATTTAAACGATAACCATATATGAAGGCAGTTATTTGGGTGATGAAAGCAGTTTTGGGGTCGGAAATCGGCAAATAAAAGAGGCAGAGTACGACAATCTGGCAACGAGGGTAAAAGGTGTGAAGGCGGGAAAGGGCAAGGTGGGGCAGAAGGGGGGGCGGTAAGGGGGATCATATCAATTAGGGTGGGTGGGGGGCGGGGTGAAGGAAATTAAGGCGAGACAAACGGACGGGATTTGCATGTCAGTCAAGCAGGTGCAATAAGGGCGTTGTTACGTTAATTGCGAACAACGAAATAAATAAAAAATAAACGCATGCACATATGTATTGTTATAATTACAGCAAATGACGATGCTGCAGAAAGTTAATTAACAAAATGGAATAATCTATACTACATTGAAAAAAATAATACATTGGGTTTGTTCGCAAATCTGTAAGCACCATTTCCAATAATATTCATTTCAGGAAGAAAAAACTCTGAAAATAAAGCTGATGTACAAAAATGAATAGTGTGAGAAGATTTTTTTTAAACAATTGTTGAATATTATTACTTCAGATCAATAATTCTCCAAGTTACTTTTTTTTTCCCTTGTGTGGCGATAATATGCAACGAGACTACACTCTTGAAAACTTAAAGGACGCTGGAAACCAAATCAGGAAGGAAGCCATTTACTTCGAGGAGGAGGAGGAGGAAGGGGGAAGAAGAAGAAGAAGAAGAAGAAGAAGAAGAAGAAGAAAAAGAAGAAAAAGAAGAAGAAGAAGAAGAAAAAGAAGAAGACGAAGAAGAAGACGAAGAAAAAGACGAAGAAGAAGACGAGAAAGAAGAAGAAAAAGAAGAAGAAAAAGAAAAAGAAAAAGAAAAGGAAGAAAGAAAGAAAGATACAAAGAAAGGAAGAAAAGAAAAAAGAACACACACACACACACACACACACACACACACTTACTCGGGAAGAAGGCCAGACTGACGGAGGTGAGCCAGATGGCGGCGAGGCAGAGCCGGGCGCCTCGTAGGGACAGCGTGCGGTCGTGGAAGGCCTCGCTGATATAGAGGTAACGCTCCAGGGACATGAAGGAGATGATGAACACCGAGGTCTGAGGCGAAAGGAAGGGCGAGTGTGCGTTGAGGAGCGAAAGAGGCAATGCTTCGTATACATATTTTCAAAGGATAGACGAAATTTGTAGCGATACGGAGACATTGACGAGAGGATAGGGAGAAGTGACTGGAGGTGAATGGAAGGCTGAAAGAAGGAGGATGGTTCTTATATACATTTTTTAAGGGATTGATGAAATTTGAAGCGATGCGGAGACATAGACGAGAAGGTAAAGAAATGCCTGGGGGTGAAGGAGCATGTGTGTGTAGGGGAGCGAAAAGAGGAATGTTTTTTGTGTATTTTTAAAGGATTGATGAACTATGAAGCGATCCGGAGACATAGACGAGAAGGTAAAGAAATGCTTGGGGGTGAAGGAGCATGTGTGTGTAGGGGAGCGAAAAGAGGAATGTTTTTTGTGTATTTTTAAAGGATTGATGAACTATGAAGCGATCCGGAGACATAGACGAGAAGGTAAAGAAATGCTTGGGGGTGAAGGGACATGTGTGTGTAGGGAAGCGAAAAGAGGAATGTTTTTTGTGTATTTTTAAAGGATTGATGAAATTTGAAGCGATGCGGAGACATAGACGAGAAGGTAAAGAAATGCTTGGGGGTGAAGGGACATGTGTGTGTAGGGGAGCGAAAAGAGAAAGTTTTTTATGCGTATTTTTAAAGGATTGATGAAATTTGAAGCGATCCGGAGACATAGACGAGAAGGTAAAGAAATGCCTGGGATCGAAGGGACAGGAGCGTATGCGTTGGGAAGGTTGAAGGAGGATGGTTTTTAGATGTATTTTCAAAGGACAGATGAAATTTCTGGCGAAGCAGAGACATAAACAAGAAAATAAAGAGATGCGAGGGTGTGAAGGGACAGGAGAGTGTGGGATTGGGAGCGAGAAGGGTAATAATTCATGTACATATAGTCAAAGGATAGATGAAATATGTACCACTTGGAAACATAAATAAGAGGATAAAGAGAAGCCCGGGGATGAAAGAACAGGTGAGTGTGCGCAGGGAAGCAAGGGAATGATACTTAACTTTAGTCTTCCAAATATGTCGAGGCCGGTATGGTATAGGTAACATATGAGAGGAAAAAATAGGTGTTGGGACTGTGTGGCAGAGCAAAGGGGAGAAATGGACCCGCGGGACCCAACGCCAAAACGGACTCGACAATTTGGTTATATATGTGCAATACCCTGAGACCTGAGATTTTCCAAGTAGCCGTTCCGATCCTTTTCCATACTGACTTGAAATACTTGCAGGAGTGAGGAAAATCTTGAGAACTAGTAACTTTCACAAGCTATTTATTATTATCATAAGAGACAAAGCAGCTAGAGATGGAGGAGTGCGGACACTGTAAACTGCCTATTCAGCGACCCCCAAACACCTGAGACGCAGAGAAAGAGGAAATGAAAATGAAAGCGACGAGAGAAGGCGAAAGAAGACGAGAGAATTATAGAATACAATACAACAGGGTGGAGAGAGGGGTGAGGTAATAAGGCTGGTATTACAAAACACTTTCGCTTCTCACATCAGCTATTTCTAAAGGTCAAAGAGGGGATCAATCAGGTTCTAATGAGTATTTTTTAGGCTCATGGTACAGAGGAAGGGTCAAACTACCACCAGGGTCATAAAACTAACCCCTGGAAATGCCCACAACTCCTACGAAAGCCTTGTCAAATATGTGTTCTTAGGCGGCGAAATGTCTTTTGATACGGCCCTAAATGTCCTTCCTCTTTAGATTATAGAAGATTATAGAAATGAGGGGACAGAGGGGAAGGGTAATAAGGGTCCTTTCTCTTTAGATTATAGAAGATTATAGAAATGAGGGGACAGAGGGGTAGGGTAATAAGGGTCCTTTCTCTTTAGATTATAGAAGATTATAGAAATGAGGGGACAGAGGGGTAGGGTAATAAGGGTCCTTTCTCTTTAAATTACAGAAGATTATAGAAATGAGGGGACAGAGGGGAAGGGTAATAAGGGTCCTTTCTCTTTAAATTACAGAAGATTATAGAAATGAGGGGACAGAGGGGAAGGGTAATAAGTTTCGCCGCCCAAGAACACATATTTGACAAGGCTTTCGTAGTAGTTGTGAGCATTTCCAGTAGTAGTTTTATGACCCTGGTGGTAGTGTGACCCTTCTTCTGTACCGTGAACCTAAAGAAACCCTCATTAGAACTCAGTCGATCCCCTCTTTGACCTTTAGAAATACTGATGTGAGAGGCAAGTATGTCTTATAATACCGACTTAATCAGTGTCCTTCCTCTTTAAATTATATTAGACTGTAGAAATGAAGGGACAGAGGGGTATAGGGTAATTAATGCATTCAAATACACAAGCCAGAATAGTGCGAGGGCCACCCACCTCAGAGGACACCATCGCCAGGGCCCCGGCGAAGACACACATGTAGGAGTCAGCCCACTGGAGGGCGTGAAAGTTGAACCTTCCCCTGGTGGCGGCGTCCTGAACCCCGATCATCACCAGGTACACCCCCATCAGGAGGTCCGCGACTAGGGGGGGAGGGGGTAGTGGAGAGAGAGAGAGAGAGAGAGAGAGAGAGAGAGAGAGAGAGAGAGAGAGAGAGAGAGAGAGAGAGAGAGAGAGAGAGAGAGAGAGAGAGAGAGAGAGAGAGAGAGAGAGAGAGAGAGAGAGAGAGAGAGAGAGAGAGAGAGAGAGAGAGAGAGAGAGAGAGAAGAAGAAGAAGAAGAAGAAGAAGAAAAAGAACAAGAACAAACACAAAAACAATAACAATAAGGAAAAAAACACAGCATACCAAACAGGAAAATATAAGAAAATCCTTCCTCACCCACCCACGCCCCCACGCCCAACATCGGCACTTCGACTCACCCGCCAGGTTTTTGATGAAGAGCTTCAGTATCTTGTTGTCCTTCCGGGAGATGGCGCGGCAGAAGATGACCAGCCCGTTGGCGATGATCGTGAGCAGGGCCATCAACCACACCGCCACCCGTAGCGTCCGCCAGCTCAACAGGTCCTCGGTGCTGGTGACTCCTGAAGGGGGAGGCGGGGGAGGGGGAGGGGGGGGATGAAGTGGAGGTGCAGTGGTGGTGGACGGTGGGTAGTGGTGATGATGGTGGTGATGATGGTGGTGGTGGTGGTGGTGGTGGGAAAGATTGAATGAATATATGAATGAAGGGAAGATAAATAAATAAGAAAAAACATAGGGAGAGAGAGAGAGAGAGAGAGAGAGAGAGAGAGAGAGAGAGAGAGAGAGAGAGAGAGAGAGAGAGAGAGAGAGAGAGAGAGAGAGAGAGAGAGAGAGAGAGAGAGAGAGAGAGAGAGAGAGAGAGAGAGAGAGAGAGAGAGAAATAAGCAAAAGCAGAACCAATACATTTAGCTCATGATGTCAATTGATAATTTTTTTTCTTGTTACTCTCTTTTCTTGTTCTTATTATTCTATTTCTTCTTCTTTTCCTCCTTCTAAGCACACGCAGACACCAGACTACTGTGCCTCGAAGCGTTGAAGGCAAGAAGGACATTTCTGTCCTATACACCAACGCGCGGAGCTTAATACCCAAACGGGATGAGTTACTTGCCTACGTTGATGTAGAAAGACCGGACGTGATTGCCATCACCGAAACGTGGGCCACCTCTGACCACCTAATGACCGAATTCTCAATTCCGGGATACGAGAGCTTCTACAAAAACAGACTTCACAAGAAAGGAGGAGGTGTTATATGTTACGTCAAGAACAAATACCCGGCCGTGAAACTATCCAAAGAGGACTCAGAGAAATATGACACTGTATATGTTGAACTGGAGACTAGCAAGCACAACAAAATAACGATTGGAACCGTTTACAGACCTCCAAAGCAACAAGCAGCGGACGACGAAGCGCTGTACGAGGAAATTCACACCGTAACACAAAACAAACAATCAGTCAATATCGGAGACTTTAACTGTGCCAACATTGACTGGACCACGATGATTGGAGATCGAGAGGGTAACAGATTGCTCGAAATGTTAGAGGACACTTTTCTAACTCAGATTGTTACCCAACCGACAAGGGAAAATAACTTATTAGACCTAGTACTCGTGAGTGATTCCGATCTCACACGTGAATGTCAAGTCGGCGAAAAACTGGATGGTTGCGACCATCACCTAATTCGCCTAAAGATCAGAACAGACCATGAACTCACCGAAAACACGTCCGAGATTCCAGAGTACAAAAGAGCCAATTTTAATTTCGCTCGTGAGCTGCTAACCCAGACAACTTGGGAGCCCATGAACTTCACTCCTGTGGACGGCGCGTGGAATGGCTTCAAGAACAAACTCCTGGAGGTAGAGAACAACTGTTCCCATGAAGACAAGGAGAACAAATAATGCCACAAGCCCACCATGGATGACTACCCAAGTTCGACGGGCGATTAACTTAAAGAAGAGAAAATACAACTTGCTAAAGGAAAACAGCACTGACGAGGCACGCGAAGAGTACCATCAAAACCTCAGAGCTTGCAGAACTCTCATTCGCCAGCGTAAACGCGACTATGAAAAGTAAATTGCACGCGAAGCCAAGTCCAACCCGAAAAAGTTCTTCACGTATATAAGAACCAAAAAGAAGACAAAAAGCAATATCGGTCCCCTAAAAGATGAAAGTGACGTACTAACACAGGACAAAATTTGCCGACGACACAAAGGTGGGTGGGAAGGCCCTCACGACGGCAGACTGCGAAATTATCCAGAGAGACCTGGACCTGATCACTCGGTTGTCGGAAAAATGGCAGATGTCCTTCAACACTACCAAATGTAAAGTAATGCATATCGGATCCAGAAACAGCAATCACACATACCACATGGGTGGCGAACCACTACATGTTGTGCAAGAGGAAAGAGACCTCGGGGTCACCATCAGCAGTGACTTGAAACAAACAAAACACTGCAAGTCCGCCTGTAAGAAAGTCAATACAATGTTTGGGTTCATAGCGAGGAACTTCGAATACGAGACGCCGGGAGTTATGTTATCCTTGTATAATTCGCTGGTAAGGCCCCACCTGGAATACGCCGTGCAATTCTGGTCTCCTAATTACAGGAAAGACATTGAATTACTTGAGAGTACAGCGCCGCGCCACGAAGATGATACCATCACTGAGGACGAAGCCCTATGAAGAGCGACTCGAGCGACTCAACCTCTTCACGTTGGAAAAGAGACGACTGCGGGGAGACATGATACAAGTCTTCAAGTACCTGAACAAGTTCAGCAACGTTGATCACTCCTAACTCTTCACGCTACAAACTAACCTGAGAACAAGAAACAACGGAAAAAAATTTAAGCAAAGCGATGCAGTACCGACATCGGCAGGAGTTATTTCTCGAATAGAGTTGTTCGCCACTGGAACAGCCTTCCTGCAGAAGTGGTTAGCGCAGATACCATCAACTCCTTCAAGAAACGCATTGATCGCCACTTTGCTGCATCGGGAGTGAACTGAACGTTCCCAAGAGTAGGTACACAAGTGCTTTAATCCTTCCCTGCAAGCCACTCCTGTGGCAAACGGATTGATTAAATCCCTGAACGCAGGCAGCCTAGTAAAGAGCCAGCAGGCTTTCTGATGCCTGCTAGTCCATGTTTCCATGTTTCTCCTTCTCCTCCTCTTCCTCCTCCTCCTCCTTCTTCCCTTCCACCACCTCCTCCTTCTCCTCCTCCTTCTACCCATCCTTCTCCTCATCCTCCTCCTCCTTCCCCTCCACCACCTCCTCCTTCTCCTCCTCCTCCTCCTTCTCCTCGTGGCCCTGATTGAGTGAGGGACAACAAGAACCACTCCTCAGGGTTTCCGGTCACGTGGGTTCATCAATAAAGTTTATGCACCAGAAGAGATTCGATTTAGCTTTTTCATCATTTTTCTTTTTATTTTTCTCCCCTTCCCATCTCTTGCCCTCCCCTCCCCTTCCCTTCCTTTCTCTTCTTCCTTCCCCCCCTTCTCTTCTTTCCTCCCTTCCCTTCTATCTCCTAAGCCTTTTCGTTCTTTTTCCTTTCTCCCCCTCCACTCCCTTCCCCTGCCCTTCCCTTCCCTCTCCTCTCTTCACTTCCCTCCATTCCCTCCTTCATTTTTCTTCCTTTCCTCAACTCTTCTCCCCTTCTTTTTTTCTCTCTCTCCCTTCACTTTGTTTCCCCTTACCTTATCTTCCCATATTTTCTTTTTCTGCCTCTACCCTCTCCCTTTCTCTTCCCCTCCCTTTCCTTCTTCACTTTTTCCCTCTCCTCAACCCCCCTCCCTTTCCTTTCCCTTCCTATCCCTCCCTTCCTCCGCCTCCTCTTCTCTTATCTTCCTCTTCCCTTTCTTTCCTTTTTCTCCCTCCTCTCCCCTTTACTAACCCTTATTTCACTCCCCTTTCACTCTTTTTCCTTTCCATTCCGTCAATTTCTCTCCCTTCCCTTCCTTCCCCTCCAATCTCTTCTCTTCCTTTCCTTCCCTTCAGGTTCTCCACTCTCTTCGCTATTTTATCTCCTCCTTGCAAGAACGAGGGCAGAGAGAGAGAGAGAGAGAGAGAGAGAGAGAGAGAGAGAGAGAGAGAGAGAGAGAGAGAGAGAGAGAGAGAGAGAGAGAGAGAGAGAGAGAGAGAGAGAGAGAGAGAAATAAAAGAAAAGAGAGCGTGTTGGAGCTCTATAGTAAAGAGTGACTCACCGTCGAAATTGGGTAGGCAGATGGCAACGGTGGGCACGTAGCGGCAATACCTGAACGTGTCGAAATACCTGGCGGGGAGAGAAAGCAGAGAGCACCTGTAGTTACCTGTGGAGTTAACGAGAAAAAGCATATGCAGTAAACTCTATAACTCCGTGCGAAACCGGTTCTTAAGAAATTCACGTTAAATGGAAGTGTTATCTCAATGGGATTTATTGATTTGGGACTAGTGGGACTTATTTTATCTATCTTTTTTTTATTATTCTTTATTTATTTATTTTATTCTATTTTTTTGGTGTGTGTGTGTGTGTGTGTGTGTGTGTGTGTGTGTGAAGTCAATTCAAGGGCACGTTATAATGAAACCCTTGAAAAGTAACGCGCTAAATGGAGGGTCTGCCGGAGCACCTGCCGAAGTTCAGGGGACAAAACATATGAAAGCAGTGGTCAAGGAGCACAGAACACCTGTATTTAACGAGACAAAGTAAAGAGCATCTGTAGTTACCGAGACAAAGCATATAACCTCTATAGTTCGAGACGAAACACATGATAACAGTAGAGAGCCTAGAACGATCATATTCAACGAGACAGTAAATAACACATGTAATTAGTTAACGAGAAAACATAGAACATGTACTTAACGAGATATTGATTTTTTTACAGTAAAGGAAGCAGGTAAAGACAAAGAAGAATACAAAAAAAAACCCGCTAAGCAATGCTCCTATAGGAGTAAACAGAATGAGTGGCCGGAAATGCATATGAAGCACTTGTAATTAATATGAAGTAGCATCGAATACAAGGTTTCACGAGGATATAAGGAGACAAGTGGCCAGACGGCCTATAAATGGCAGCTCCTGAAAGGTGACTTATAATCGAGTTTGCATTAACTACATACCTGGATAGTTACTCGTAATAGGTGGAAACTGCAATGGTATGGCCATATAACAAGAGCCCACGGTCTAGCCAAGACCATCCTCCAGAGAACAGTCCGGGGTAAGAGAAGAAAGGGAAGACAGAAAAAATGGACAGACAACATTGAATGGACTGGAAAGAACTTTACCACAAACCAAGCCTTGCTCATGGCAGAGACGGATGGAAGCAACTGGTACATTGCTCTGCAGTGCGGCGCCCCCTCCGGACCCAGGTGGGTTACGGGATCAGTGACGGTGGCAGTGACACACCTACTCAACTTATTCCACTCACCCGCCATCCTATTTGTGAACCTGTCTTACCTATCTCCTTCCTGAGCCTGAATTTATCCAGATACACAGACACATAGTAAGACAGACAGACAGACAAACAGTTGGATAGTAATAAATAGAACGACAAAGACATCCAGCCAGTCAGACAGACAGATAGACAGACAGACAGATAAACACACACACAAACACAGATAAACAGACAGATAGACAAACATGAGGCAATTTCTTGTCGCAATCAATCGCAGACGACCCAGTGTTGCCATTTCGAATCTTCCTCGGTTCATGGATTTATATATACACGACCCTTGCCTCGGTGTGATTAAGCGGCCGGAATGGTTCACTGAGAGGAAGTTATTGCTGCAGTGAGTCTAGTGCTTGAGTAATGGCCGCCCTTACACGGCTGGTTACTGGGCACGGTGGGTATTGGGGGTAGTAGAGGGAGAGGGTTGTTGAGGGGGAGGAGGAAGCAGTGGGAGAAGGTTGTGGGTGTGGGGAGGGCGGGGGGAAGAAGATCGAGATGGAGATGAAATGGATGAGGTTGGAGGTGAAGAGAATGCATGGGAGCACTTAGTAGAGAGTGGAGATAATAAATAGGTAAGGAAGGAGATTAAGACGAAGATAAAAAAGAGGGGGTGAGAATGGGAAGGGGAAGAAAATGCAGAGGAAGTAAGAGTAGGGGAAAAATATGGTGGTGAAAATAGAAAGAAAGGATGAGGAGGCTGCAGAGGAGGAGGAGGAGGAGAAGGAAGAGGAGGAGGAGGAGGAGATGGCATAGTGGTAAGGGGGGTAAAGATCAAGATAAAAATAAGAGAGAGAGAGAGAGAGAGAGAGAGAGAGAGAGAGAGAGAGAGAGAGAGAGAGAGAGAGAGAGAGAGAGAGAGAGAGAGAGAGAGAGAGAGAGAGAGAGAGAGAGAGAGAGAGAGAGAGAAGGGGGGGGGGGTGATGTAGACCAGCACAGATACAATACTTGGACCACAATCAATCGCGCCTAAGGATTATTGTCCGCTTGTAATACTTGCCTCTGTTGGGGATGGACGAAGGAGACCGAGCTTCTGACGCCCCGCTCCCTCGCCGCCTTTATTGACGGGTCAGTCCACCCATCTCAGGCGCGGTGAAGGGGAAGGTGGTCGGCCAGAACGTTTCCTTGACGGCCGCAGTTCCTTCAAGCATATTAGTGGCCCTGCATGGTGTCCTTCAGTACGCCCTTCATCATCATTTCATTTCTCTAGCGTGACCATCTATACCGACCCATCAATCCATCCAAGCCCTTGGGCATCTCCATCGTTTAGGCAATAGTCGCTTCCTCATTAGCATCCTTATCATCTTACCCGAGACACGAAGAGCAGCTTGGGATGCACGAGGCAGTAAAATTATCTTTCCTTGCACGGGTTCCGAGCCAAGCAGGCCTCCTTGGCAGTGAACGTGTAGACAGGACAGCCTAATGGGCAACCAATCCTTCCTATCCAATCACAATTGTCCTCCCAAGCCTCTCTCTGATTAATCGTTGGGTGATGCAGTTACCCCAAAACCTCTGTATTGCGAAACGTGGCAAACCGCATCCGCAGACCATATTTAACTTTCTTTTCTCTGTTCTGCCGCTCCGTCCAGACGTAGCTCCATACGTTGCCAGCGTCTCGGCTTCCTCTGTGTTCAGGAAATCCGGCCTGACGCAGTACAGACCGTTACAAGCACTGCCAGGAAAAATTTCCCCTAATACATCCTCTCCTCGAATAAAAGGCCACCCCCTTGGGTGGGGACTTTCTTCCCATTGAGCCTTTCCGCTTCCCTTACTCAACGCCTTCCTTCGTTATTTTCACTTTCTTTGCTCCACCTCCTTCCTAACTTCCCACCGAACTTTTTCTCTCTTTACTATCTTCTATACTTTCTCTCCTCACTGGTCTTCTTGTCCCCTTCTTCCTTCTCCTCCTCTCTCCCTCCATCTCTTTGCTGTTCTCCGTATCCATTATTCCTCTAGCCCCAACCCAATGTCCATATGAGGCATTTATATGGACCTTGCCCCAACCCTGCCACAGCCGTGGTCTGTTACGCTCCCTTCATACTCAAACAAAGACTTTCCATAGCAATGTAGACCTCACTCTTGCACCACTATGGCCAAGCTGCTCTAGAAAGGAATTTGCGTCATATGTATCAGACAAAAGATAAACAGCAAAGAGAATGCATGGATATATATAGAGGAGGAGGAGGAGGAGGAGAAGGAGAAGGAAGAGGAGGAGGATACAGAGAAAGGTGTGGAGCTAGAACAGCTGTGGGAGACGCGAGCCGTGATGATGTAGGTAGCAACTCACACGAACTTGAGGCTGGGCAGGATGCGGAAGTTCTTGGTGTTGATGTCGTGCAGGTCAAGTTTCTCCAGCTTCCTGAAAATACACACGTGGTTTTATCTTTTTATTCCATTACTTTGCCTATTTAACTAGAACACTTTACGTCATTAACACATCACACGTCATCACACAAAGTTTACTAAGCCTGCACAACACTCCTCATCGTCATCACTCAACACTCGTGATCACCACAACACACACGAGACGAGACGAGGACACATTCATAACACACGTCTACAACACCCACACATGAGATTAGGAAGACGATAACACAAACCTCACAACGCAACACAAAGCAACATACCAGGGCAGACTAAGAAGGCTCATCGCGACACACATATTCGAAACGAGAACACAGCCAAAACACACACGAGACAAGGACACATTCAGCACAAACAATCCTCCCAGCACACGACGCAAGGACACACTAAGAACACATACTAAGAACACATACACTAGATCAGGACACTCAGGATGGATTAGCAGAAAGACATATACAGATAGTGAAGAAGCAGGAAGAATAGCAGAAAGACAAACATATAGTGAAAAGGCGGGAATAAACGCAGAAACAGAGACATTCAAGAACAAACACACTATCTCAAGACACATACAGAGGACACGATCACTTGAGTCACCGCAGCACGCAAAGACGAGGAAAACAAGACACTCACAGCATGGCGAGACTGTTGAGGCCACGGAAGAGTCCAGCCACCGATGTCACCCGGTTCCCTGACATCATTCTGCGGGTGGAGGAAGAAGAAGAGGACAATTAGACTCACTCATCCACCTGTTCCCGTTCTAAACACAGAAACAAGTACCACACCGTCACCGCTACGATCCCAATACACACTAACACCACAGTAAAGTAATTTCGTGGGTGGAAGAAAAGATAATAACATATACTCGACCTGCCTATCCATTCATCCATCCACCTGGCATAAGAGCAAGTACCACTACCAGCATGATCTTAGCACCACACGCTACAACCACACACACGAGAATATTCTGAGGGCTGAAGAAAAATAAAATAACGTTAAAAAATTTCGTGCTGGTCCCGCTGCAAACACGAGAGTAAGATAAACATCACCACCGCTATGATCCAAAAAACACACTAACACTGCAGTAAAGTAATTATGTTGGTGAGGGAAAAAGAAGAGGAAGGTTAAATAATACACCCGACCACCTATAGTACACTTGTTTCACAAACTATCGGTGTATTTTTTAGAGTAAACATTTTGAGACCCGTGGCGAAAGATTTTAGTCTGTCAATAGGGAGCATATGCCGGGGGACGCGTCGCCTCGCCCTCCCTACGACACCAAACCTAATGGTTCCTCCGGGTACGTCTCCAAGCTGGCCCCCTTTTCAAGCCAAGAACTACGTGAGCGACCACTTGGCCTTCTCCATTCGGGATTGTCTCTTACAGAAAGAAGCCGATGAGCAGGGTCGACTTCTGGGTAGAGTGCCATATGCCCGTATGGCCGAAGTTGGCGTTAACGGATTATGCAGGCAAAAGGCATCGATCCAGTCTCACGAAGTTTGACCCAAGTCATTTCAGCGATAAGCCGTTATTCTGCGAAGGCACTTATAACCGAACGTGCCTCTTCAAATCACTATTCAATGTCACAAAATAAGATAGTGAGCGCAAGCGACTTGAAGATCTGGATCTTTGTCCTTCTGCACGGATATTTACAATGCTATATATGCCATATATTCGTGCGGAGCGAGTCCATAACATCGTGGGATCGTGGGCCAAGCCAATCAGCCGTGAGACTTCTTGACGAGACCCGCCTTTATTCTGGCCTACGCTACCGAGGTATGTGAAATATGTCAAGATATCAACGCCCTCGCCACACGTATGGACAGACTTTCTAGATATGCGAGCACGCACCACCAACATTAGTTCCATAGTCAAGAACACCCTTTTACACAACGATCACGACACAAAACCATGCAATACCACCATCAAACAACCACGTATATACCAGAGCAAGACAGCTTTTTCTTTCTTTCTTTCAGCGTACCCCCTCCCCACCACCCCCTACCACCGTCACTCCTACCATACCGCCCTGCAACCCATAAGGACACGTGGGGGGCGGTAGGAGGGGAGAGGAATAAAGTGGAGGGGGAAAAAGTATGCTACCCCCTCATTCCAAGTGAACACTCCAGCCAGCTATTACGAACACTAACCTCACGCACTTGTCCCCTCGCCCCCCTCCTCCTAAAACAGCCAAGAGGTGAGGATATTGGCGCTTAGATTAAACCAGGTGGCGTTTATGTGTGTGGGTGTGGGTGTGGGTGGGTGGGGGGGGGATGGTGAGCTTATGAATACTGAGATATGAGATTTTTTTTCTTCTTTTTAGTGTTGTATGATGTTTTATATTCATCATAGAGAACGGGAGGCGGCTTTATTTCGCTTTCATTTTAGTCGCGTAGAAATGAATAATAATGTATGTTAATTCAATTCCCAGCCCGAGCTACCACCCGTGAAATGATTATTAAGCTTAACGCTGTGATAGTTTTACCCACTTTGCTATAAATATGATTCCTTTTAAATGAAGAATATGCATATCTCTAATTATCTTCAGCGCATTTATTGTTATTTAAATTTCAGTCGTAAGGCGTTTTTTTGTTTATTTTTATGTTCTCTCATTTTCTTTACCTCTTTTTCCCTCTTCATCCTTTCCTTTCCATCTTTTCTTCTTTCAATGTTTCGTTCTTCCCTCTTTCCTTCTTGTCCTCCTGTTTTGTCTGTCTGTCTGCCTGTCTGTGTCAATCTGTCTGTCTGTCTCTGTCTGTGTCAATCTGTCTGTCTGTCTGTCTCTGTCTGTGTCAATCTGTCTGTCTGTCTGTGTCAATCTGTCTGTCTGTCTGTCTCTGTCTGTGTCAATCTGTCTCTGTCTGTGTCAATTTGTCTGTCTGTATGTCTGTCCGTCTGTCTCTGTCTGTGTCAATCTGTCTATCTGTCTGTCTGTCCGTCTGTCTCTGTCTGTGTCAATCTGTCTGTCCGTTTGTCTGTCCGTCTGTCTCTGTCTGTGTCAATCTGCCTGTCTGTCTGTCTCTGTCTGTGTCAATCTGCCTGTCTGTCTGTCTGTCTGTCTGTCTCTGTTTGTGTCAATCTGCTTGTCTGTCTGTCTGTCTCTGTCTGTGTCAATCTGCCTGTCTGTCTGTCTGTCTGTCTGTCTGTCTGTCTGTCTGTCTCTGTCTGTGTCAATCTGCCTGTCTGTCTGTCTGTCTGTCTGTCTGTCTGTCTGTCTGTCTGTGTCAATCTGTCTGTCTGTATGTCTGTCGCTATGTGTTCTCTCTCTCTCTCTCTCTCTTACACAAAATTTATCCACATTACAAATAATTCACCCCATCAGTTGCTAACGACCCATAACACCGCCCTTAGCTTCGTCCCGCCTCCCTCACGTTTAGTACTACATCGCTTCCTTGTCATTATTCGCTTATAGCCCGGAGCCCGCAGTCCTTGAGGGAGCCGTTCTGCCCTCTGGTTCAGTGGCCGATACTCACATTGAAGTAAATTGAAGTATATGACGCAAATGAACTCAGTCAAGGGGGGAAGGGGTGACGCAAGTGAAGGGGAGTAGATACAGGGGGATATTTTTGCTTATTATTATTATTATTTTTTTTTTAGTAGTGTCTTTTTTCCCTTAATTAAGCAGTTCTGACTTTCCGCTTTGTCACACACACACACACACACACACACACACACACACACACCCCTACATACACATGAAGGGACGTAAACTTGTAAAAAGAAAAGGGGAAGGGAGCAAATTGAAGGAGGGGAAACATACAAACATACACACACCGCCCCACACTAACCATTATACGGGCAATGCATGTATGGGCTCACTGTGTTTGCTCCCCCCCCCCCACCCCACCCCGTCCCTGCAATACCTGTACGAATCCGGTTTTCACGTTAACCTGGCAAAACAGCTTGACCCACGCAAGTCCAGCTACCACCAATACGATTTATTTCCATAGGACCCATCGATCATAATAAGTCTAATATGGAGAGGGGGCGTGGCATTCTTGTGAACTGACCAATGAAGCTTTTACGTGAGCAGCAGCGGGCGTACTCCCTATGAAGGATAGAAGAGAGAATGAGAACAGTAAGAAAAATTAATGTTGATGACTGTTGATGGCGTATGTTCTCTACAATTTTCACACAGCACATTATTAGCTTTTCTCCGAACGATAGAATAACTATTTTTGGTTTATGATAAATAGAATGGTTAAAAGAAGTCTGCTGCTTGCACGTACTACAATGACGGAGTTGAGATTGAAGAAAAAGAAAGAGGATAGATGTTGAAAACTATAGATGGCATATGTTTTTAAAAATTTCGATATATAATAATCTGTTGGCTTTTTCATGGACAAAATTAGAAAATGGGTAGAAAAATACGAACAGAAGGTGGAAGCTGATTACTGTAGCTAGGGCAGCTTTTTTTTTTTAGTTCATTTCCATTCTATTTCATGTGTTGTGACAGGATTGATTTTCTCGGCTGAACTCTAACCCGTAACCCGTCTGAGGAAGTTAGGAAAAGTGACGTCACTTCTATACCTTTGCTAGACTCCTTTTCGTTGCGCCACGTTATTTTCACCGTAACTTCCACTTCCCACATTATTCTCACCGTGACATCCCCTTCCATTTTCACCGAGAAATTATATTACTCACGGGAAATGGCTCTAATTGGTAGCTTTTGCTGTGAACAGCTATACTGATATTTTTTTGTCTGTTTGATTGGCTGTATGTTTCAATGTTTCTGTCGGTCTTCCTGTCTGCCTGTCTTTCTGTCTGTCTGTCTGTCTGCCTGTCTTTCTGTTTGTCTGCCTGTCTGTCTGATTCTCTCACGGAAGCCATCACCACCAACACCACAACACTCCAAAAGAACGTGTCCTATCACCGTCACTATACCACTGCACACCAATTTACCAGACCTCTACCACTACAACCACTGCCACTACTATGACCACACACACACACACACACACACACACACACACACACACACACACACACACACACCACTTCGTGGCGCAACTGGTTAAAGCGCTGGGCTGCCAGGCTTCACGGTCTGACAGAGCGGCAGTTCGAGCCCGCTCATGCCAGATTCTTTCCGTAAGCTAGGAGTGGTTACTGTCCCCCCTTGAGCAAAGGGGATGAGGTGTGTGGTGTGTGAGGTCCTGCCAGTACCCAGAGATCGACGATAAAGAGCACTTGCTCATGTCGGGAGGGTACCTGCTGGCGATTACGAGTCCAAGACGTGATCAGGCCGTGGTGGTGAATTGCACCAGTAAAGACTCACCCCATCCCACCATCACCACGACCACCTTACCACTACTCACAAATATATATATATATATATATATATATATATATATATATATATATATATATATATATATACACATACATACACGTGTACACACTCATTCACCGACACAACCACTACCACCACTGCCACGTCCACCATCACCACAACAAACCCGTATACACTACGCCAGATTTTTTAAACGTCGTATTAGTATTTACGAAGTTATATGGTTAGTTTGGCTTTCTAACTCAATATTTGGGACGGAGTTAGCTAGGAGTGTTGGAGTTCCACAGTTAAGTCGACATACTACAAAGTCAGTCGTAAAAAGTGACGTAAAAAATCAACACACACCAACTAACCACGCCATGAATGGGTCAAAAAAGACAAATCAGCCATATTCTAGTTGATGACTGATATGATATTTACCACTACCACCACTTCCACCACCACCACCACCAATACCATTACCAGTACCAATACCACCACCACTATCACCAATACCATTACCAGTACCAATACCACCACCACCACCACCAATACCATTACCAGTACCACCACCACCACCACCAGTACCATTACCAGTACCAATACCACCACCACCATCACCACTTATACCACTCCTCAGCCTCCCCTCGGCCCCAACACTTACAGGAATCTGAGGTGTGTGAGGAGACTGAAGGCTTTGGGATGGACGGTCGTGATCAGGTTGTCTCGCAGGTCCCTGAAAAACACACGTATAAGGATTACTAAGTTACACACACACACACACACACACACACACACACACACACACACACACACACACACACACACAACCTCTGTTTCATGGTTCGTGTACGCACTCACTCTGTTCACTTCCTTTTTTTGTGTGTGTGTGTGAGCAAGGAATTTCAGAAAAATCGTTCAGCTTGTTCGCGGAAGTCTTTATAAGAGAACCTACTATTGCACGATCCTGTTGTCCCTCGTGTATAACAGCGCCTGACTCTCTTTACGATGCGAGGAAGGAGATCTAGCGTAGTTTATTTTTACTTAGGAGCGACACTCAGAGAAAATACTCCCTTTGCACTTCTCGAAATGATAAGAATTACTGCAAAGTCGACGCAAAAAACATGAGCATCTTAATGAAACTATGCATATTACGCTGCAGTTTCATTAGACATAAAGGGTAGTGGTATTGACTCTTTTCTACACACACACACACACACACACACACACACACACACACACACACACACACACACTGTGTTGCCAAGCTACACGGTCTGACAGAGCGGCGGTTCGAGCACGATCAGGCCGGAATCTTTCCGTTGACTAGGAGTGGTTACTGTCCCCCCTTGAGCAAGGGGGATGGGGTGTGTGGTGTGGGAGGTCCTGGCAGTACCCATGTCGGGAAGGTACCTGTTGGTGATTACGAGTCCAACACGTGACCAGGACATGGTGGTGAATGGTGAATTATACACACACACACACACACACACACACACACACACACTCACACACACACACACACAGATAATTTCGTTTGAGTGCAATGGACGGGTAATTCTTGGAGATTAAGAATATTACGAGAGAGAGAGAGAGAGAGAGAGAGAGAGAGAGAGAGAGAGAGAGAGAGAGAGAGAGAGAGAGAGAGAGAGAGAGAGAGAGAGAGAGATTAGAAACAGCATTAACCTTTCTAAATTTAGTCTCCTTCTTTACTCTCCTCCACCTCCACCTCCTCCTCCTCCTCCTCCCAAACGGAACAAAGAGAAAATAAAGGAAATTTGAACAGAGAAACCAAAAGACTGACCACGTGACTCATTCGTGTTGGTGTGCCGTTGGAAATGAAAATGTAAGTGTGCTCTTTCAGGTCTTTCTAGTTGGGGAGATCTGGAGAGGTGGAGGAGACAGAGGAAAATGAAGAACGAAAGTAAAAGGCTGAAGACAGAGAGATGGAATGTAAGAATAAGTGAGTGAAAATGTAGATGTGGTAGTGTAAATACAGGTAGAAGTGTGCCAAAGAGGGGAAGTGTAAGTATTGAAACTTATAAGGGCAGGTGTTGCAGTTTGAATACAAGTCGAATAGCAGGCATAAATATGTTAGTATAGGTATGGAGAGTGGGGTGTAGGTAGGTGTAGGTGGAATAGCTGGAAGTCTAGGTGTAAATACGTTAATCAAGACAGGTATATGTGTGCAGGTGTATATGGAGGGATAAATGTATGGAATGGTGTAGGTGGAAACTCAGGTGTGGGTGTACTTACAAGGTTCTAATGAAAGGGAGACTGGCGAGGAGGGTCCCGTTGATGTTGGTGAGCAGGTTATTGTTGAGGTACCTGCAAAAAGGGGTGGTGGTGGTAGTTAAGGTGATGATGATGGTGGGAGTAAGGAGCATTTATGATAGTGGTGGTGGGTTTGGTGATGGTGGTGGTGGTGGTTGTTAGGAAGAGTTCTGGTAGCGAAGTATAATGGTGGAAATGATAGTGGTTAGAGTGGTGGTGGTGGTGGTGGTGGTGGTGGTAGTAAAAAGCATTTGTGATAGTGAGGTTATACATGGTAGTGGTGGAGGTAGTTAGGAAGAGTTTGGGTGGCGAAGTGAGTGGTTTTAGTGGTGTTGGGTGTGCTGATGTTGGTTGTAGGGGTGAGACTGTAGAGGTGGTAGGTTGTTGGGGGTGGTAATGGTGGTGGTGGTGGTGGTGATGGTGATGATGATGGGGGTGGTGATGATGGTGATAATGCTAGTGGTGGTGGTGATAAAGGTAGTGGTGTTGGTGACGATGGTGATGGTGGTGATGGTGATGGTGGTAGTGATGGTGGTGAGGGAAAGAAATGATAGGTAAGTGGTCACGAAATGATGGTGGTGGAGCAGGTTAGCGGTGGTAATTAACAATGATGATGATGATGATGATGATGATGATGATGACCATGAAAACAATGACGCCAGTGATGATGTTATTGCTCTCACTTAGGGGTAACAATCATCGGATTAGGCGTTTATTTCTGGATATTAAAGTTAACACAACACACACACACACACACACACGCACACACACACACACACACACACACACACACACAGTAACAATCTACCAACAAAAAAAGAAGCACAAAGAGAAAATTAGTATCAGTGCAAAAATAAAGAAAACGAAAGGGAAAGAGCCAGAGAAAAGTGTGTGTGTGTGTGTACGAGAGAGAGAGAGAGAGAGAGAGAGAGAGAGAGAGAGAGAGAGAGAGAGAGAGAGAGAGAGAGAGAGAGAGAGAGAGAGAGAGAGAGAGAGAGAGAGAGAGAGAGAGAGAGAGAGAGAGAGAGAGAGAGTCGCAAAAACTGACCGTGATGACAGTAGTGACAATAATGATAACGATAGCTTGAAAGGTACAGACGAGGAGGAGGAAGAAGAGGAGGAGGAGGAAGGCACTGAGCATGCACAATAAAGATAAAGATAATGGCAAGGGGATGGTGGTGGGGGTGGTGAGGATGGTAATGGTGGTGGAGGGGTTATGGTAATGGTGGTGATAGTGGTGATAATGGTGGTGGTGGTGGCGGATATTAATGGTGATGATCATGAAAAATACACACAATGGCATTCATAAGCTTAGGAAGAGAGGTGATGAGGCTTCCCATTCTCGTACGTACGTAGAATTAGTGAAAACAAACGAAATAAAAACAAGGTGAAGAGAATTTAGTAAGGAAATAAAGGAATATTCATAATGCAGGAAAATAGCGTCTACTGCCCGGCTGAAGGTTGGTGGTAAATGGTTCACAACGAGCTAGAGGCACTTACAATATTATATAATGATGATAAATAGACGTTATGAGGAGTAATTAAAAAAGACTGATAATAACGTGAACCCTTCAGCTAAAACTG